>NC_140781.1:203985100-204585100 GCF_044657685.1 Stegodyphus dumicola
CAAACACTTCAATATGGAATTCAAAACCTAAGAAATTAATGCATAAATGCTACCCTAAACATTAAAACGTAATGTGAAGCGTTCATGTAAAATTAATAACTAGTAAAACTCCAATATAAAGCAACATGTTAAAAGGGACGTACAAATTATAACATTCAAGCATTTCTAGTGGAAATAAAGTTAATATAAAACAAGAATTACCAGCCACAGATGTCTTTTCGCTCTGCATGATTTCTCCGTTCTTTTCATCTTCGTTCTTTTTCTTTCATGATATCATGTTCTGCAATCCAAGAGTGCACAAAAATGATGACAAATTACACTAGAAGAGGCCAAGGGGGGGGAAAGGAATCATTAGATTTTAACTACTTTGAAATTAAAGAATAATTATACACAAAGAGAAATATCTAATATTGTTTCTTAATATATAAAACTTCAAAAGTAGCCTTCTTTGTTTTAAATTCTAGCAATGTGCTACATTGTTACTAAAATCATGACTGCAGTCGATAGAAAAGCAAATGATTTTCCTAATACGACAGAAGTACAGTAAGCGAAGGGGAGTTTTAATGTATGGGTACAACATGAACAATGAAAGAAAAAAAATTAGACAGTTATTACGGATACACAGAATAAAAGGGATAATGATCTTCGAGAAGACTAAATAATTTCAGCGCTGGTAGAAAGATGGCATCAAAAGACAATAAGCAGGTAATTTTAAATGACAAATAAACAAAATAAACTTTACTGTTAGCTTTGAAGCAGGTGTTATATATTCTTAATTCACACACAGAATTAGTGACATAACAGATCGAAAAAGATTAAAAACAAACTCGCAATATATTAACAACATTAAAAGCGCTATACATATATACTTTTATAGATTTATTTTTAGAAAGGGCTCAAAAACACCATTCTAAAAACAGATTTCGAAGAACATCTTGGAAACAAAAGTCATAAACCATAAAAGAAATACTTCATTCAAAATTTTAACGTAAGCACTGTTTCTAATTTTAAGTTCTTTACTTAGGTACTCTCATCCATGAGAGAGGAACACTTAGTCCAATGTACAAAAAAATATCCTGATATATCACCACGTCACTTTAATGAAATTATAGCAATATTTCACTCAGGGAAAGAACATATTGTCTAGCTGCCCGGGTTCGAGCCCAGCTTCAATACATCAAATGCCATTGAATGATACAGCATTTTGAAATGATGCAAAAAATTTCAATGCAATTTCGTGGGAGAGCAATTGTAATTACCTACATACTAAAATTTTGACCAAAAATTAAAGAAAACTAAGATATTCTTTTTCTTTCGAAGGAATCAAAGCCATATACTAATATAGGGATGCTCAACGTATTGTACTATAAAACCTAAACATAGGAATGAAATTTTCTCAGCTATGTGAGATATCCAATAAAGAGAAATTCCGTAAATTGTAGAATAGAACCTACGTCTGAAAACAGACGAAAGGTAAAACATAATTCAAATACTTTACTTTTAGCATTGAAGCAGGCATTCTACATTAAACTGTATTAATTCACATACAGAATTATTAATATAATAGCTCAAAATATTGTAAGAACCAAACATGCATTATAAAAACATTAAAAAAACTCTATATACATTTATTAGTGTTACAGAAAGAGGGTTTATTCTGAAATATTATAAGGTCACTTTCAATGAAAAGATAGAAATTTTCACTCAGGGAAGGGACATTCTGTCTGGCTGCCTTGGTTCTATCCCAGCTTCTGTTACAAAAGTTTCATAGAAGAATTTTAAAAATTCAGAAACGAAACTTATGAAGAAATTATTGAACATACCTGGTTCTATGATTTAGCCATTTTACAGACATAATAACTAAATCTTAAACTTGAGGGGGAGGAGAGAACTAAACTAAAGTCTTTGAATTAAAGGGTATTATAAATTCATTTTAAATCAAATTAATTTTGCGAAAAGATTACACAAATATAAGGAATATACATTTTTACCATAATGTAATGCATGTTTTGCCAATTTGAAAATCTCGAGAACTAAAGCGTGAAATATAAGAAAACTGAAACAAACATTTGGAAAATCTCCTCGAAATTAAGTTAGTTTCTAAATTAGATGTTTTGCGTGTATTTAAAATTAGGCCAACTACTTCATTCACTTCAAACCCATTACATAATACTAGTATTTAAGAAAAATGGTAAAATATTGCAAATATATTAAATAACAATTCTACTGATCTAGAAATGGGAATAACTGATTTTCATCCTAATTAAGATCAAGAATATCTCAAAAAGGCATTTAATTTGTCCACTGCTAGAATTTCATTCATACGTGGTTCAACATTTATCCATCAACACCGGAAAGAATTTATCTCCTACTTTAAACAATTTCCATCGACTGAAAATGAAGTTTAAACAATCTTAAAATCTCAAAAGCAAAGGATGCCGAAGAATTTTCGCATATGAAAGACAGAGAAGTCAAACAATAAATCAGAAAATTACAAAAGAAGAATTGTGTGCTTATAAAACCCCTAGATAATAAAAGCTCTCATTACGAAGAAGAGCTTTTAACTGAAGATAAGATGAAGGAATTGTTAAATAACACAAGAGCAACATCTGATCTTTTAGCGGAGATTGACCCAATAAAAGAAAAAACAGGACACTTTAAAAGAACTACTGGGAAACATGTGCTCTTTAGAGCGACACGGTTACAGTTGCATCAGTCATTATTATAAGCAAAAGACATCAGCTTTTTCAAAAAATAATTCTGTCATGCATTTGCCAAGAGAACGGAAAGAAGTCCAAAAGAAACTTTCAGAGTGCTTTTCAAAACAAAGTTGAAAGTTAATCTGCAGAATTTAACTTCGATAATATCAAAACATCTCTGATTTGATTTAAAAATGAATTTTTAGTTATGGAATCAATTTTAAATAGATCTTCGCAAATTGGTTCATAAAACTTCACAATATGACAAAATAGTTCAGATTAAGGGGGAAATATAATAAAGTATGCTTAAAACAACTAAGAAAAAGCACATTTTGGGCAGCCTTAACAGAAGACAATTTGGTTCCACTAACTTTCTTTACGAGTACTAATTAAATTTTATTCACATTTCTTTTTTGTTCAACATTTAACTTTCAATGGCTTTTATAAGAGAAACAGGAATTGATAGAGAGACTCGAGATTAGGAAAAAACTGAAACAAAATTCGTTTATACACAGGCAGTGCAATTACACTGACCTGTTGAGAAGAGAAGACCCCATTGGACAGGGAAAATACTAGGCCACACAGAGAGGAAAATGTTTAGCCTCTCGTAATGAGAAAGGAGGCCACTTGGGAAAAAATTACACTACAGCAGTAAATTTGAAACCACTACGAAGCAACAGAACTCTAAGAAATCTCAGACTTCTGATATTTATAGTGTGATTAACAGTTCCACCTCACTTCAAATATTACAATACAATATGAAGAAAGCACCAATTCAAACACTTCAATATGGAATTCAAAACCTAAGAAATTAATGCATAAATGCTACCCTAAACATTAAAACGTAATGTGAAGCGTTCATGTAAAATTAATAACTAGTAAAACTCCAATATAAAGCAACATGTTAAAAGGGACGTACAAATTATAACATTCAAGCATTTCTAGTGGAAATAAAGTTAATATAAAACAAGAATTACCAGCCACAGATGTCTTTTCGCTCTGCATGATTTCTCCGTTCTTTTCATCTTCGTTCTTTTTCTTTCATGATATCATGTTCTGCAATCCAAGAGTGCACAAAAATGATGACAAATTACACTAGAAGAGGCCAGGGAGGGGAAAGGAATCATTAGATTTTAACTACTTTGAAATTAAAGAATAATTATACACAAAGAGAAATATCTAATATTGTTTCTTAATATATAAAACTTCAAAAGTAGCCTTCTTTGTTTTAAATTCTAGCAATGTGCTACATTGTTACTAAAATCATGACTGCAGTCGATAGAAAAGCAAATGATTTTCCTAATACGACAGAAGTACAGTAAGCGAAGGGGAGTTTTAATGTATGGGTACAACATGAACAATGAAAGAAAAAAAATTAGACAGTTATTACGGATACACAGAATAAAAGGGATAATGATCTTCGAGAAGACTAAATAATTTCAGCGCTGGTAGAAAGATGGCATCAAAAGACAATAAGCAGGTAATTTTAAATGACAAATAAACAAAATAAACTTTACTGTTAGCTTTGAAGCAGGTGTTATATATTCTTAATTCACACACAGAATTAGTGACATAACAGATCGAAAAAGATTAAAAACAAACTCGCAATATATTAACAACATTAAAAGCGCTATACATATATACTTTTATAGATTTATTTTTAGAAAGGGCTCAAAAACACCATTCTAAAAACAGATTTCGAAGAACATCTTGGAAACAAAAGTCATAAACCATAAAAGAAATACTTCATTCAAAATTTTAACGTAAGCACTGTTTCTAATTTTAAGTTCTTTACTTAGGTACTCTCATCCATGAGAGAGGAACACTTAGTCCAATGTACAAAAAAATATCCTGATATATCACCACGTCACTTTAATGAAATTATAGCAATATTTCACTCAGGGAAAGAACATATTGTCTAGCTGCCCGGGTTCGAGCCCAGCTTCAATACATCAAATGCCATTGAATGATACAGCATTTTGAAATGATGCAAAAAATTTCAATGCAATTTCGTGGGAGAGCAATTGTAATTACCTACATACTAAAATTTTGACCAAAAATTAAAGAAAACTAAGATATTCTTTTTCTTTCGAAGGAATCAAAGCCATATACTAATATAGGGATGCTCAACGTATTGTACTATAAAACCTAAACATAGGAATGAAATTTTCTCAGCTATGTGAGATATCCAATAAAGAGAAATTCCGTAAATTGTAGAATAGAACCTACGTCTGAAAACAGACGAAAGGTAAAACATAATTCAAATACTTTACTTTTAGCATTGAAGCAGGCATTCTACATTAAACTGTATTAATTCACATACAGAATTATTAATATAATAGCTCAAAATATTGTAAGAACCAAACATGCATTATAAAAACATTAAAAAAACTCTATATACATTTATTAGTGTTACAGAAAGAGGGTTTATTCTGAAATATTATAAGGTCACTTTCAATGAAAAGATAGAAATTTTCACTCAGGGAAGGGACATTCTGTCTGGCTGCCTTGGTTCTATCCCAGCTTCTGTTACAAAAGTTTCATAGAAGAATTTTAAAAATTCAGAAACGAAACTTATGAAGAAATTATTGAACATACCTGGTTCTATGATTTAGCCATTTTACAGACATAATAACTAAATCTTAAACTTGAGGGGGAGGAGAGAACTAAACTAAAGTCTTTGAATTAAAGGGTATTATAAATTCATTTTAAATCAAATTAATTTTGCGAAAAGATTACACAAATATAAGGAATATACATTTTTACCATAATGTAATGCATGTTTTGCCAATTTGAAAATCTCGAGAACTAAAGCGTGAAATATAAGAAAACTGAAACAAACATTTGGAAAATCTCCTCGAAATTAAGTTAGTTTCTAAATTAGATGTTTTGCGTGTATTTAAAATTAGGCCAACTACTTCATTCACTTCAAACCCATTACATAATACTAGTATTTAAGAAAAATGGTAAAATATTGCAAATATATTAAATAACAATTCTACTGATCTAGAAATGGGAATAACTGATTTTCATCCTAATTAAGATCAAGAATATCTCAAAAAGGCATTTAATTTGTCCACTGCTAGAATTTCATTCATACGTGGTTCAACATTTATCCATCAACACCGGAAAGAATTTATCTCCTACTTTAAACAATTTCCATCGACTGAAAATGAAGTTTAAACAATCTTAAAATCTCAAAAGCAAAGGATGCCGAAGAATTTTCGCATATGAAAGACAGAGAAGTCAAACAATAAATCAGAAAATTACAAAAGAAGAATTGTGTGCTTATAAAACCCCTAGATAATAAAAGCTCTCATTACGAAGAAGAGCTTTTAACTGAAGATAAGATGAAGGAATTGTTAAATAACACAAGAGCAACATCTGATCTTTTAGCGGAGATTGACCCAATAAAAGAAAAAACAGGACACTTTAAAAGAACTACTGGGAAACATGTGCTCTTTAGAGCGACACGGTTACAGTTGCATCAGTCATTATTATAAGCAAAAGACATCAGCTTTTTCAAAAAATAATTCTGTCATGCATTTGCCAAGAGAACGGAAAGAAGTCCAAAAGAAACTTTCAGAGTGCTTTTCAAAACAAAGTTGAAAGTTAATCTGCAGAATTTAACTTCGATAATATCAAAACATCTCTGATTTGATTTAAAAATGAATTTTTAGTTATGGAATCAATTTTAAATAGATCTTCGCAAATTGGTTCATAAAACTTCACAATATGACAAAATAGTTCAGATTAAGGGGGAAATATAATAAAGTATGCTTAAAACAACTAAGAAAAAGCACATTTTGGGCAGCCTTAACAGAAGACAATTTGGTTCCACTAACTTTCTTTACGAGTACTAATTAAATTTTATTCACATTTCTTTTTTGTTCAACATTTAACTTTCAATGGCTTTTATAAGAGAAACAGGAATTGATAGAGAGACTCGAGATTAGGAAAAAACTGAAACAAAATTCGTTTATACACAGGCAGTGCAATTACACTGACCTGTTGAGAAGAGAAGACCCCATTGGACAGGGAAAATACTAGGCCACACAGAGAGGAAAATGTTTAGCCTCTCGTAATGAGAAAGGAGGCCACTTGGGAAAAAATTACACTACAGCAGTAAATTTGAAACCACTACGAAGCAACAGAACTCTAAGAAATCTCAGACTTCTGATATTTATAGTGTGATTAACAGTTCCACCTCACTTCAAATATTACAATACAATATGAAGAAAGCACCAATTCAAACACTTCAATATGGAATTCAAAACCTAAGAAATTAATGCATAAATGCTACCCTAAACATTAAAACGTAATGTGAAGCGTTCATGTAAAATTAATAACTAGTAAAACTCCAATATAAAGCAACATGTTAAAAGGGACGTACAAATTATAACATTCAAGCATTTCTAGTGGAAATAAAGTTAATATAAAACAAGAATTACCAGCCACAGATGTCTTTTCGCTCTGCATGATTTCTCCGTTCTTTTCATCTTCGTTCTTTTTCTTTCATGATATCATGTTCTGCAATCCAAGAGTGCACAAAAATGATGACAAATTACACTAGAAGAGGCCAAGGGGGGGAAAGGAATCATTAGATTTTAACTACTTTGAAATTAAAGAATAATTATACACAAAGAGAAATATCTAATATTGTTTCTTAATATATAAAACTTCAAAAGTAGCCTTCTTTGTTTTAAATTCTAGCAATGTGCTACATTGTTACTAAAATCATGACTGCAGTCGATAGAAAAGCAAATGATTTTCCTAATACGACAGAAGTACAGTAAGCGAAGGGGAGTTTTAATGTATGGGTACAACATGAACAATGAAAGAAAAAAAATTAGACAGTTATTACGGATACACAGAATAAAAGGGATAATGATCTTCGAGAAGACTAAATAATTTCAGCGCTGGTAGAAAGATGGCATCAAAAGACAATAAGCAGGTAATTTTAAATGACAAATAAACAAAATAAACTTTACTGTTAGCTTTGAAGCAGGTGTTATATATTCTTAATTCACACACAGAATTAGTGACATAACAGATCGAAAAAGATTAAAAACAAACTCGCAATATATTAACAACATTAAAAGCGCTATACATATATACTTTTATAGATTTATTTTTAGAAAGGGCTCAAAAACACCATTCTAAAAACAGATTTCGAAGAACATCTTGGAAACAAAAGTCATAAACCATAAAAGAAATACTTCATTCAAAATTTTAACGTAAGCACTGTTTCTAATTTTAAGTTCTTTACTTAGGTACTCTCATCCATGAGAGAGGAACACTTAGTCCAATGTACAAAAAAATATCCTGATATATCACCACGTCACTTTAATGAAATTATAGCAATATTTCACTCAGGGAAAGAACATATTGTCTAGCTGCCCGGGTTCGAGCCCAGCTTCAATACATCAAATGCCATTGAATGATACAGCATTTTGAAATGATGCAAAAAATTTCAATGCAATTTCGTGGGAGAGCAATTGTAATTACCTACATACTAAAATTTTGACCAAAAATTAAAGAAAACTAAGATATTCTTTTTCTTTCGAAGGAATCAAAGCCATATACTAATATAGGGATGCTCAACGTATTGTACTATAAAACCTAAACATAGGAATGAAATTTTCTCAGCTATGTGAGATATCCAATAAAGAGAAATTCCGTAAATTGTAGAATAGAACCTACGTCTGAAAACAGACGAAAGGTAAAACATAATTCAAATACTTTACTTTTAGCATTGAAGCAGGCATTCTACATTAAACTGTATTAATTCACATACAGAATTATTAATATAATAGCTCAAAATATTGTAAGAACCAAACATGCATTATAAAAACATTAAAAAAACTCTATATACATTTATTAGTGTTACAGAAAGAGGGTTTATTCTGAAATATTATAAGGTCACTTTCAATGAAAAGATAGAAATTTTCACTCAGGGAAGGGACATTCTGTCTGGCTGCCTTGGTTCTATCCCAGCTTCTGTTACAAAAGTTTCATAGAAGAATTTTAAAAATTCAGAAACGAAACTTATGAAGAAATTATTGAACATACCTGGTTCTATGATTTAGCCATTTTACAGACATAATAACTAAATCTTAAACTTGAGGGGGAGGAGAGAACTAAACTAAAGTCTTTGAATTAAAGGGTATTATAAATTCATTTTAAATCAAATTAATTTTGCGAAAAGATTACACAAATATAAGGAATATACATTTTTACCATAATGTAATGCATGTTTTGCCAATTTGAAAATCTCGAGAACTAAAGCGTGAAATATAAGAAAACTGAAACAAACATTTGGAAAATCTCCTCGAAATTAAGTTAGTTTCTAAATTAGATGTTTTGCGTGTATTTAAAATTAGGCCAACTACTTCATTCACTTCAAACCCATTACATAATACTAGTATTTAAGAAAAATGGTAAAATATTGCAAATATATTAAATAACAATTCTACTGATCTAGAAATGGGAATAACTGATTTTCATCCTAATTAAGATCAAGAATATCTCAAAAAGGCATTTAATTTGTCCACTGCTAGAATTTCATTCATACGTGGTTCAACATTTATCCATCAACACCGGAAAGAATTTATCTCCTACTTTAAACAATTTCCATCGACTGAAAATGAAGTTTAAACAATCTTAAAATCTCAAAAGCAAAGGATGCCGAAGAATTTTCGCATATGAAAGACAGAGAAGTCAAACAATAAATCAGAAAATTACAAAAGAAGAATTGTGTGCTTATAAAACCCCTAGATAATAAAAGCTCTCATTACGAAGAAGAGCTTTTAACTGAAGATAAGATGAAGGAATTGTTAAATAACACAAGAGCAACATCTGATCTTTTAGCGGAGATTGACCCAATAAAAGAAAAAACAGGACACTTTAAAAGAACTACTGGGAAACATGTGCTCTTTAGAGCGACACGGTTACAGTTGCATCAGTCATTATTATAAGCAAAAGACATCAGCTTTTTCAAAAAATAATTCTGTCATGCATTTGCCAAGAGAACGGAAAGAAGTCCAAAAGAAACTTTCAGAGTGCTTTTCAAAACAAAGTTGAAAGTTAATCTGCAGAATTTAACTTCGATAATATCAAAACATCTCTGATTTGATTTAAAAATGAATTTTTAGTTATGGAATCAATTTTAAATAGATCTTCGCAAATTGGTTCATAAAACTTCACAATATGACAAAATAGTTCAGATTAAGGGGGAAATATAATAAAGTATGCTTAAAACAACTAAGAAAAAGCACATTTTGGGCAGCCTTAACAGAAGACAATTTGGTTCCACTAACTTTCTTTACGAGTACTAATTAAATTTTATTCACATTTCTTTTTTGTTCAACATTTAACTTTCAATGGCTTTTATAAGAGAAACAGGAATTGATAGAGAGACTCGAGATTAGGAAAAAACTGAAACAAAATTCGTTTATACACAGGCAGTGCAATTACACTGACCTGTTGAGAAGAGAAGACCCCATTGGACAGGGAAAATACTAGGCCACACAGAGAGGAAAATGTTTAGCCTCTCGTAATGAGAAAGGAGGCCACTTGGGAAAAAATTACACTACAGCAGTAAATTTGAAACCACTACGAAGCAACAGAACTCTAAGAAATCTCAGACTTCTGATATTTATAGTGTGATTAACAGTTCCACCTCACTTCAAATATTACAATACAATATGAAGAAAGCACCAATTCAAACACTTCAATATGGAATTCAAAACCTAAGAAATTAATGCATAAATGCTACCCTAAACATTAAAACGTAATGTGAAGCGTTCATGTAAAATTAATAACTAGTAAAACTCCAATATAAAGCAACATGTTAAAAGGGACGTACAAATTATAACATTCAAGCATTTCTAGTGGAAATAAAGTTAATATAAAACAAGAATTACCAGCCACAGATGTCTTTTCGCTCTGCATGATTTCTCCGTTCTTTTCATCTTCGTTCTTTTTCTTTCATGATATCATGTTCTGCAATCCAAGAGTGCACAAAAATGATGACAAATTACACTAGAAGAGGCCAGGGAGGGGAAAGGAATCATTAGATTTTAACTACTTTGAAATTAAAGAATAATTATACACAAAGAGAAATATCTAATATTGTTTCTTAATATATAAAACTTCAAAAGTAGCCTTCTTTGTTTTAAATTCTAGCAATGTGCTACATTGTTACTAAAATCATGACTGCAGTCGATAGAAAAGCAAATGATTTTCCTAATACGACAGAAGTACAGTAAGCGAAGGGGAGTTTTAATGTATGGGTACAACATGAACAATGAAAGAAAAAAAATTAGACAGTTATTACGGATACACAGAATAAAAGGGATAATGATCTTCGAGAAGACTAAATAATTTCAGCGCTGGTAGAAAGATGGCATCAAAAGACAATAAGCAGGTAATTTTAAATGACAAATAAACAAAATAAACTTTACTGTTAGCTTTGAAGCAGGTGTTATATATTCTTAATTCACACACAGAATTAGTGACATAACAGATCGAAAAAGATTAAAAACAAACTCGCAATATATTAACAACATTAAAAGCGCTATACATATATACTTTTATAGATTTATTTTTAGAAAGGGCTCAAAAACACCATTCTAAAAACAGATTTCGAAGAACATCTTGGAAACAAAAGTCATAAACCATAAAAGAAATACTTCATTCAAAATTTTAACGTAAGCACTGTTTCTAATTTTAAGTTCTTTACTTAGGTACTCTCATCCATGAGAGAGGAACACTTAGTCCAATGTACAAAAAAATATCCTGATATATCACCACGTCACTTTAATGAAATTATAGCAATATTTCACTCAGGGAAAGAACATATTGTCTAGCTGCCCGGGTTCGAGCCCAGCTTCAATACATCAAATGCCATTGAATGATACAGCATTTTGAAATGATGCAAAAAATTTCAATGCAATTTCGTGGGAGAGCAATTGTAATTACCTACATACTAAAATTTTGACCAAAAATTAAAGAAAACTAAGATATTCTTTTTCTTTCGAAGGAATCAAAGCCATATACTAATATAGGGATGCTCAACGTATTGTACTATAAAACCTAAACATAGGAATGAAATTTTCTCAGCTATGTGAGATATCCAATAAAGAGAAATTCCGTAAATTGTAGAATAGAACCTACGTCTGAAAACAGACGAAAGGTAAAACATAATTCAAATACTTTACTTTTAGCATTGAAGCAGGCATTCTACATTAAACTGTATTAATTCACATACAGAATTATTAATATAATAGCTCAAAATATTGTAAGAACCAAACATGCATTATAAAAACATTAAAAAAACTCTATATACATTTATTAGTGTTACAGAAAGAGGGTTTATTCTGAAATATTATAAGGTCACTTTCAATGAAAAGATAGAAATTTTCACTCAGGGAAGGGACATTCTGTCTGGCTGCCTTGGTTCTATCCCAGCTTCTGTTACAAAAGTTTAATAGAAGAATTTTAAAAATTCAGAAACGAAACTTATGAAGAAATTATTGAACATACCTGGTTCTATGATTTAGCCATTTTACAGACATAATAACTAAATCTTAAACTTGAGGGGGAGGAGAGAACTAAACTAAAGTCTTTGAATTAAAGGGTATTATAAATTCATTTTAAATCAAATTAATTTTGCGAAAAGATTACACAAATATAAGGAATATACATTTTTACCATAATGTAATGCATGTTTTGCCAATTTGAAAATCTCGAGAACTAAAGCGTGAAATATAAGAAAACTGAAACAAACATTTGGAAAATCTCCTCGAAATTAAGTTAGTTTCTAAATTAGATGTTTTGCGTGTATTTAAAATTAGGCCAACTACTTCATTCACTTCAAACCCATTACATAATACTAGTATTTAAGAAAAATGGTAAAATATTGCAAATATATTAAATAACAATTCTACTGATCTAGAAATGGGAATAACTGATTTTCATCCTAATTAAGATCAAGAATATCTCAAAAAGGCATTTAATTTGTCCACTGCTAGAATTTCATTCATACGTGGTTCAACATTTATCCATCAACACCGGAAAGAATTTATCTCCTACTTTAAACAATTTCCATCGACTGAAAATGAAGTTTAAACAATCTTAAAATCTCAAAAGCAAAGGATGCCGAAGAATTTTCGCATATGAAAGACAGAGAAGTCAAACAATAAATCAGAAAATTACAAAAGAAGAATTGTGTGCTTATAAAACCCCTAGATAATAAAAGCTCTCATTACGAAGAAGAGCTTTTAACTGAAGATAAGATGAAGGAATTGTTAAATAACACAAGAGCAACATCTGATCTTTTAGCGGAGATTGACCCAATAAAAGAAAAAACAGGACACTTTAAAAGAACTACTGGGAAACATGTGCTCTTTAGAGCGACACGGTTACAGTTGCATCAGTCATTATTATAAGCAAAAGACATCAGCTTTTTCAAAAAATAATTCTGTCATGCATTTGCCAAGAGAACGGAAAGAAGTCCAAAAGAAACTTTCAGAGTGCTTTTCAAAACAAAGTTGAAAGTTAATCTGCAGAATTTAACTTCGATAATATCAAAACATCTCTGATTTGATTTAAAAATGAATTTTTAGTTATGGAATCAATTTTAAATAGATCTTCGCAAATTGGTTCATAAAACTTCACAATATGACAAAATAGTTCAGATTAAGGGGGAAATATAATAAAGTATGCTTAAAACAACTAAGAAAAAGCACATTTTGGGCAGCCTTAACAGAAGACAATTTGGTTCCACTAACTTTCTTTACGAGTACTAATTAAATTTTATTCACATTTCTTTTTTGTTCAACATTTAACTTTCAATGGCTTTTATAAGAGAAACAGGAATTGATAGAGAGACTCGAGATTAGGAAAAAACTGAAACAAAATTCGTTTATACACAGGCAGTGCAATTACACTGACCTGTTGAGAAGAGAAGACCCCATTGGACAGGGAAAATACTAGGCCACACAGAGAGGAAAATGTTTAGCCTCTCGTAATGAGAAAGGAGGCCACTTGGGAAAAAATTACACTACAGCAGTAAATTTGAAACCACTACGAAGCAACAGAACTCTAAGAAATCTCAGACTTCTGATATTTATAGTGTGATTAACAGTTCCACCTCACTTCAAATATTACAATACAATATGAAGAAAGCACCAATTCAAACACTTCAATATGGAATTCAAAACCTAAGAAATTAATGCATAAATGCTACCCTAAACATTAAAACGTAATGTGAAGCGTTCATGTAAAATTAATAACTAGTAAAACTCCAATATAAAGCAACATGTTAAAAGGGACGTACAAATTATAACATTCAAGCATTTCTAGTGGAAATAAAGTTAATATAAAACAAGAATTACCAGCCACAGATGTCTTTTCGCTCTGCATGATTTCTCCGTTCTTTTCATCTTCGTTCTTTTTCTTTCATGATATCATGTTCTGCAATCCAAGAGTGCACAAAAATGATGACAAATTACACTAGAAGAGGCCAGGGGGGGGAAAGGAATCATTAGATTTTAACTACTTTGAAATTAAAGAATAATTATACACAAAGAGAAATATCTAATATTGTTTCTTAATATATAAAACTTCAAAAGTAGCCTTCTTTGTTTTAAATTCTAGCAATGTGCTACATTGTTACTAAAATCATGACTGCAGTCGATAGAAAAGCAAATGATTTTCCTAATACGACAGAAGTACAGTAAGCGAAGGGGAGTTTTAATGTATGGGTACAACATGAACAATGAAAGAAAAAAAATTAGACAGTTATTACGGATACACAGAATAAAAGGGATAATGATCTTCGAGAAGACTAAATAATTTCAGCGCTGGTAGAAAGATGGCATCAAAAGACAATAAGCAGGTAATTTTAAATGACAAATAAACAAAATAAACTTTACTGTTAGCTTTGAAGCAGGTGTTATATATTCTTAATTCACACACAGAATTAGTGACATAACAGATCGAAAAAGATTAAAAACAAACTCGCAATATATTAACATTAAAAGCGCTATACATATATACTTTTATAGATTTATTTTTAGAAAGGGCTCAAAAACACCATTCTAAAAACAGATTTCGAAGAACATCTTGGAAACAAAAGTCATAAACCATAAAAGAAATACTTCATTCAAAATTTTAACGTAAGCACTGTTTCTAATTTTAAGTTCTTTACTTAGGTACTCTCATCCATGAGAGAGGAACACTTAGTCCAATGTACAAAAAAATATCCTGATATATCACCACGTCACTTTAATGAAATTATAGCAATATTTCACTCAGGGAAAGAACATATTGTCTAGCTGCCCGGGTTCGAGCCCAGCTTCAATACATCAAATGCCATTGAATGATACAGCATTTTGAAATGATGCAAAAAATTTCAATGCAATTTTGTGGGAGAGCAATTGTAATTACCTACATACTAAAATTTTCACCAAAAATTAAAGAAAACTAAGATATTCTTTTTCTTTCGAAGGAATCAAAGCCATATACTAATATAGGGATGCTCAACGTATTGTACTATAAAACCTAAACATAGGAATGAAATTTTCTCAGCTATGTGAGATATCCAATAAAGAGAAATTCCGTAAATTGTAGAATAGAACCTACGTCTGAAAACAGACGAAAGGTAAAACATAATTCAAATACTTTACTTTTAGCATTGAAGCAGGCATTCTACATTAAACTGTATTAATTCACATACAGAATTATTAATATAATAGCTCAAAATATTGTAAGAACCAAACATGCATTATAAAAACATTAAAAAAACTCTATATACATTTATTAGTGTTACAGAAAGAGGGTTTATTCTGAAATATTATAAGGTCACTTTCAATGAAAAGATAGAAATTTTCACTCAGGGAAGGGACATTCTGTCTAGCTGTTTAGGTTCTATCCCAGCTTCTGTTACAAAAGTTTCATAGAAGAATTTTAAAAATTCAGAAACGAAACTTATGAAGAAATTATTGAACATACCTGGTTCTATGATTTAGCCATTTTACAGACATAATAACTAAATCTTAAACTTGAGGGGGAGGAGAGAACTAAACTAAAGTCTTTGAATTAAAGGGTATTATAAATTCATTTTAAATCAAATTAATTTTGCGAAAAGATTACACAAATATAAGGAATATACATTTTTACCATAATGTAATGCATGTTTTGCCAATTTGAAAATCTCGAGAACTAAAGCGTGAAATATAAGAAAACTGAAACAAACATTTGGAAAATCTCCTCGAAATTAAGTTAGTTTCTAAATTAGATGTTTTGCGTGTATTTAAAATTAGGCCAACTACTTCATTCACTTCAAACCCATTACATAATACTAGTATTTAAGAAAAATGGTAAAATATTGCAAATATATTAAATAACAATTCTACTGATCTAGAAATGGGAATAACTGATTTTCATCCTAATTAAGATCAAGAATATCTCAAAAAGGCATTTAATTTGTCCACTGCTAGAATTTCATTCATACGTGGTTCAACATTTATCCATCAACACCGGAAAGAATTTATCTCCTACTTTAAACAATTTCCATCGACTGAAAATGAAGTTTAAACAATCTTAAAATCTCAAAAGCAAAGGATGCCGAAGAATTTTCACATATGAAAGACAGAGAAGTCAAACAATAAATCAGAAAATTACAAAAGAAGAATTGTGTGCTTATAAAACACCTAGATAATAAAAGCTCTCATTACGAAGAAGAGCTTTTAACTGAAGATAAGATGAAGGAATTGTTAAATAACACAAGAGCAACATCTGATCTTTTAGCGGAGATTGACCCAATAAAAGAAAAAACAGGACACTTTAAAAGAACTACTGGGAAACATGTGCTCTTTAGAGCGACACGGTTACAGTTGCATCAGTCATTATTATAAGCAAAAGACATCAGCTTTTTCAAAAAATAATTCTGTCATGCATTTGCCAAGAGAACGGAAGGAAGTCCAAAAGAAACTTTCAGAGTGCTTTTCAAAACAAAGTTGAAAGTTAATCTGCAGAATTTAACTTCGATAATATCAAAACATCTCTGATTTGATTTAAAAATGAATTTTTAGTTATGGAATCAATTTTAAATAGATCTTCGCAAATTGGTTCATAAAACTTCACAATATGACAAAATAGTTCAGATTAAGGGGGAAATATAATAAAGTATGCTTAAAACAACTAAGAAAAAGCACATTTTGGGCAGCCTTAACAGAAGACAATTTGGTTCCACTAACTTTCTTTACGAGTACTAATTAAATTTTATTCACATTTCTTTTTTGTTCAACATTTAACTTTCAATGGCTTTTATAAGAGAAACAGGAATTGATAGAGAGACTCGAGATTAGGAAAAAACTGAAACAAAATTCGTTTATACACAGGCAGTGCAATTACACTGACCTGTTGAGAAGAGAAGACCCCATTGGACAGGGAAAATACTAGGCCACACAGAGAGGAAAATGTTTAGCCTCTCGTAATGAGAAAGGAGGCCACTTGGGAAAAAATTACACTACAGCAGTAAATTTGAAACCACTACGAAGCAACAGAACTCTAAGAAATCTCAGACTTCTGATATTTATAGTGTGATTAACAGTTCCACCTCACTTCAAATATTACAATACAATATGAAGAAAGCACCAATTCAAACACTTCAATATGGAATTCAAAACCTAAGAAATTAATGCATAAATGCTACCCTAAACATTAAAACGTAATGTGAAGCGTTCATGTAAAATTAATAACTAGTAAAACTCCAATATAAAGCAACATGTTAAAAGGGACGTACAAATTATAACATTCAAGCATTTCTAGTGGAAATAAAGTTAATATAAAACAAGAATTACCAGCCACAGATGTCTTTTCGCTCTGCATGATTTCTCCGTTCTTTTCATCTTCGTTCTTTTTCTTTCATGATATCATGTTCTGCAATCCAAGAGTGCACAAAAATGATGACAAATTACACTAGAAGAGGCCAAGGGGGGGGGAAAGGAATCATTAGATTTTAACTACTTTGAAATTAAAGAATAATTATACACAAAGAGAAATATCTAATATTGTTTCTTAATATATAAAACTTCAAAAGTAGCCTTCTTTGTTTTAAATTCTAGCAATGTGCTACATTGTTACTAAAATCATGACTGCAGTCGATAGAAAAGCAAATGATTTTCCTAATACGACAGAAGTACAGTAAGCGAAGGGGAGTTTTAATGTATGGGTACAACATGAACAATGAAAGAAAAAAAATGAGACAGTTATTACGGATACACAGAATAAAAGGGATAATGATCTTCGAGAAGAATAATAATTTCAGCGCTGGTAGAAAGATGGCATCAAAAGACAATAAGCAGGTAATTTTAAATGACAAATAAACAAAATAAACTTTACTGTTAGCTTTGAAGCAGGTGTTATATATTCTTAATTCACACACAGGATTAGTGACATAACAGATCGAAAAAGATTAAAAACAAACTCGCAATATATTAACATTAAAAGCGCTATACATATATACTTTTATAGCTTTATTTTTAGAAAGGGCTCAAAAACACCATTCTAAAAACAGATTTCGAAGAACATCTTGGAAACAAAAGTCATAAACCATAAAAGAAATACTTCATTCAAAATTTTAACGTAAGCACTGTTTCTAATTTTAAGTTCTTTACTTAGGTACTCTCATCCATGAGAGAGGAACACTTAGTCCAATGCACAAAAAAATATCCTGATATATCACCACGTCACTTTAATGAAATTATAGCAATATTTCACTCAGGGAAAGAACATATTGTCTAGCTGCCCGGGTTCGAGCCCAGCTTCAATACATCAAATGCCATTGAATGATACAGCATTTTGAAATGATGCAAAAAATTTCAATGCAATTTTGTGGGAGAGCAATTGTAATTACCTACATACTAAAATTTTGACCAAAAATTAAAGAAAACTAAGATATTCTTTTTCTTTCGAAGGAATCAAAGCCATATACTAATATAGGGATGCTCAACGTATTGTACTATAAAACCTAAACATAGGAATGAAATTTTCTCAGCTATGTGAGATATCCAATAAAGAGAAATTCCGTAAATTGTAGAATAGAACCTACGTCTGAAAACAGACGAAAGGTAAAACATAATTCAAATACTTTACTTTTAGCATTGAAGCAGGCATTCTACATTAAACTGTATTAATTCACATACAGAATTAGTAATATAATAGCTCAAAATATTGTAAGAACCAAACATGCATTATAAAAACATTAAAAAAACTCTATATACATTTATTAGTGTTACAGAAAGAGGGTTTATTCTGAAATATTATAAGGTCACTTTCAATGAAAAGATAGAAATTTTCACTCAGGGAAGGGACATTCTGTCTGGCTGCCTTGGTTCTATCCCAGCTTCTGTTACAAAAGTTTCATAGAAGAATTTTAAAAATTCAGAAACGAAACTTATGAAGAAATTATTGAACATACCTGGTTCTATGATTTAGCCATTTTACAGACATAATAACTAAATCTTAAACTTGAGGGGGAGGAGAGAACTAAACTAAAGTCTTTGAATTAAAGGGTATTATAAATTCATTTTAAATCAAATTAATTTTGCGAAAAGATTACACAAATATAAGGAATATACATTTTTACCATAATGTAATGCATGTTTTGCCAATTTGAAAATCTCGAGAACTAAAGCGTGAAATATAAGAAAACTGAAACAAACATTTGGAAAATCTCATCGAAATTAAGTTAGTTTCTAAATTAGATGTTTTGCGTGTATTTAAAATTAGGCCAACTACTTCATTCACTTCAAACCCATTACATAATACTAGTATTTAAGAAAAATGGTAAAATATTGCAAATATATTAAATAACAATTCTACTGATCTAGAAATGGGAATAACTGATTTTCATCCTAATTAAGATCAAGAATATCTCAAAAAGGCATTTAATTTGTCCACTGCTAGAATTTCATTCATACGTGGTTCAACATTTATCCATCAACACCGGAAAGAATTTATCTCCTACTTTAAACAATTTCCATCGACTGAAAATGAAGTTTAAACAATCTTAAAATCTCAAAAGCAAAGGATGCCGAAGAATTTTCACATATGAAAGACAGAGAAGTCAAACAATAAATCAGAAAATTACAAAAGAAGAATTGTGTGCTTATAAAACCCCTAGATAATAAAAGCTCTCATTACGAAGAAGAGCTTTTAACTGAAGATAAGATGAAGGAATTGTTAAATAACACAAGAGCAACATCTGATCTTTTAGCGGAGATTGACCCAATAAAAGAAAAAACAGGACACTTTAAAAGAACTACTGGGAAACATGTGCTCTTTAGAGCGACACGGTTACAGTTGCATCAGTCATTATTATAAGCAAAAGACATCAGCTTTTTCAAAAAATAATTCTGTCATGCATTTGCCAAGATAACGGAAGGAAGTCCAAAAGAAACTTTCAGAGTGCTTTTCAAAACAAAGTCGAAAGTTAATCTGCAGAATTTAACTTCGATAATATCAAAACAGCTCTGATTTGATTTAAAAATGAATTTTTAGTTATGGAATCAATTTTAAATAGATCTTCGCAAATTGGTTCATAAAACTTCACAATATGACAAAATAGTTCAGATTAAGGGGGAAATATAATAAAGTATGCTTAAAACAACTAAGAAAAAGCACATTTTGGGCAGCCTTAACAGAAGACAATTTGGTTCCACTAACTTTCTTTACGAGTACTAATTAAATTTTATTCACATTTCTTTTTTGTTCAACATTTAACTTTTATTAACTCAATGGCTTTTATAAGAGAAACAGGAATTGATAGAGAGACTCGAAATTAGGAAAAAACTGAAACAAAATTCGTTTATACACAGGCAGTGCAATTACACTGACCTGTTGAGAAGAGAAGACCCCATTGGACAGGGAAAATACTAAGCCACACAGAGAGGAAAATGTTTAGCCTCTCGTAATGAGAAAGGAGGCCACTTGGGAAAAAATTACACTACAGCAGTAAATTTGAAACCACTACGAAGCAACAGAACTCTAAGGAATCTCAGACTTCTGATATTTATAGTGTGATTAACAGCTCCACCTCACTTCAAATATTACAATACAATATGAAGAAAGCACCAATTCAAACACTTCAATATGGAATTCAAAACCTAAGAAATTAATGCATAACTCCTACCCTAAACATTAAAACGTAATGTGAAGCGTTCATGTAAAATTAATAACTAGTAAAACTCCAATATAAAGCAACATGTTAAAAGGGACGTACAAATTATAACATTCAAGCATTTCTAGTGGAAATAAAGTTAATATAAAACAAGAATTACCAGCCACAGATGTCTTTTCGCTCTGCATGATTTCTCCGTTCTTTTCATCTTCGTTCTTTTTCTTTCATGATATCATGTTCTGCAATCCAAGAGTGCACAAAAATGATGACAAATTACACTAGAAGAGGCCAAGGGGGGGGGAAAGGAATCATTAGATTTTAACTACTTTGAAATTAAAGAATAATTATACACAAAGAGAAATATCTAATATTGTTTCTTAATATATAAAACTTCAAAAGTAGCCTTCTTTGTTTTAAATTCTAGCAATGTGCTACATTGTTACTAAAATCATGACTGCAGTCGATAGAAAAGCAAATGATTTTCCTAATACGACAGAAGTACAGTAAGCGAAGGGGAGTTTTAATGTATGGGTACAACATGAACAATGAAAGAAAAAAAATTAGACAGTTATTACGGATACACAGAATAAAAGGGATAATGATCTTCGAGAAGAATAATAATTTCAGCGCTGGTAGAAAGATGGCATCAAAAGACAATAAGCAGGTAATTTTAAATGACAAATAAACAAAATAAACTTTACTGTTAGCTTTGAAGCAGGTGTTATATATTCTTAATTCACACACAGGATTAGTGACATAACAGATCAAAAAAGATTAAAAACAAACTCGCAATATATAAACATTAAAAGCGCTATACATATATACTTTTATAGCTTTATTTTTAGAAAGGGCTCAAAAACACCATTCTAAAAACAGATTTCGAAGAACATCTTGGAAACAAAAGTCATAAACCATAAAAGAAATACTTCATTCAAAATTTTAACGTAAGCACTGTTTCTAATTTTAAGTTCTTTACTTAGGTACTCTCATCCATGAGAGAGGAACACTTAGTCCAATGTACAAAAAAATATCCTGATATATCACCACGTCACTTTAATGAAATTATAGCAATATTTCACTCAGGGAAAGAACAGCCATTGAATGATACAGCATTTTGAAATGATGCAAAAAATTTCAATGCAATTTCGTGGGAGAGCAAAGGTAATTACCTACATACTAAAATTTTGACCAAAAATTAAAGAAAACTAAGATATTCTTTTTCTTTCGAAGGAATCAAAGCCATATACTAATATAGGGATGCTCAACGTATTGTACTATAAAACCTAAACATAGGAATGAAATTTTCTCAGCTATGTGAGATATCCAATAAAGAGAAATTCCGTAAATTGTAGAATAGAACCTACGTCTGAAAACAGACAAAAGGTAAAACATAATTCAAATACTTTACTTTTAGCATTGAAGCAGGCATTCTACATTAAACTGTATTAATTCACATACAGAATTAGTAATATAATAGCTCAAAATATTGTAAGAACCAAACATGCATTATAAAAACATTAAAAAAACTCTATATACATTTATTAGTGTTACAGAAAGAGGGTTTATTCTGAAATATTATAAGGTCACTTTCAATGAAAAGATAGAAATTTTCACTCAGGGAAGGGACATTCTGTCTGGCTGCCTTGGTTCTATCCCAGCTTCTGTTACAAAAGTTTCATAGAAGAATTTTAAAAATTCAGAAACGAAACTTATGAAGAAATTATTGAACATACCTGGTTCTATGATTTAGCCATTTTACAGACATAATAACTAAATCTTAAACTTGAGGGGGAGGAGAGAACTAAACTAAAGTCTTTGAATTAAAGGGTATTATAAATTCATTTTAAATCAAATTAATTTTGCGAAAAGATTACACAAATATAAGGAATATACATTTTTACCATAATGTAATGCATGTTTTGCCAATTTGAAAATCTCGAGAACTAAAGCGTGAAATATAAGAAAACTGAAACAAACATTTGGAAAATCTCATCGAAATTAAGTTAATTTCTAAATTAGATGTTTTGCGTGTATTTAAAATTAGGCCAACTACTTCATTCACTTCAAACCCATTACATAATACTAGTATTTAAGAAAAATGGTAAAATATTGCAAATATATTAAATAACAATTCTACTGATCTAGAAATGGGAATAACTGATTTTCATCCTAATTAAGATCAAGAATATCTCAAAAAGGCATTTAATTTGTCCACTGCTAGAATTTCATTCATACGTGGTTCAACATTTATCCATCAACACCGGAAAGAATTTATCTCCTACTTTAAACAATTTCCATCGACTGAAAATGAAGTTTAAACAATCTTAAAATCTCAAAAGCAAAGGATGCCGAAGAATTTTCACATATGAAAGACAGAGAAGTCAAACAATAAATCAGAAAATTACAAAAGAAGAATTGTGTGCTTATAAAACCCCTAGATAATAAAAGCTCTCATTACGAAGAAGAGCTTTTAACTGAAGATAAGATGAAGGAATTGTTAAATAACACAAGAGCAACATCTGATCTTTTAGCGGAGATTGACCCAATAAAAGAAAAAACAGGACACTTTAAAAGAACTACTGGGAAACATGTGCTCTTTAGAGCGACACGGTTACAGTTGCATCAGTCATTATTATAAGCAAAAGACATCAGCTTTTTCAAAAAATAATTCTGTCATGCATTTGCCAAGAGAACGGAAGGAAGTCCAAAAGAAACTTTCAGAGTGCTTTTCAAAACAAAGTCGAAAGTTAATCTGCAGAATTTAACTTCGATAATATCAAAACATCTCTGATTTGATTTAAAAATGAATTTTTAGTTATGGAATCAATTTTAAATAGATCTTCGCAAATTGGTTCATAAAACTTCACAATATGACAAAATAGTTCAGATTAAGGGGGAAATATAATAAAGTATGCTTAAAACAACTAAGAAAAAGCACATTTTGGGCAGCCTTAACAGAAGACAATTTGGTTCCACTAACTTTCTTTACGAGTACTAATTAAATTTTATTCACATTTCTTTTTTGTTCAACATTTAACTTTTATTAACTCAATGGCTTTTATAAGAGAAACAGGAATTGATAGAGAGACTCGAAATTAGGAAAAAACTGAAACAAAATTCGTTTATACACAGGCAGTGCAATTACACTGACCTGTTGAGAAGAGAAGACCCCATTGGACAGGGAAAATACTAAGCCACACAGAGAGGAAAATGTTTAGCCTCTCGTAATGAGAAAGGAGGCCACTTGGGAAAAAATTACACTACAGCAGTAAATTTGAAACCACTACGAAGCAACAGAACTCTAAGGAATCTCAGACTTCTGATATTTATAGTGTGATTAACAGCTCCACCTCACTTCAAATATTACAATACAATATGAAGAAAGCACCAATTCAAACACTTCAATATGGAATTCAAAACCTAAGAAATTAATGCATAACTCCTACCCTAAACATTAAAACGTAATGTGAAGCGTTCATGTAAAATTAATAACTAGTAAAACTCCAATATAAAGCAACATGTTAAAAGGGACGTACAAATTATAACATTCAAGCATTTCTAGTGGAAATAAAGTTAATATAAAACAAGAATTACCAGCCACAGATGTCTTTTCGCTCTGCATGATTTCTCCGTTCTTTTCATCTTCGTTCTTTTTCTTTCATGATATCATGTTCTGCAATCCAAGAGTGCACAAAAATGATGACAAATTACACTAGAAGAGGCCAAGGGGGGGGAAAGGAATCATTAGATTTTAACTACTTTGAAATTAAAGAATAATTATACACAAAGAGAAATATCTAATATTGTTTCTTAATATATAAAACTTCAAAAGTAGCCTTCTTTGTTTTAAATTCTAGCAATGTGCTACATTGTTACTAAAATCATGACTGCAGTCGATAGAAAAGCAAATGATTTTCCTAATACGACAGAAGTACAGTAAGCGAAGGGGAGTTTTAATGTATGGGTACAACATGAACAATGAAAGAAAAAAAATGAGACAGTTATTACGGATACACAGAATAAAAGGGATAATGATCTTCGAGAAGAATAATAATTTCAGCGCTGGTAGAAAGATGGCATCAAAAGACAATAAGCAGGTAATTTTAAATGACAAATAAACAAAATAAACTTTACTGTTAGCTTTGAAGCAGGTGTTATATATTCTTAATTCACACACAGGATTAGTGACATAACAGATCGAAAAAGATTAAAAACAAACTCGCAATATATTAACATTAAAAGCGCTATACATATATACTTTTATAGCTTTATTTTTAGAAAGGGCTCAAAAACACCATTCTAAAAACAGATTTCGAAGAACATCTTGGAAACAAAAGTCATAAACCATAAAAGAAATACTTCATTCAAAATTTTAACGTAAGCACTGTTTCTAATTTTAAGTTCTTTACTTAGGTACTCTCATCCATGAGAGAGGAACACTTAGTCCAATGCACAAAAAAATATCCTGATATATCACCACGTCACTTTAATGAAATTATAGCAATATTTCACTCAGGGAAAGAACATATTGTCTAGCTGCCCGGGTTCGAGCCCAGCTTCAATACATCAAATGCCATTGAATGATACAGCATTTTGAAATGATGCAAAAAATTTCAATGCAATTTTGTGGGAGAGCAATTGTAATTACCTACATACTAAAATTTTGACCAAAAATTAAAGAAAACTAAGATATTCTTTTTCTTTCGAAGGAATCAAAGCCATATACTAATATAGGGGTGCTCAACGTATTGTACTATAAAACCTAAACATAGGAATGAAATTTTCTCAGCTATGTGAGATATCCAATAAAGAGAAATTCCGTAAATTGTAGAATAGAACCTACGTCTGAAAACAGACGAAAGGTAAAACATAATTCAAATACTTTACTTTTAGCATTGAAGCAGGCATTCTACATTAAACTGTATTAATTCACATACAGAATTAGTAATATAATAGCTCAAAATATTGTAAGAACCAAACATGCATTATAAAAACATTAAAAAAACTCTATATACATTTATTAGTGTTACAGAAAGAGGATTTATTCTGAAATATTATAAGGTCACTTTCAATGAAAAGATAGAAATTTTCACTCAGGGAAGGGACATTCTGTCTGGCTGCCTTGGTTCTATCCCAGCTTCTGTTACAAAAGTTTCATAGAAGAATTTTAAAAATTCAGAAACGAAACTTATGAAGAAATTATTGAACATACCTGGTTCTATGATTTAGCCATTTTACAGACATAATAACTAAATCTTAAACTTGAGGGGGAGGAGAGAACTAAACTAAAGTCTTTGAATTAAAGGGTATTATAAATTCATTTTAAATCAAATTAATTTTGCGAAAAGATTACACAAATATAAGGAATATACATTTTTACCATAATGTAATGCATGTTTTGCCAATTTGAAAATCTCGAGAACTAAAGCGTGAAATATAAGAAAACTGAAACAAACATTTGGAAAATCTCATCGAAATTAAGTTAGTTTCTAAATTAGATGTTTTGCGTGTATTTAAAATTAGGCCAACTACTTCATTCACTTCAAACCCATTACATAATACTAGTATTTAAGAAAAATGGTAAAATATTGCAAATATATTAAATAACAATTCTACTGATCTAGAAATGGGAATAACTGATTTTCATCCTAATTAAGATCAAGAATATCTCAAAAAGGCATTTAATTTGTCCACTGCTAGAATTTCATTCATACGTGGTTCAACATTTATCCATCAACACCGGAAAGAATTTATCTCCTACTTTAAACAATTTCCATCGACTGAAAATGAAGTTTAAACAATCTTAAAATCTCAAAAGCAAAGGATGCCGAAGAATTTTCACATATGAAAGACAGAGAAGTCAAACAATAAATCAGAAAATTACAAAAGAAGAATTGTGTGCTTATAAAACCCCTAGATAATAAAAGCTCTCATTACGAAGAAGAGCTTTTAACTGAAGATAAGATGAAGGAATTGTTAAATAACACAAGAGCAACATCTGATCTTTTAGCGGAGATTGACCCAATAAAAGAAAAAACAGGACACTTTAAAAGAACTACTGGGAAACATGTGCTCTTTAGAGCGACACGGTTACAGTTGCATCAGTCATTATTATAAGCAAAAGACATCAGCTTTTTCAAAAAATAATTCTGTCATGCATTTGCCAAGAGAACGGAAGGAAGTCCAAAAGAAACTTTCAGAGTGCTTTTCAAAACAAAGTCGAAAGTTAATCTGCAGAATTTAACTTCGATAATATCAAAACATCTCTGATTTGATTTAAAAATGAATTTTTAGTTATGGAATCAATTTTAAATAGATCTTCGCAAATTGGTTCATAAAACTTCACAATATGACAAAATAGTTCAGATTAAGGGGGAAATATAATAAAGTATGCTTAAAACAACTAAGAAAAAGCACATTTTGGGCAGCCTTAACAGAAGACAATTTGGTTCCACTAACTTTCTTTACGAGTACTAATTAAATTTTATTCACATTTCTTTTTTGTTCAACATTTAACTTTTATTAACTCAATGGCTTTTATAAGAGAAACAGGAATTGATAGAGAGACTCGAAATTAGGAAAAAACTGAAACAAAATTCGTTTATACACAGGCAGTGCAATTACACTGACCTGTTGAGAAGAGAAGACCCCATTGGACAGGGAAAATACTAAGCCACACAGAGAGGAAAATGTTTAGCCTCTCGTAATGAGAAAGGAGGCCACTTGGGAAAAAATTACACTACAGCAGTAAATTTGAAACCACTACGAAGCAACAGAACTCTAAGGAATCTCAGACTTCTGATATTTATAGTGTGATTAACAGCTCCACCTCACTTCAAATATTACAATACAATATGAAGAAAGCACCAATTCAAACACTTCAATATGGAATTCAAAACCTAAGAAATTAATGCATAACTCCTACCCTAAACATTAAAACGTAATGTGAAGCGTTCATGTAAAATTAATAACTAGTAAAACTCCAATATAAAGCAACATGTTAAAAGGGACGTACAAATTATAACATTCAAGCATTTCTAGTGGAAATAAAGTTAATATAAAACAAGAATTACCAGCCACAGATGTCTTTTCGCTCTGCATGATTTCTCCGTTCTTTTCATCTTCGTTCTTTTTCTTTCATGATATCATGTTCTGCAATCCAAGAGTGCACAAAAATGATGACAAATTACACTAGAAGAGGCCAAGGGGGGGGAAAGGAATCATTAGATTTTAACTACTTTGAAATTAAAGAATAATTATACACAAAGAGAAATATCTAATATTGTTTCTTAATATATAAAACTTCAAAAGTAGCCTTCTTTGTTTTAAATTCTAGCAATGTGCTACATTGTTACTAAAATCATGACTGCAGTCGATAGAAAAGCAAATGATTTTCCTAATACGACAGAAGTACAGTAAGCGAAGGGGAGTTTTAATGTATGGGTACAACATGAACAATGAAAGAAAAAAAATGAGACAGTTATTACGGATACACAGAATAAAAGGGATAATGATCTTCGAGAAGAATAATAATTTCAGCGCTGGTAGAAAGATGGCATCAAAAGACAATAAGCAGGTAATTTTAAATGACAAATAAACAAAATAAACTTTACTGTTAGCTTTGAAGCAGGTGTTATATATTCTTAATTCACACACAGGATTAGTGACATAACAGATCGAAAAAGATTAAAAACAAACTCGCAATATATTAACATTAAAAGCGCTATACATATATACTTTTATAGCTTTATTTTTAGAAAGGGCTCAAAAACACCATTCTAAAAACAGATTTCGAAGAACATCTTGGAAACAAAAGTCATAAACCATAAAAGAAATACTTCATTCAAAATTTTAACGTAAGCACTGTTTCTAATTTTAAGTTCTTTACTTAGGTACTCTCATCCATGAGAGAGGAACACTTAGTCCAATGCACAAAAAAATATCCTGATATATCACCACGTCACTTTAATGAAATTATAGCAATATTTCACTCAGGGAAAGAACATATTGTCTAGCTGCCCGGGTTCGAGCCCAGCTTCAATACATCAAATGCCATTGAATGATACAGCATTTTGAAATGATGCAAAAAATTTCAATGCAATTTTGTGGGAGAGCAATTGTAATTACCTACATACTAAAATTTTGACCAAAAATTAAAGAAAACTAAGATATTCTTTTTCTTTCGAAGGAATCAAAGCCATATACTAATATAGGGATGCTCAACGTATTGTACTATAAAACCTAAACATAGGAATGAAATTTTCTCAGCTATGTGAGATATCCAATAAAGAGAAATTCCGTAAATTGTAGAATAGAACCTACGTCTGAAAACAGACGAAAGGTAAAACATAATTCAAATACTTTACTTTTAGCATTGAAGCAGGCATTCTACATTAAACTGTATTAATTCACATACAGAATTAGTAATATAATAGCTCAAAATATTGTAAGAACCAAACATGCATTATAAAAACATTAAAAAAACTCTATATACATTTATTAGTGTTACAGAAAGAGGGTTTATTCTGAAATATTATAAGGTCACTTTCAATGAAAAGATAGAAATTTTCACTCAGGGAAGGGACATTCTGTCTGGCTGCCTTGGTTCTATCCCAGCTTCTGTTACAAAAGTTTCATAGAAGAATTTTAAAAATTCAGAAACGAAACTTATGAAGAAATTATTGAACATACCTGGTTCTATGATTTAGCCATTTTACAGACATAATAACTAAATCTTAAACTTGAGGGGGAGGAGAGAACTAAACTAAAGTCTTTGAATTAAAGGGTATTATAAATTCATTTTAAATCAAATTAATTTTGCGAAAAGATTACACAAATATAAGGAATATACATTTTTACCATAATGTAATGCATGTTTTGCCAATTTGAAAATCTCGAGAACTAAAGCGTGAAATATAAGAAAACTGAAACAAACATTTGGAAAATCTCATCGAAATTAAGTTAGTTTCTAAATTAGATGTTTTGCGTGTATTTAAAATTAGGCCAACTACTTCATTCACTTCAAACCCATTACATAATACTAGTATTTAAGAAAAATGGTAAAATATTGCAAATATATTAAATAACAATTCTACTGATCTAGAAATGGGAATAACTGATTTTCATCCTAATTAAGATCAAGAATATCTCAAAAAGGCATTTAATTTGTCCACTGCTAGAATTTCATTCATACGTGGTTCAACATTTATCCATCAACACCGGAAAGAATTTATCTCCTACTTTAAACAATTTCCATCGACTGAAAATGAAGTTTAAACAATCTTAAAATCTCAAAAGCAAAGGATGCCGAAGAATTTTCACATATGAAAGACAGAGAAGTCAAACAATAAATCAGAAAATTACAAAAGAAGAATTGTGTGCTTATAAAACCCCTAGATAATAAAAGCTCTCATTACGAAGAAGAGCTTTTAACTGAAGATAAGATGAAGGAATTGTTAAATAACACAAGAGCAACATCTGATCTTTTAGCGGAGATTGACCCAATAAAAGAAAAAACAGGACACTTTAAAAGAACTACTGGGAAACATGTGCTCTTTAGAGCGACACGGTTACAGTTGCATCAGTCATTATTATAAGCAAAAGACATCAGCTTTTTCAAAAAATAATTCTGTCATGCATTTGCCAAGAGAACGGAAGGAAGTCCAAAAGAAACTTTCAGAGTGCTTTTCAAAACAAAGTCGAAAGTTAATCTGCAGAATTTAACTTCGATAATATCAAAACATCTCTGATTTGATTTAAAAATGAATTTTTAGTTATGGAATCAATTTTAAATAGATCTTCGCAAATTGGTTCATAAAACTTCACAATATGACAAAATAGTTCAGATTAAGGGGGAAATATAATAAAGTATGCTTAAAACAACTAAGAAAAAGCACATTTTGGGCAGCCTTAACAGAAGACAATTTGGTTCCACTAACTTTCTTTACGAGTACTAATTAAATTTTATTCACATTTCTTTTTTGTTCAACATTTAACTTTTATTAACTCAATGGCTTTTATAAGAGAAACAGGAATTGATAGAGAGACTCGAAATTAGGAAAAAACTGAAACAAAATTCGTTTATACACAGGCAGTGCAATTACACTGACCTGTTGAGAAGAGAAGACCCCATTGGACAGGGAAAATACTAAGCCACACAGAGAGGAAAATGTTTAGCCTCTCGTAATGAGAAAGGAGGCCACTTGGGAAAAAATTACACTACAGCAGTAAATTTGAAACCACTACGAAGCAACAGAACTCTAAGGAATCTCAGACTTCTGATATTTATAGTGTGATTAACAGCTCCACCTCACTTCAAATATTACAATACAATATGAAGAAAGCACCAATTCAAACACTTCAATATGGAATTCAAAACCTAAGAAATTAATGCATAACTCCTACCCTAAACATTAAAACGTAATGTGAAGCGTTCATGTAAAATTAATAACTAGTAAAACTCCAATATAAAGCAACATGTTAAAAGGGACGTACAAATTATAACATTCAAGCATTTCTAGTGGAAATAAAGTTAATATAAAACAAGAATTACCAGCCACAGATGTCTTTTCGCTCTGCATGATTTCTCCGTTCTTTTCATCTTCGTTCTTTTTCTTTCATGATATCATGTTCTGCAATCCAAGAGTGCACAAAAATGATGACAAATTACACTAGAAGAGGCCAAGGGGGGGGGGAAGGAATCATTAGATTTTAACTACTTTGAAATTAAAGAATAATTATACACAAAGAGAAATATCTAATATTGTTTCTTAATATATAAAACTTCAAAAGTAGCCTTCTTTGTTTTAAATTCTAGCAATGTGCTACATTGTTACTAAAATCATGACTGCAGTCGATAGAAAAGCAAATGATTTTCCTAATACGACAGAAGTACAGTAAGCGAAGGGGAGTTTTAATGTATGGGTACAACATGAACAATGAAAGAAAAAAAATGAGACAGTTATTACGGATACACAGAATAAAAGGGATAATGATCTTCGAGAAGAATAATAATTTCAGCGCTGGTAGAAAGATGGCATCAAAAGACAATAAGCAGGTAATTTTAAATGACAAATAAACAAAATAAACTTTACTGTTAGCTTTGAAGCAGGTGTTATATATTCTTAATTCACACACAGGATTAGTGACATAACAGATCGAAAAAGATTAAAAACAAACTCGCAATATATTAACATTAAAAGCGCTATACATATATACTTTTATAGCTTTATTTTTAGAAAGCGCTCAAAAACACCATTCTAAAAACAGATTTCGAAGAACATCTTGGAAACAAAAGTCATAAACCATAAAAGAAATACTTCATTCAAAATTTTAACGTAAGCACTGTTTCTAATTTTAAGTTCTTTACTTAGGTACTCTCATCCATGAGAGAGGAACACTTAGTCCAATGTACAAAAAAATATCCTGATATATCACCACGTCACTTTAATGAAATTATAGCAATATTTCACTCAGGGAAAGAACATATTGTCTAGCTGCCCGGGTTCGAGCCCAGCTTCAATACATCAAATGCCATTGAATGATACAGCATTTTGAAATGATGCAAAAAATTTCAATGCAATTTTGTGGGAGAGCAATTGTAATTACCTACATACTAAAATTTTGACCAAAAATTAAAGAAAACTAAGATATTCTTTTTCTTTCGAAGGAATCAAAGCCATATACTAATATAGGGATGCTCAACGTATTGTACTATAAAACCTAAACATAGGAATGAAATTTTCTCAGCTATGTGAGATATCCAATAAAGAGAAATTCCGTAAATTGTAGAATAGAACCTACGCCTGAAAACAGACGAAAGGTAAAACATAATTCAAATACTTTACTTTTAGCATTGAAGCAGGCATTCTACATTAAACTGTATTAATTCACATACAGAATTAGTAATATAATAGCTCAAAATATTGTAAGAACCAAACATGCATTATAAAAACATTAAAAAAACTCTATATACATTTAGTAGTGTTACAGAAAGAGGGTTTATTCTGAAATATTATAAGGTCACTTTCAATGAAAAGATAGAAATTTTCACTCAGGGAAGGGACATTCTGTCTGGCTGTTTTGGTTCTATCCCAGCTTCTGTTACAAAAGTTTCATAGAAGAATTTTAAAAATTCAGAAACGAAACTTATGAAGAAATTATTGAACATACCTGGTTCTATGATTTAGCCATTTTACAGACATAATAACTAAATCTTAAACTTGAGGGGGAGGAGAGAACTAAACTAAAGTCTTTGAATTAAAGGGTATTATAATTTCATTTTAAATCAAATTAATTTTGCGAAAAGATTACACAAATATAAGGAATATACATTTTTACCATAATGTAATGCATGTTTTGCCAATTTGAAAATCTCGAGAACTAAAGCATGAAATATAAGAAAACTGAAACAAACATTTGGAAAATCTCATCGAAATTAAGTTAGTTTCTAAATTAGATGTTTTGCGTGTATTTAAAATTAGGCCAACTACTTCATTCACTTCAAACCCATTACATAATACTAGTATTTAAGAAAAATGGTAAAATATTGCAAATATATTAAATAACAATTCTACTGATCTAGAAATGGGAATAACTGATTTTCATCCTAATTAAGATCAAGAATATCTCAAAAAGGCATTTAATTTGTCCACTGCTAGAATTTCATTCATACGTGGTTCAACATTTATCCATCAACACCGGAAAGAATTTATCTCCTACTTTAAACAATTTCCATCGACTGAAAATGAAGTTTAAACAATCTTAAAATCTCAAAAGCAAAGGATGCCGAAGAATTTTCACATATGAAAGACAGAGAAGTCAAACAATAAATCAGAAAATTACAAAAGAAGAATTGTGTGCTTATAAAACCCCTAGATAATAAAAGCTCTCATTACGAAGAAGAGCTTTTAACTGAAGATAAGATGAAGGAATTGTTAAATAACACAAGAGCAACATCTGATCTTTTAGCGGAGATTGACCCAATAAAAGAAAAAACAGGACACTTTAAAAGAACTACTGGGAAACATGTGCTCTTTAGAGCGACACGGTTACAGTTGCATCAGTCATTATTATAAGCAAAAGACATCAGCTTTTTCAAAAAATAATTCTGTCATGCATTTGCCAAGAGAACGGAAGGAAGTCCAAAAGAAACTTTCAGAGTGCTTTTCAAAACAAAGTTGAAAGTTAATCTGCAGAATTTAACTTCGATAATATCAAAACATCTCTGATTTGATTTAAAAATGAATTTTTAGTTATGGAATCAATTTTAAATAGATCTTCGCAAATTGGTTCATAAAACTTCACAATATGACAAAATAGTTCAGATTAAGGGGGAAATATAATAAAGTATGCTTAAAACAACTAAGAAAAAGCACATTTTGGGCAGCCTTAACAGAAGACAATTTGGTTCCACTAACTTTCTTTACGAGTACTAATTAAATTTTATTCACATTTCTTTTTTGTTCAACATTTAACTTTCAATGGCTTTTATAAGAGAAACAGGAATTGATAAAGAGACTCGAAATTAGGAAAAAACTGAAACAAAATTCGTTTATACACAGGCAGTGCAATTACACTGACCTGTTGAGAAGAGAAGACCCCATTGGACAGGGAAAATACTAAGCCACACAGAGAGGAAAATGTTTAGCCTCTCGTAATGAGAAAGGAGGCCACTTGGGAAAAAATTACACTACAGCAGTAAATTTGAAACCACTACGAAGCAACAGAACTCTAAGGAATCTCAGACTTCTGATATTTATAGTGTGATTAACAGCTCCACCTCACTTCAAATATTACAATACAATATGAAGAAAGCACCAATTCAAACACTTCAATATGGAATTCAAAACCTAAGAAATTAATGCATAACTCCTACCCTAAACATTAAAATGTAATGTGAAGCGTTCATGTAAAATTAATAACTAGTAAAACTCCAATATAAAGCAACATGTTAAAAGGGACGTACAAATTATAACATTCAAGCATTTCTAGTGGAAATAAAGTTAATATAAAACAAGAATTACCAGCCACAGATGTCTTTTCGCTCTGCATGATTTCTCCGTTCTTTTCATCTTCGTTCTTTTTCTTTCATGATATCATGTTCTGCAATCCAAGAGTGCACAAAAATGATGACAAATTACACTAGAAGAGGCCAAGGGGGGGGGGGGGAAAGGAATCATTAGATTTTAACTACTTTGAAATTAAAGAATAATTATACACAAAGAGAAATATCTAATATTGTTTCTTAATATATAAAACTTCAAAAGTAGCCTTCTTTGTTTTAAATTCTAGCAATGTGCTACATTGTTACTAAAATCATGACTGCAGTCGATAGAAAAGCAAATGATTTTCCTAATACGACAGAAGTACAGTAAGCGAAGGGGAGTTTTAATGTATGGGTACAACATGAACAATGAAAGAAAAAAAATTAGACAGTTATTACGGATACACAGAATAAAAGGGATAATGATCTTCGAGAAGAATAATAATTTCAGCGCTGGTAGAAAGATGGCATCAAAAGACAATAAGCAGGTAATTTTAAATGACAAATAAACAAAATAAACTTTACTGTTAGCTTTGAAGCAGGTGTTATATATTCTTAATTCACACACAGGATTAGTGACATAACAGATCGAAAAAGATTAAAAACAAACTCGCAATATATTAACATTAAAAGCGCTATACATATATACTTTTATAGCTTTATTTTTAGAAAGGGCTCAAAAACACCATTCTAAAAACAGATTTCAAAGAACATCTTGGAAACAAAAGTCATAAACCATAAAAGAAATACTTCATTCAAAATTTTAACGTAAGCACTGTTTCTAATTTTAAGTTCTTTACTTAGGTACTCTCATCCATGAGAGAGGAACACTTAGTCCAATGTACAAAAAAATATCCTGATATATCACCACGTCACTTTAATGAAATTATAGCAATATTTCACTCAGGGAAAGAACATATTGTCTAGCTGCCCGGGTTCGAGCCCAGCTTCAATACATCAAATGCCATTGAATGATACAGCATTTTGAAATGATGCAAAAAATTTCAATGCAATTTTGTGGGAGAGCAATTGTAATTACCTACATACTAAAATTTTGACCAAAAATTAAAGAAAACTAAGATATTCTTTTTCTTTCGAAGGAATCAAAGCCATATACTAATATAGGGATGCTCAACGTATTGTACTATAAAACCTAAACATAGGAATGAAATTTTCTCAGCTATGTGAGATATCCAATAAAGAGAAATTCCGTAAATTGTAGAATAGAACCTACGCCTGAAAACAGACGAAAGGTAAAACATAATTCAAATACTTTACTTTTAGCATTGAAGCAGGCATTCTACATTAAACTGTATTAATTCACATACAGAATTAGTAATATAATAGCTCAAAATATTGTAAGAACCAAACATGCATTATAAAAACATTAAAAAAACTCTATATACATTTAGTAGTGTTACAGAAAGAGGGTTTATTCTGAAATATTATAAGGTCACTTTCAATGAAAAGATAGAAATTTTCACTCAGGGAAGGGACATTCTGTCTGGCTGCCTTGGTTCTATCCCAGCTTCTGTTACAAAAGTTTCATAGAAGAATTTTAAAAATTCAGAAACGAAACTTATGAAGAAATTATTGAACATACCTGGTTCTATGATTTAGCCATTTTACAGACATAATAACTAAATCTTAAACTTGAGGGGGAGGAGAGAACTAAACTAAAGTCTTTGAATTAAAGGGTATTATAAATTCGTTTTAAATCAAATTAATTTTGCGAAAAGATTACACAAATATAAGGAATATACATTTTTACCATAATGTAATGCATGTTTTGCCAATTTGAAAATCTTGAGAACTAAAGCGTGAAATATAAGAAAACTGAAACAAACATTTGGAAAATCTCATCGAAATTAAGTTAGTTTCTAAATTAGATGTTTTGCGTGTATTTAAAATTAGGCCAACTACTTCATTCACTTCAAACCCATTACATAATACTAGTATTTAAGAAAAATGGTAAAATATTGCAAATATATTAAATAACAATTCTACTGATCTAGAAATGGGAATAACTGATTTTCATCCTAATTAAGATCAAGAATATCTCAAAAAGGCATTTAATTTGTCCACTGCTAGAATTTCATTCATACGTGGTTCAACATTTATCCATCAACACCGGAAAGAATTTATCTCCTACTTTAAACAATTTCCATCGACTGAAAATGAAGTTTAAACAATCTTAAAATCTCAAAAGCAAAGGATGCCGAAGAATTTTCACATATGAAAGACAGAGAAGTCAAACAATAAATCAGAAAATTACAAAAGAAGAATTGTGTGCTTATAAAACCCCTAGATAATAAAAGCTCTCATTACGAAGAAGAGCTTTTAACTGAAGATAAGATGAAGGAATTGTTAAATAACACAAGAGCAACATCTGATCTTTTAGCGGAGATTGACCCAATAAAAGAAAAAACAGGACACTTTAAAAGAACTACTGGGAAACATGTGCTCTTTAGAGCGACACGGTTACAGTTGCATCAGTCATTATTATAAGCAAAAGACATCAGCTTTTTCAAAAAATAATTCTGTCATGCATTTGCCAAGAGAACGGAAGGAAGTCCAAAAGAAACTTTCAGAGTGCTTTTCAAAACAAAGTTGAAAGTTAATCTGCAGAATTTAACTTCGATAATATCAAAACATCTCTGATTTGATTTAAAAATGAATTTTTAGTTATGGAATCAATTTTAAATAGATCTTCGCAAATTGGTTCATAAAACTTCACAATATGACAAAATAGTTCAGATTAAGGGGGAAATATAATAAAGTATGCTTAAAACAACTAAGAAAAAGCACATTTTGGGCAGCCTTAACAGAAGACAATTTGGTTCCACTAACTTTCTTTACGAGTACTAATTAAATTTTATTCACATTTCTTTTTTGTTCAACATTTAACTTTTATTAACTCAATGGCTTTTATAAGAGAAACAGGAATTGATAGAGAGACTCGAAATTAGGAAAAAACTGAAACAAAATTCGTTTATACACAGGCAGTGCAATTACACTGACCTGTTGAGAAGAGAAGACCCCATTGGACAGGGAAAATACTAAGCCACACAGAGAGGAAAATGTTTAGCCTCTCGTAATGAGAAAGGAGGCCACTTGGGAAAAAATTACACTACAGCAGTAAATTTGAAACCACTACGAAGCAACAGAACTCTAAGGAATCTCAGACTTCTGATATTTATAGTGTGATTAACAGCTCCACCTCACTTCAAATATTACAATACAATATGAAGAAAGCACCAATTCAAACACTTCAATATGGAATTCAAAACCTAAGAAATTAATGCATAACTCCTACCCTAAACATTAAAATGTAATGTGAAGCGTTCATGTAAAATTAATAACTAGTAAAACTCCAATATAAAGCAACATGTTAAAAGGGACGTACAAATTATAACATTCAAGCATTTCTAGTGGAAATAAAGTTAATATAAAACAAGAATTACCAGCCACAGATGTCTTTTCGCTCTGCATGATTTCTCCGTTCTTTTCATCTTCGTTCTTTTTCTTTCATGATATCATGTTCTGCAATCCAAGAGTGCACAAAAATGATGACAAATTACACTAGAAGAGGCCAAGGGGGGGGGAAAGGAATCATTAGATTTTAACTACTTTGAAATTAAAGAATAATTATACACAAAGAGAAATATCTAATATTGTTTCTTAATATATAAAACTTCAAAAGTAGCCTTCTTTGTTTTAAATTCTAGCAATGTGCTACATTGTTACTAAAATCATGACTGCAGTCGATAGAAAAGCAAATGATTTTCCTAATACGACAGAAGTACAGTAAGCGAAGGGGAGTTTTAATGTATGGGTACAACATGAACAATGAAAGAAAAAAAATTAGACAGTTATTACGGATACACAGAATAAAAGGGATAATGATCTTCGAGAAGAATAATAATTTCAGTGCTGGTAGAAAGATGGCATCAAAAGACAATAAGCAGGTAATTTTAAATGACAAATAAACAAAATAAACTTTACTGTTAGCTTTGAAGCAGGTGTTATATATTCTTAATTCACACACAGGATTAGTGACATAACAGATCGAAAAAGATTAAAAACAAACTCGCAATATATTAACATTAAAAGCGCTATACATATATACTTTTATAGCTTTATTTTTAGAAAGGGCTCAAAAACACCATTCTAAAAACAGATTTCAAAGAACATCTTGGAAACAAAAGTCATAAACCATAAAAGAAATACTTCATTCAAAATTTTAACGTAAGCACTGTTTCTAATTTTAAGTTCTTTACTTAGGTACTCTCATCCATGAGAGAGGAACACTTAGTCCAATGTACAAAAAAATATCCTGATATATCACCACGTCACTTTAATGAAATTATAGCAATATTTCACTCAGGGAAAGAACATATTGTCTAGCTGCCCGGGTTCGAGCCCAGCTTCAATACATCAAATGCCATTGAATGATACAGCATTTTGAAATGATGCAAAAAATTTCAATGCAATTTTGTGGGAGAGCAATTGTAATTACCTACATACTAAAATTTTGACCAAAAATTAAAGAAAACTAAGATATTCTTTTTCTTTCGAAGGAATCAAAGCCATATACTAATATAGGGATGCTCAACGTATTGTACTATAAAACCTAAACATAGGAATGAAATTTTCTCAGCTATGTGAGATATCCAATAAAGAGAAATTCCGTAAATTGTAGAATAGAACCTACGCCTGAAAACAGACGAAAGGTAAAACATAATTCAAATACTTTACTTTTAGCATTGAAGCAGGCATTCTACATTAAACTGTATTAATTCACATACAGAATTAGTAATATAATAGCTCAAAATATTGTAAGAACCAAACATGCATTATAAAAACATTAAAAAAACTCTATATACATTTAGTAGTGTTACAGAAAGAGGGTTTATTCTGAAATATTATAAGGTCACTTTCAATGAAAAGATAGAAATTTTCACTCAGGGAAGGGACATTCTGTCTGGCTGCCTTGGTTCTATCCCAGCTTCTGTTACAAAAGTTTCATAGAAGAATTTTAAAAATTCAGAAACGAAACTTATGAAGAAATTATTGAACATACCTGGTTCTATGATTTAGCCATTTTACAGACATAATAACTAAATCTTAAACTTGAGGGGGAGGAGAGAACTAAACTAAAGTCTTTGAATTAAAGGGTATTATAAATTCGTTTTAAATCAAATTAATTTTGCGAAAAGATTACACAAATATAAGGAATATACATTTTTACCATAATGTAATGCATGTTTTGCCAATTTGAAAATCTCGAGAACTAAAGCGTGAAATATAAGAAAACTGAAACAAACATTTGGAAAATCTCATCGAAATTAAGTTAGTTTCTAAATTAGATGTTTTGCGTGTATTTAAAATTAGGCCAACTACTTCATTCACTTCAAACCCATTACATAATACTAGTATTTAAGAAAAATGGTAAAATATTGCAAATATATTAAATAACAATTCTACTGATCTAGAAATGGGAATAACTGATTTTCATCCTAATTAAGATCAAGAATATCTCAAAAAGGCATTTAATTTGTCCACTGCTAGAATTTCATTCATACGTGGTTCAACATTTATCCATCAACACCGGAAAGAATTTATCTCCTACTTTAAACAATTTCCATCGACTGAAAATGAAGTTTAAACAATCTTAAAATCTCAAAAGCAAAGGATGCCGAAGAATTTTCACATATGAAAGACAGAGAAGTCAAACAATAAATCAGAAAATTACAAAAGAAGAATTGTGTGCTTATAAAACCTCTAGATAATAAAAGCTCTCATTACGAAGAAGAGCTTTTAACTGAAGATAAGATGAAGGAATTGTTAAATAACACAAGAGCAACATCTGATCTTTTAGCGGAGATTGACCCAATAAAAGAAAAAACAGGACACTTTAAAAGAACTACTGGGAAACATGTGCTCTTTAGAGCAACACGGTTACAGTTGCATCAGTCATTATTATAAGCAAAAGACATCAGCTTTTTCAAAAAATAATTCTGTCATGCATCATTTGCCAAGAGAACGGAAAGAAGTCCAAAAGAAACTTTCAGAGTGCTTTTCGAAACAAAGTTGAAAGTTAATCTGCAGAATTTAACTTCGATAATATCAAAACATCTCTGATTTGATTTAAAAATGAATTTTTAGTTATGGAATCAATTTTAAATAGATCTTCGCAAATTGGTTCATAAAACTTCACAATATGACAAAATAGTTCAGATTAAGGGGGAAATATAATAAAGTATGCTTAAAACAACTAAGAAAAAGCACATTTTGGGCAGCCTTAACAGAAGACAATTTGGTTCCACTAACTTTCTTTACGAGTACTAATTAAATTTTATTCACATTTCTTTTTTGTTCAACATTTAACTTTCAATGGCTTTTATAAGAGAAACAGGAATTGATAGAGAGACTCGAAATTAGGAAAAAACTGAAACAAAATTCGTTTATACACAGGCAGTGCAATTACACTGACCTGTTGAGAAGAGAAGACCCCATTGGACAGGGAAAATACTAGGCCACACAGAGAGGAAAATGTTTAGCCTCTCGTAATGAGAAAGGAGGCCACTTGGGAAAAAATTACACTACAGCAGTAAATTTGAAACCAATACGAAGCAACAGAACTCTAAGAAATCTCAGACTTCTGATATTTATAGTGTGATTAACAGTTCCACCTCACTTCAAATATTACAATACAATATGAAGAAAGCACCAATTCAAACACTTCAATATGGAATTCAAAACCTAAGAAATTAATGCATAACTCCTACCCTAAACATTAAAACGTAATGTGAAGCGTTCATGTAAAATTAATAACTAGTAAAACTCCAATATAAAGCAACATGTTAAAAGGGACGTACAAATTATAACATTCAAGCATTTCTAGTGGAAATAAAGTTAATATAAAACAAGAATTACCAGCCACAGATGTCTTTTCGCTCTGCATGATTTCTCCGTTCTTTTCATCTTCGTTCTTTTTCTTTCATGATATCATGTTCTGCAATCCAAGAGTGCACAAAAATGATGACAAATTACACTAGAAGAGGCCAAGGGGGGGGGGGAAAGGAATCATTAGATTTTAACTAATTTGAAATTAAAGAATAATTATACACAAAGAGAAATATCTAATATTGTTTCTTAATATATAAAACTTCAAAAGTAGCCTTCTTTGTTTTAAATTCTAGCAATGTGCTACATTGTTACTAAAATCATGACTGCAGTCGATAGAAAAGCAAATGATTTTCCTAATACGACAGAAGTACAGTAAGCGAAGGGGAGTTTTAATGTATGGGTACAACATGAACAATGAAAGAAAAAAATTAGACAGTTATTACGGATACACAGAATAAAAGGGATAATGATCTTCGAGAAGACTAAATAATTTCAGCGCTGGTAGAAAGATGGCATCAAAAGACAATAAGCAGGTAATTTTAAATGACAAATAAACAAAATAAACTTTACTGTTAGCTTTGAAGCAGGTGTTATATATTCTTAATTCACACACAGAATTAGTGACATAACAGATCGAAAAAGATTAAAAACAAACTCGCAATATATTAACATTAAAAGCGCTATACATATATACTTTTATAGATTTATTTTTAGAAAGGGCTCAAAAACACCATTCTAAAAACAGATTTCGAAGAACATCTTGGAAACAAAAGTCATAAACCATAAAAGAAATACTTCATTCAAAATTTTAACGTAAGCACTGTTTCTAATTTTAAGTTCTTTACTTAGGTACTCTCATCCATGAGAGAGGAACACTTAGTCCAATGTACAAAAAAATATCCTGATATATCACCACGTCACTTTAATGAAATTATAGCAATATTTCACTCAGGGAAAGAACAGCCATTGAATGATACAGCATTTTGAAATGATGCAAAAAATTTCAATGCAATTTCGTGGGAGAGCAATGGTAATTACCTACATACTAAAATTTTGACCAAAAATTAAAGAAAACTAAGATATTCTTTTTCTTTCGAAGGAATCAAAGCCATATACTAATATAGGGATGCTCAACGTATTGTACTATAAAACCTAAACATAGGAATGAAATTTTCTCAGCTATGTGAGATATCCAATAAAGAGAAATTCCGTAAATTGTAGAACAGAACCTACGTCTGAAAACAGACGAAAGGTAAAACATAATTCAAATACTTTACTTTTAGCATTGAAGCAGGCATTCTACATTAAACTGTATTAATTCACATACAGAATTAGTAATATAATAGCTCAAAATATTGTAAGAACCAAACATGCATTATAAAAACATTAAAAAAACTCTATATACATTTATTAGTGTTACAGAAAGAGGGTTTATTCTGAAATATTATAAGGTCACTTTCGATGAAAAGATAGAAATTTTCACTCAGGGAAGGGACATTCTGTCTGGCTGCCTTGGTTCTATCCCAGCTTCTGTTACAAAAGTTTCATAGAAGAATTTTAAAAATTCAGAAACGAAACTTATGAAGAAATTATTGAACATACCTGGTTCTATGATTTAGCCATTTTACAGACATAATAACTAAATCTTAAACTTGAGGGGGAGGAGAGAACTAAACTAAAGTCTTTGAATTAAAGGGTATTATAAATTCATTTTAAATCAAATTAATTTTGCGAAAAGATTACACAAATATAAGGAATATACATTTTTACCATAATGTAATGCATGTTTTGCCAATTTGAAAATCTCGAGAACTAAAGCGTGAAATATAAGAAAACTGAAACAAACATTTGGAAAATCTCATCGAAATTAAGTTAGTTTCTAAATTAGATGTTTTGCGTGTATTTAAAATTAGGCCAACTACTTCATTCACTTCAAACCCATTACATAATACTAGTATTTAAGAAAAATGGTAAAATATTGCAAATATATTAAATAACAATTCTACTGATCTAGAAATGGGAATAACTGATTTTCATCCTAATTAAGATCAAGAATATCTCAAAAAGGCATTTAATTTGTCCACTGCTAGAATTTCATTCATACGTGGTTCAACATTTATCCATCAACACCGGAAAGAATTTATCTCCTACTTTAAACAATTTCCATCAACTGAAAATGAAGTTTAAACAATCTTAAAATCTCAAAAGCAAAGGATGCCGAAGAATTTTCACATATGAAAGACAGAGAAGTCAAACAATAAATCAGAAAATTACAAAAGAAGAATTGTGTGCTTATAAAACCCCTAGATAATAAAAGCTCTCATTACGAAGAAGAGCTTTTAACTGAAGATAAGATGAAGGAATTGTTAAATAACACAAGAGCAACATCTGATCTTTTAGCGGAGATTGACCCAATAAAAGAGAAAACAGGACACTTTAAAAGAACTACTGGGAAACATGTGCTCTTTAGAGCGACACGGTTACAGTTGCATCAGTCATTATTATAAGCAAAAGACATCAGCTTTTTCAAAAAATAATTCTGTCATGCATTTGCCAAGAGAACGGAAAGAAGTCCAAAACAAACTTTCAGAGTGCTTTTCGAAACAAAGTTGAAAGTTAATCTGCAGAATTTAACTTCGATAATATCAAAACATCTCTGATTTGATTTAAAAATGAATTTTTAGTTATGGAATCAATTTTAAATAGATCTTCGCAAATTGGATCATAAAACTTCACAATATGACAAAATAGTTCAGATTAAGGGGGAAATATAATAAAGTATGCTTAAAACAACTAAGAAAAAGCACATTTTGGGCAGCCTTAACAGAAGAAATTTGGTTCCACTAACTTTCTTTACGAGTACTAATTAAATTTTATTCACATTTCTTTTTTGTTCAACATTTAACTTTCAATGGCTTTTATAAGAGAAACAGGAATTGATAGAGAGACTCGAAATTAGGAAAAAACTGAAACAAAATTCGTTTATACACAGGCAGTGCAATTACACTGACCTGTTGAGAAGAGAAGACCCCATTGGACAGGGAAAATACTAGGCCACACAGAGAGGAAAATGTTTAGCCTCTCGTAATGAGAAAGGAGGCCACTTGGGAAAAAATTACACTACAGCAGTAAATTTGAAACCACTACGAAGCAACAGAACTCTAAGGAATCTCAGACTTCTGATATTTATAGTGTGATTAACAGTTCCACCTCACTTCAAATATTACAATACAATATGAAGAAAGCACCAATTCAAACACTTCAATATGGAATTCAAAACCTAAGAAATTAATGCATAAATGCTACCCTAAACATTAAAACGTAATGTGAAGCGTTCATGTAAAATTAATAACTAGTAAAACTCCAATATAAAGCAACATGTTAAAAGGGACGTACAAATTATAACATTCAAGCATTTCTAGTGGAAATAAAGTTAATATAAAACAAGAATTGCCAGCCACAGATGTCTTTTCGCTCTGCATGATTTCTCCGTTCTTTTCATCTTCGTTCTTTTTCTTTCATGATATCATGTTCTGCAATCCAAGAGTGCACAAAAATGATGACAAATTACACTAGAAGAGGCCAAGAAGGGGGGAAAGGAATCATTAGATTTTAACTACTTTGAAATTAAAGAATAATTATACACAAAGAGAAATATCTAATATTGTTTCTTAATATATAAAACTTCAAAAGTAGCCTTCTTTGTTTTAAATTCTAGCAATGTGCTACATTGTTACTAAAATCATGACTGCAGTCGATAGAAAAGCAAATGATTTTCCTAATACGACAGAAGTACAGTAAGCGAAGGGGAGTTTTAATGTATGGGTACAACATGAACAATGAAAGAAAAAAATTAGACAGTTATTACGGATACACAGAATAAAAGGGATAATGATCTTCGAGAAGACTAAATAATTTCAGCGCTGGTAGAAAGATGGCATCAAAAGACAATAAGCAGGTAATTTTAAATGACAAATAAACAAAATAAACTTTACTGTTAGCTTTGAAGCAGGTGTTATATATTCTTAATTCACACACAGAATTAGTGACATAACAGATCGAAAAAGATTAAAAACAAACTCGCAATATATTAACATTAAAAGCGCTATACATATATACTTTTATAGATTTATTTTTAGAAAGGGCTCAAAAACACCATTCTAAAAACAGATTTCGAAGAACATCTTGGAAACAAAAGTCATAAACCATAAAAGAAATACTTCATTCAAAATTTTAACGTAAGCACTGTTTCTAATTTTAAGTTCTTTACTTAAGTACTCTCATCCATGAGAGAGGAACACTTAGTCCAATGTACAAAAAAATATCCTGATATATCACCACGTCACTTTAATGAAATTATAGCAATATCTCACTCAGGGAAAGAACAGCCATTGAATGATACAGCATTTTGAAATGATGCAAAAAATTTCAATGCAATTTCGTGGGAGAGCAATGGTAATTACCTACATACTAAAATTTTGACCAAAAATTAAAGAAAACTAAGATATTCTTTTCCTTTCGAAGGAATCAAAGCCATATACTAATATAGGGATGCTCAACGTATTGTACTATAAAACCTAAACATAGGAATAAAATTTTCTCAGCTATGTGAGATATCCAATAAAGAGAAATTCCGTAAATTGTAGAATAGAACCTACGTCTGAAAACAGACGAAAGGTAAAACATAATTCAAATACTTTACTTTTAGCATTGAAGCAGGCATTCTACATTAAACTGTATTAATTCACATACAGAATTAGTAATATAATAGCTCAAAATATTGTAAGAACCAAACATGCATTATAAAAACATTAAAAAAACTCTATATACATTTATTAGTGTTACAGAAAGAGGGTTTATTCTGAAATATTATAAGGTCACTTTTAATGAAAAGATAGAAATTTTCACTCAGGGAAGGGACATTCTGTCTGGCTGCCTTGGTTCTATCCCAGCTTCTGTTACAAAAGTTTCATAGAAGAATTTTAAAAATTCAGAAACGAAACTTATGAAGAAATTATTGAACATACCTGGTTCTATGATTTAGCCATTTTACAGACATAATAACTAAATCTTAAACTTGAGGGGGAGGAGAGAACTAAACTAAAGTCTTTGAATTAAAGGGTATTATAAATTCATTTTAAATCAAATTACTTTTGCGAAAAGATTACACAAATATAAGGAATATACATTTTTACCATAATGTAATGCATGTTTTGCCAATTTGAAAATCTCGAGAACTAAAGCGTGAAATATAAGAAAACTGAAACAAACATTTGGAAAATCTCATCGAAATTAAGTTAGTTTCTAAATTAGATGTTTTGCGTGTATTTAAAATTAGGCCAACTACTTCATTCACTTCAAACCCATTACATAATACTAGTATTTAAGAAAAATGGTAAAATATTGCAAATATATTAAATAACAATTCTACTGATCTAGAAATGGGAATAACTGATTTTCATCCTAATTAAGATCAAGAATATCTCAAAAAGGCATTTAATTTGTCCACTGCTAGAATTTCATTCATACGTGGTTCAACATTTATCCATCAACACCGGAAAGAATTTATCTCCTACTTTAAACAATTTCCATCGACTGAAAATGAAGTTTAAACAATCTTAAAATCTCAAAAGCAAAGGATGCCGAAGAATTTTCACATATGAAAGACAGAGAAGTCAAACAATAAATCAGAAAATTACAAAAGAAGAATTGTGTGCTTATAAAACCCCTAGATAATAAAAGCTCTCATTACGAAGAAGAGCTTTTAACTGAAGATAAGATGAAGGAATTGTTAAATAACACAAGAGCAACATCTGATCTTTTAGCGGAGATTGACCCAATGAAAGAAAAAACAGGACACTTTAAAAGAACTACTGGGAAACATGTGCTCTTTAGAGCGACACGGTTACAGTTGCATCAGTCATTATTATAAGCAAAAGACATCAGCTTTTTCAAAAAATAATTCTGTCATGCATTTGCCAAGAGAACGGAAAAAAGTCCAAAAGAAACTTTCGGAGTGCTTTTCAAAACAAAGTTGAAAGTTAATCTGCAGAATTTAACTTCGATAATATCAAAACATCTCTGATTTGATTTAAAAATGAATTTTTAGTTATGGAATCAATTTTAAATAGATCTTCGCAAATTGGTTCATAAAACTTCACAATATGACAAAATAGTTCAGATTAAGGGGGAAATATAATAAAGTATGCTTAAAACAACTAAGAAAAAGCACATTTTGGGCAGCCTTAACAGAAGACAATTTGGTTCCACTAACTTTCTTTACGAGTACTAATTAAATTTTATTCACATTTCTTTTTTGTTCAACATTTAACTTTTATTAACGCAATGGCTTTTATAAGAGAAACAGGAATTGATAGAGAGACTCGAAATTAGGAAAAAACTGAAACAAAATTCGTTTATACACAGGCAGTGCAATTACACTGACCTGTTGAGAAGAGAAGACCCCATTGGACAGGGAAAATACTAGGCCACACAGAGAGGAAAATGTTTAGCCTCTCGTAATGAGAAAGGAGGCCACTTGGGAAAAAATTACACTACAGCAGTAAATTTGAAACCACTACGAAGCAACAGAACTCTAAGGAATCTCAGACTTCTGATATTTATAGTGTGATTAACAGTTCCACCTCACTTCAAATATTACAATACAATATGAAGAAAGCACCAATTCAAACACTTCAATATGGAATTCAATACCTAAGAAATTAATGCATAAATGCTACCCTAAACATTAAAACGTAATGTGAAGCGTTCATGTAAAATTAATAACTAGTAAAACACCAATATAAAGCAACATGTTAAAAGGGACGTACAAATTATAACATTCAAGCATTTCTAGTGGAAATAAAGTTAATATAAAACAAGAATTACCAGCCACAGATGTCTTTTCGCTCTGCATGATTTCTCCGTTCTTTTCATCTTCGTTCTTTTTCTTTCATGATATCATGTTCTGCAATCCAAGAGTGCACAAAAATGATGACAAATTACACTAGAAGAGGCCAAGGGGGGGGGAAAGGAATCATTAGATTTTAACTACTTTGAAATTAAAGAATAATTATACACAAAGAGAAATATCTAATATTGTTTCTTAATATATAAAACTTCAAAAGTAGCCTTCTTTGTTTTAAATTCTAGCAATGTGCTACATTGTTACTAAAATCATGACTGCAGTCGATAGAAAAGCAAATGATTTTCCTAATACGACAGAAGTACAGTAAGCGAAGGGGAGTTTTAATGTATGGGTACAACATGAACAATGAAAGAAAAAAAATTAGACAGTTATTACGGATACACAGAATAAAAGGGATAATGATCTTCGAGAAGACTAAATAATTTCAGCGCTGGTAGAAAGATGGCATCTAAAGACAATAAGCAGGTAATTTTAAATGACAAATAAACAAAATAAACTTTACTGTTAGCTTTGAAGCAGGTGTTATATATTCTTAATTCACACACAGAATTAGTGACATAACAGATCGAAAAAGATTAAAAACAAACTCGCAATATATTAACATTAAAAGCGCTATACATATATACTTTTATAGATTTATTTTTAGAAAGGGCTCAAAAACACCATTCTAAAAACAGATTTCGAAGAACATCTTGGAAACAAAAGTCATAAACCATAAAAGAAATACTTCATTCAAAATTTTAACGTAAGCACTGTTTCTAATTTTAAGTTCTTTACTTAGGTACTCTCATCCATGAGAGAGGAACACTTAGTCCAATGTACAAAAAAAGATCCTGATATATCACCACGTCACTTTAATGAAATTATAGCAATATTTCACTCAGGGAAAGAACAGCCATTGAATGATATAGCATTTTGAAATGATGCAAAAAATTTCAATGCAATTTTGTGGGAGAGCAATTGTAATTACCTACATACTAAAATTTTGACCAAAAATTAAAGAAAACTAAGATATTCTTTTTCTTTCGAAGGAATCAAAGCCATATACTAATATAGGGATGCTCAACGTATTGTACTATAAAACCTAAACATAGGAATGAAATTTTCTCAGCTATGTGAGATATCCAATAAAGAGAAATTCCGTAAATTGTAGAATAGAACCTACGTCTGAAAACAGACGAAAGGTAAAACATAATTCAAATACTTTACTTTTAGCACTGAAGCAGGCATTCTACATTAAACTGTATTAATTCACATACAGAATTAGTAATATAATAGCTCAAAATATTGTAAGAACCAAACATGCATTATAAAAACATTAAAAAAACTCTATATACATTTATTAGTGTTACAGAAAGAGGGTTTATTCTGAAATATTATAAGGTCACTTTCAATGAAAAGATAGAAATTTTCACTCAGGGAAGGGACATTCTGTCTGGCTGCCTTGGTTCTATCCCAGCTTCTGTTACAAAAGTTTCATAGAAGAATTTTAAAAATTCAGAAACGAAACTTATGAAGAAATTATTGAACATACCTGGTTCTATGATTTAGCCATTTTACAGACATAATAACTAAATCTTAAACTTGAGGGGGAGGAGAGAACTAAACTAAAGTCTTTGAATTAAAGGGTATTATAAATTCATTTTAAATCAAATTAATTTTGCGAAAAGATTACACAAATATAAGGAATATACATTTTTACCATAATGTAATGCATGTTTTGCCAATTTGAAAATCTCGAGAACTAAAGCGTGAAATATAAGAAAACTGAAACAAACATTTGGAAAATCTCATCGAAATTAAGTTAGTTTCTAAATTAGATGTTTTGCGTGTATTTAAAATTAGGCCAACTACTTCATTCACTTCAAACCCATTACATAATACTAGTATTTAAGAAAAATGGTAAAATATTGCAAATATATTAAATAACAATTCTACTGATCTAGAAATGGGAATAACTGATTTTCATCCTAATTAAGATCAAGAATATCTCAAAAAGGCATTTAATTTGTCCACTGCTAGAATTTCATTCATACGTGGTTCAACATTTATCCATCAACACCGGAAAGAATTTATCTCCTACTTTAAACAATTTCCATCGACTGAAAATGAAGTTTAAACAATCTTAAAATCTCAAAAGCAAAGGATGCCGAAGAATTTTCACATATGAAAGACAGAGAAGTCAAACAATAAATCAGAAAATTACAAAAGAAGAATTGTGTGCTTATAAAACCCCTAGATAATAAAAGCTCTCATTACGAAGAAGAGCTTTTAACTGAAGATAAGATGAAGGAATTGTTAAATAACACAAGAGCAACATCTGATCTTTTAGCGGAGATTGACCCAATAAAAGAAAAAACAGGACACTTTAAAAGAACTACTGGGAAACATGTGCTCTTTAGAGCGACACGGTTACAGTTGCATCAGTCATTATTATAAGCAAAAGACATCAGCTTTTTCAAAAAATAATTCTGTCATGCATTTGCCAAGAGAACGGAAAGAAGTCCAAAAGAAACTTTCAGAGTGCTTTTCGAAACAAAGTTGAAAGTTAATCTGCAGAATTTAACTTCGATAATATCAAAACATCTCTGATTTGATTTAAAAATGAATTTTTAGTTATGGAATCAATTTTAAATAGATCTTCACAAATTGGTTCATAAAACTTCACAATATGACAAAATAGTTCAGATTAAGGGGGAAATATAATAAAGTATGCTTAAAACAACTAAGAAAAAGCACATTTTGGGCAGCCTTAACAGAAGACAATTTGGTTCCACTAACTTTCTTTACGAGTACTAATTAAATTTTATTCACATTTCTTTTTTGTTCAACATTTAACTTTCAATGGCTTTTATAAGAGAAACAGGAATTGATAGAGAGACTCGAAATTAGGAAAAAACTGAAACAAAATTCGTTTATACACAGACAGTGCAATTACACTGACCTGTTGAGAAGAGAAGACCCCATTGGACAGGGAAAATACTAGGCCACACAGAGAGGAAAATGTTTAGCCTCTCGTAATGAGAAAGGAGGCCACTTGGGAAAAAATTACACTACAGCAGTAAATTTGAAACCACTACGAAGCAACAGAACTCTAAGGAATCTCAGACTTCTGATATTTATAGTGTGATTAACAGTTCCACCTCACTTCAAATATTACAATACAATATGAAGAAAGCACCAATTAAAACACTTCAATATGGAATTCAAAACCTAAGAAATTAATGCATAAATGCTACCCTAAACATTAAAACGTAATGTGAAGCGTTCATGTAAAATTAATAACTAGTAAAACACCAATATAAAGCAACATGTTAAAAGGGACGTACAAATTATAACATTCAAGCATTTCTAGTGGAAATAAAGTTAATATAAAACAAGAATTACCAGCCACAGATGTCTTTTCGCTCTGCATGATTTCTCCGTTCTTTTCATCTTCTTTCATTTTCTTTCATGATATCATGTTCTGCAATCCAAGAGTGCACAAAAATGATGACAAATTACACTAGAAGAGGCCAAGGGGGGGGAAGGAATCATTAGATTTTAACTACTTTGAAATTAAAGAATAATTATACACAAAGAGAAATATCTAATATTGTTTCTTAATATATAAAACTTCAAAAGTAGCCTTCTTTGTTTTAAATTCTAGCAATGTGCTACATTGTTACTAAAATCATGACTGCAGTCGATAGAAAAACAAATGATTTTCCTAATACGACAGAAGTACAGTAAGCGAAGGGGAGTTTTAATGTATGGGTACAACATGAACAATGAAAGAAAAAAAATTAGATAGTTATTACGGATACACAGAATAAAAGGGATAATGATCTTCGAGAAGACTAAATAATTTCAGCGCTGGTAGAAAGATGGCATCAAAAGACAATAAGCAGGTAATTTTAAATGACAAATAAACAAAATAAACTTTACTGTTAGCTTTGAAGCAGGTGTTATATATTCTTAATTCACACACAGAATTAGTGACATAACAGATCGAAAAAGATTAAAAACAAACTCGCAATATATTAACATTAAAAGCGCTATACATATATACTTTTATAGATTTATTTTTAGAAAGGGCTCAAAAACACCATTCTAAAAACAGATTTCGAAGAACATCTTGGAAACAAAAGTCATAAACCATAAAAGAAATACTTCATTCAAAATTTTAACGTAAGCACTGTTTCTAATTTTAAGTTCTTTACTTAGGTACTCTCATCCATGAGAGAGGAACACTTAGTCCAATGTACAAAAAAATATCCTGATATATCAACACGTCACTTTAATGAAATTATAGCAATATCTCACTCAGGGAAAGAACAGCCATTGAATGATACAGCATTTTGAAATGATGCAAAAAATTTCAATGCAATTTCGTGGGAGAGCAATGGTAATTACCTACATACTAAAATTTTGACCAAAAATTAAAGAAAACTAAGATATTCTTTTCCTTTCGAAGGAATCAAAGCCATATACTAATATAGGGATGCTCAACGTATTGTACTATAAAACCTAAACATAGGAATAAAATTTTCTCAGCTATGTGAGATATCCAATAAAGAGAAATTCCGTAAATTGTAGAATAGAACCTACGTCTGAAAACAGACGAAAGGTAAAACATAATTCAAATACTTTACTTTTAGCATTGAAGCAGGCATTCTACATTAAACTGTATTAATTCACATACAGAATTAGTAATATAATAGCTCAAAATATTGTAAGAACCAAACATGCATTATAAAAACATTAAAAAAACTCTATATACATTTATTAGTGTTACAGAAAGAGGGTTTATTCTGAAATATTATAAGGTCACTTTTAATGAAAAGATAGAAATTTTCACTCAGGGAAGGGACATTCTGTCTGGCTGCCTTGGTTCTATCCCAGCTTCTGTTACAAAAGTTTCATAGAAGAATTTTAAAAATTCAGAAACGAAACTTATGAAGAAATTATTGAACATACCTGGTTCTATGATTTAGCCATTTTACAGACATAATAACTAAATCTTAAACTTGAGGGGGAGGAGAGAACTAAACTAAAGTCTTTGAATTAAAGGGTATTATAAATTCATTTTAAATCAAATTACTTTTGCGAAAAGATTACACAAATATAAGGAATATACATTTTTACCATAATGTAATGCATGTTTTGCCAATTTGAAAATCTCGAGAACTAAAGCGTGAAATATAAGAAAACTGAAACAAACATTTGGAAAATCTCATCGAAATTAAGTTAGTTTCTAAATTAGATGTTTTGCGTGTATTTAAAATTAGGCCAACTACTTCATTCACTTCAAACCCATTACATAATACTAGTATTTAAGAAAAATGGTAAAATATTGCAAATATATTAAATAACAATTCTACTGATCTAGAAATGGGAATAACTGATTTTCATCCTAATTAAGATCAAGAATATCTCAAAAAGGCATTTAATTTGTCCACTGCTAGAATTTCATTCATACGTGGTTCAACATTTATCCATCAACACCGGAAAGAATTTATCTCCTACTTTAAACAATTTCCATCGACTGAAAATGAAGTTTAAACAATCTTAAAATCTCAAAAGCAAAGGATGCCGAAGAATTTTCACATATGAAAGACAGAGAAGTCAAACAATAAATCAGAAAATTACAAAAGAAGAATTGTGTGCTTATAAAACCCCTAGATAATAAAAGCTCTCATTACGAAGAAGAGCTTTTAACTGAAGATAAGATGAAGGAATTGTTAAATAACACAAGAGCAACATCTGATCTTTTAGCGGAGATTGACCCAATGAAAGAAAAAACAGGACACTTTAAAAGAACTACTGGGAAACATGTGCTCTTTAGAGCGACACGGTTACAGTTGCATCAGTCATTATTATAAGCAAAAGACATCAGCTTTTTCAAAAAATAATTCTGTCATGCATTTGCCAAGAGAACGGAAAAAAGTCCAAAAGAAACTTTCGGAGTGCTTTTCAAAACAAAGTTGAAAGTTAATCTGCAGAATTTAACTTCGATAATATCAAAACATCTCTGATTTGATTTAAAAATGAATTTTTAGTTATGGAATCAATTTTAAATAGATCTTCGCAAATTGGTTCATAAAACTTCACAATATGACAAAATAGTTCAGATTAAGGGGGAAATATAATAAAGTATGCTTAAAACAACTAAGAAAAAGCACATTTTGGGCAGCCTTAACAGAAGACAATTTGGTTCCACTAACTTTCTTTACGAGTACTAATTAAATTTTATTCACATTTCTTTTTTGTTCAACATTTAACTTTTATTAACGCAATGGCTTTTATAAGAGAAACAGGAATTGATAGAGAGACTCGAAATTAGGAAAAAACTGAAACAAAATTCGTTTATACACAGGCAGTGCAATTACACTGACCTGTTGAGAAGAGAAGACCCCATTGGACAGGGAAAATACTAGGCCACACAGAGAGGAAAATGTTTAGCCTCTCGTAATGAGAAAGGAGGCCACTTGGGAAAAAATTACACTACAGCAGTAAATTTGAAACCACTACGAAGCAACAGAACTCTAAGGAATCTCAGACTTCTGATATTTATAGTGTGATTAACAGTTCCACCTCACTTCAAATATTACAATACAATATGAAGAAAGCACCAATTCAAACACTTCAATATGGAATTCAATACCTAAGAAATTAATGCATAAATGCTACCCTAAACATTAAAACGTAATGTGAAGCGTTCATGTAAAATTAATAACTAGTAAAACACCAATATAAAGCAACATGTTAAAAGGGACGTACAAATTATAACATTCAAGCATTTCTAGTGGAAATAAAGTTAATATAAAACAAGAATTACCAGCCACAGATGTCTTTTCGCTCTGCATGATTTCTCCGTTCTTTTCATCTTCGTTCTTTTTCTTTCATGATATCATGTTCTGCAATCCAAGAGTGCACAAAAATGATGACAAATTACACTAGAAGAGGCCAAGGGGGGGGAAAGGAATCATTAGATTTTAACTACTTTGAAATTAAAGAATAATTATACACAAAGAGAAATATCTAATATTGTTTCTTAATATATAAAACTTCAAAAGTAGCCTTCTTTGTTTTAAATTCTAGCAATGTGCTACATTGTTACTAAAATCATGACTGCAGTCGATAGAAAAGCAAATGATTTTCCTAATACGACAGAAGTACAGTAAGCGAAGGGGAGTTTTAATGTATGGGTACAACATGAACAATGAAAGAAAAAAAATTAGACAGTTATTACGGATACACAGAATAAAAGGGATAATGATCTTCGAGAAGACTAAATAATTTCAGCGCTGGTAGAAAGATGGCATCTAAAGACAATAAGCAGGTAATTTTAAATGACAAATAAACAAAATAAACTTTACTGTTAGCTTTGAAGCAGGTGTTATATATTCTTAATTCACACACAGAATTAGTGACATAACAGATCGAAAAAGATTAAAAACAAACTCGCAATATATTAACATTAAAAGCGCTATACATATATACTTTTATAGATTTATTTTTAGAAAGGGCTCAAAAACACCATTCTAAAAACAGATTTCGAAGAACATCTTGGAAACAAAAGTCATAAACCATAAAAGAAATACTTCATTCAAAATTTTAACGTAAGCACTGTTTCTAATTTTAAGTTCTTTACTTAGGTACTCTCATCCATGAGAGAGGAACACTTAGTCCAATGTACAAAAAAAGATCCTGATATATCACCACGTCACTTTAATGAAATTATAGCAATATTTCACTCAGGGAAAGAACAGCCATTGAATGATATAGCATTTTGAAATGATGCAAAAAATTTCAATGCAATTTTGTGGGAGAGCAATTGTAATTACCTACATACTAAAATTTTGACCAAAAATTAAAGAAAACTAAGATATTCTTTTTCTTTCGAAGGAATCAAAGCCATATACTAATATAGGGATGCTCAACGTATTGTACTATAAAACCTAAACATAGGAATGAAATTTTCTCAGCTATGTGAGATATCCAATAAAGAGAAATTCCGTAAATTGTAGAATAGAACCTACGTCTGAAAACAGACGAAAGGTAAAACATAATTCAAATACTTTACTTTTAGCATTGAAGCAGGCATTCTACATTAAACTGTATTAATTCACATACAGAATTAGTAATATAATAGCTCAAAATATTGTAAGAACCAAACATGCATTATAAAAACATTAAAAAAACTCTATATACATTTATTAGTGTTACAGAAAGAGGGTTTATTCTGAAATATTATAAGGTCACTTTCAATGAAAAGATAGAAATTTTCACTCAGGGAAGGGACATTCTGTCTGGCTGCCTTGGTTCTATCCCAGCTTCTGTTACAAAAGTTTCATAGAAGAATTTTAAAAATTCAGAAACGAAACTTATGAAGAAATTATTGAACATACCTGGTTCTATGATTTAGCCATTTTACAGACATAATAACTAAATCTTAAACTTGAGGGGGAGGAGAGAACTAAACTTAAGTCTTTGAATTAAAGGGTATTATAAATTCATTTTAAATCAAATTAATTTTGCGAAAAGATTACACAAATATAAGGAATATACATTTTTACCATAATGTAATGCATGTTTTGCCAATTTGAAAATCTCGAGAACTAAAGCGTGAAATATAAGAAAACTGAAACAAACATTTGGAAAATCTCATCGAAATTAAGTTAGTTTCTAAATTAGATGTTTTGCGTGTATTTAAAATTAGGCCAACTACTTCATTCACTTCAAACCCATTACATAATACTAGTATTTAAGAAAAATGGTAAAATATTGCAAATATATTAAATAACAATTCTACTGATCTAGAAATGGTAATAACTGATTTTCATCCTAATTAAGATCAAGAATATCTCAAAAAGGCATTTAATTTGTCCACTGCTAGAATTTCATTCATACGTGGTTCAACATTTATCCATCAACACCGGAAAGAATTTATCTCCTACTTTAAACAATTTCCATCGACTGAAAATGAAGTTTAAACAATCTTAAAATCTCAAAAGCAAAGGATGCCGAAGAATTTTCACATATGAAAGACAGAGAAGTCAAACAATAAATCAGAAAATTACAAAAGAAGAATTGTGTGCTTATAAAACCCCTAGATAATAAAAGCTCTCATTACGAAGAAGAGCTTTTAACTGAAGATAAGATGAAGGAATTGTTAAATAACACAAGAGCAACATCTGATCTTTTAGCGGAGATTGACCCAATAAAAGAAAAAACAGGACACTTTAAAAGAACTACTGGGAAACATGTGCTCTTTAGAGCGACACGGTTACAGTTGCATCAGTCATTATTATAAGCAAAAGACATCAGCTTTTTCAAAAAATAATTCTGTCATGCATTTGCCAAGAGAACGGAAAGAAGTCCAAAAGAAACTTTCAGAGTGCTTTTCGAAACAAAGTTGAAAGTTAATCTGCAGAATTTAACTTCGATAATATCAAAACATCTCTGATTTGATTTAAAAATGAATTTTTAGTTATGGAATCAATTTTAAATAGATCTTCACAAATTGGTTCATAAAACTTCACAATATGACAAAATAGTTCAGATTAAGGGGGAAATATAATAAAGTATGCTTAAAACAACTAAGAAAAAGCACATTTAGGGCAGCCTTAACAGAAGACAATTTGGTTCCACTAACTTTCTTTACGAGTACTAATTAAATTTTATTCACATTTCTTTTTTGTTCAACATTTAACTTTTATTAACTCAATGGCTTTTATAAGAGAAACAGGAATTGATAGAGAGACTCGAAATTAGGAAAAAACTGAAACAAAATTCGTTTATACACAGGCAGTGCAATTACACTGACCTGTTGAGAAGAGAAGACCCCATTGGACAGGGAAAATACTAGGCCACACAGAGAGGAAAATGTTTAGCCTCTCGTAATGAGAAAGGAGGCCACTTGGGAAAAAATTACACTACAGCAGTAAATTTGAAACCACTACGAAGCAACAGAACTCTAAGGAATCTCAGACTTCTGATATTTATAGTGTGATTAACAGTTCCACCTCACTTCAAATATTACAATACAATATGAAGAAAGCACCAATTCAAACACTTCAATATGGAATTCAAAACCTAAGAAATTAATGCATAAATGCTACCCTAAACATTAAAACGTAATGTGAAGCGTTCATGTAAAATTAATAACTAGTAAAACACCAATAAAAAGCAACATGTTAAAAGGGACGTACAAATTATAACATTCAAGCATTTCTAGTGGAAATAAAGTTAATATAAAACAAGAATTACCAGCCACAGATGTCTTTTCGCTCTGCATGATTTCTCCGTTCTTTTCATCTTCGTTCTTTTTCTTTCATGATATCATGTTCTGCAATCCAAGAGTGCACAAAAATGATGACAAATTACACTAGAAGAGGCCAAGGGGGTGGAAAGGAATCATTAGATTTTAACTACTTTGAAATTAAAGAATAATTATACACAAAGAGAAATATCTAATATTGTTTCTTAATATATAAAACTTCAAAAGTAGCCTTCTTTGTTTTAAATTCTAGCAATGTGCTACATTGTTACTAAAATCATGACTGCAGTCGATAGAAAAGCAAATGATTTTCCTAATACGACAGAAGTACAGTAAGCGAAGGGGAGTTTTAATGTATGGGTACAACATGAACAATGAAAGAAAAAAAATTAGACAGTTATTACGGATACACAAAATAAAAGGGATAATGATCTTCGAGAAGACTAAATAATTTCAGCGCTGGCAGAAAGATGGCATCAAAAGACAATAAGCAGGTAATTTTAAATGACAAATAAACAAAATAAACTTTACTGTTAGCTTTGAAGCAGGTGTTATATATTCTTAATTCACACACAGAATTAGTGACATAACAGATCGAAAAAGATTAAAAACAAACTCGCAATATATTAACATTAAAAGCGCTATACATATATACTTTTATAGATTTATTTTTAGAAAGGGCTCAAAAACACCATTCTAAAAACAGATTTCGAAGAACATCTTGGAAACAAAAGTCATAAACCATAAAAGAAATACTTCATTCAAAATTTTAACGTAAGCACTGTTTCTAATTTTAAGTTCTTTACTTAGGTACTCTCATCCATGAGAGAGGAACACTTAGTCCAATGTACAAAAAAATATCCTGATATATCACCACGTCACTTTAATGAAATTATAGCAATATTTCACTCAGGGAAAGAACAGCCATTGAATGATACAGCATTTTGAAATGATGCAAAAAATTTCAATGCAATTTCGTGGGAGAGCAATTGTAATTACCTACATATTAAAATTTTGACCAAAAATTAAAGAAAACTAAGATATTCTTTTTCTTTCGAAGGAATCAAAGCCATATACTAATATAGGGATGCTCAACGTATTGTACTATAAAACCTAAACATAGGAATGAAATTTTCTCAGCTATGTGAGATATCCAATAAAGAGAAATTCCGTAAATTGTAGAATAGAACCTACGTCTGAAAACAGACGAAAGGTAAAACATAATTCAAATACTTTACTTTCAGCACTGAAGCAGGCATTCTACATTAAACTGTATTATTTCACATACAGAATTAGTAATATAATAGCTCAAAATATTGTAAGAACCAAACATGCATTATAAAAACATTAAAAAAACTCTATATACATTTATTAGTGTTACAGAAAGAGGGTTTATTCTGAAATATTATAAGGTCACTTTCAATGAAAAGATAGAAATTTTCACTCAGGGAAGGGACATTCTGTCTGGCTGCCTTGGTTCTATCCCAGCTTCTGTTACAAAAGTTTCATAGAAGAATTTTAAAAATTCAGAAACGAAACTTATGAAGAAATTATTGAACATACCTGGTTCTATGATTTAGCCATTTTACAGACATAATAACTAAATCTTAAACTTGAGGGGGAGGAGAGAACTAAACTAAAGTCTTTGAATTAAAGGGTATTATAAATTCATTTTAAATCAAATTAATTTTGCGAAAAGATTACACAAATATAAGGAATATACATTTTTACCATAATGTAATGCATGTTTTGCCAATTTGAAAATCTCGAGAACTAAAGCATGAAATATAAGAAAACTGAAACAAACATTTGGAAAATCTCATCGAAATTAAGTTAGTTTCTAAATTAGATGTTTTGCGTGTATTTAAAATTAGGCCAACTACTTCATTCACTTCAAACCCATTACATAATACTAGTATTTAAGAAAAATGGTAAAATATTGCAAATATATTAAATAACAATTCTACTGATCTAGAAATGGAATAACTGATTTTCATCCTAATTAAGATCAAGAATATCTCAAAAAGGCATTTAATTTGTCCACTGCTAGAATTTCATTCATACGTGGTTCAACATTTATCCATCAACACCGGAAAGAATTTATCTCCTACTTTAAACAATTTCCATCGACTGAAAATGAAGTTTAAACAATCTTAAAATCTCAAAAGCAAAGGATGCCGAAGAATTTTCACATATGAAAGACAGAGAAGTCAAACAATAAATCAGAAATTTACAAAAGAAGAATTGTGTGCTTATAAAACCCCTAGATAATAAAAGCTCTCATTACGAAGAAGAGCTTTTAACTGAAGATAAGATGAAGGAATTGTTAAATAACACAAGAGCAACATCTGATCTTTTAGCGGAGATTGACCCAATAAAAGAAAAAACAGGACACTTTAAAAGAACTACTGGGAAACATGTGCTCTTTAGAGCGACACGGTTACAGTTGCATCAGTCATTATTATAAGCAAAAGACATCAGCTTTTTCAAAAAATAATTCTGTCATGCATTTGCCAAGAGAACGGAAAGAAGTCCAAAAGAAACTTTCAGAGTGCTTTTCGAAACAAAGTTGAAAGTTAATCTGCAGAATTTAACTTCGATAATATCAAAACATCTCTGATTTGATTTAAAAATGAATTTTTAGTTATGGAATCAATTTTAAATAGATCTTCGCAAATTGGTTCATAAAACTTCACAATATGACAAAATAGTTCAGATTAAGGGGGAAATATAATAAAGTATGCTTAAAACAACTAAGAAAAAGCACATTTTGGGCAGCCTTAACAGAAGACAATTTGGTTCCACTAACTTTCTTTACGAGTACTAATTAAATTTTATTCACATTTCTTTTTTGTTCAACATTTAACTTTCAACGGCTTTTATAAGAGAAACAGGAATTGATAGAGAGACTCGAAATTAGGGAAAAACTGAAACAAAATTCGTTTATACACAGGCAGTGCAATTACACTGACCTGTTGAGAAGAGAAGACCCCATTGGACAGGGAAAATACTAGGCCACACAGAGAGGAAAATGTTTAGCCTCTCGTAATGAGAAAGGAGGCCACTTGGAAAAAAATTACACTACAGCAGTAAATTTGAAACCAATACGAAGCAACAGAACTCTAAGAATTCTCAGACTTCTGATATTTATAGTGTGATTAACAGTTCCACCTCACTTCAAATATTACAATACAATATGAAGAAAGCACCAATTCAAACACTTCAATATGGAATTCAAAACCTAAGAAATTAATGCATAACTCCTACCCTAAACATTAAAACGTAATGTGAAGCGTTCATGTAAAATTAATAACTAGTAAAACTCCAATATAAAGCAACATGTTAAAAGGGACGTACAAATTATAACATTCAAGCATTTCTAGTGGAAATAAAGTTAATATAAAACAAGAATTACCAGCCACAGATGTCTTTTCGCTCTGCATGATTTCTCCGTTCTTTTCATCTTCGTTCTTTTTCTTTCATGATATCATGTTCTGCAATCCAAGAGTGCACAAAAATGATGACAAATTACACTAGAAGAGGCCAAGGGGGGGGGAAAGGAATCATTAGATTTTAACTACTTTGAAATTAAAGAATAATTATGCACAAAGAGAAATATCTAATATTGTTTCTTAATATATAAAACTTCAAAAGTAGCCTTATTTGTTTTAAATTCTAGCAATGTGCTACATTGTTACTAAAATCATGACTGCAGTCGATAGAAAAGCAAATGATTTTCCTAATACGACAGAAGTACAGTAAGCGAAGGGGAGTTTTAATGTATGGGTACAACATGAACAATGAAAGAAAAAAAATTAGACAGTTATTACGGATACACAGAATAAAAGGGATAATGATCTTCGAGAAGACTAAATAATTTCAGCGCTGGTAGAAAGATGGCATCAAAAGTCAATAAGCAGGTAATTTTAAATGACAAATAAATTAAATAAACTTTACTGTTAGCTTTGAAGCAGGTGTTATATATTCTTAATTCACACACAGAATTAGTGACATAACAGATCGAAAAAGATTAAAAACAAACTCGCAATATATTAACATTAAAAGCGCTATACATATATACTTTTATAGATTTATTTTTAGAAAGGGCTCAAAAACACCATTCTAAAAACAGATTTCGAAGAACATCTTGGAAACAAAAGTCATAAACCATAAAAGAAATACTTCATTCAAAATTTTAACGTAAGCACTGTTTCTAATTTTAAGTTCTTTACTTAGGTACTCTCATCCATGAGAGAGGAACACTTAGTCCAATGTACAAAAAAATATCCTGATATATCACCACGTCACTTTAATGAAATTATAGCAATATTTCACTCAGGGAAAGAACAGCCATTGAATGATACAGCATTTTGAAATGATGCAAAAAATTTCAATGCAATTTCGTGGGAGAGCAATGGTAATTACCTACATACTAAAATTTTGACCAAACATTAAAGAAAACTAAGATATTCTTTTTCTTTCGAAGGAATCAAAGCCATATACTAATATAGGGATGCTCAACGTATTGTACTATAAAACCTAAACATAGGAATGAAATTTTCTCAGCTATGTGAGATATCCAATAAAGAGAAATTCCGTAAATTGTAGAATAGAACCTACGTCTGAAAACAGACGAAAGGTAAAACATAATTCAAATACTTTACTTTTAGCATTGAAGCAGGCATTCTACATTAAACTGTATTAATTCACATACAGAATTAGTAATATAATAGCTCAAAATATTGTAAGAACCAAACATGCATTATAAAAACATTAAAAAAACTCTATATACATTTATTAGTGTTACAGAAAGAGGGTTTATTCTGAAATATTATAAGGTCACTTTCAATGAAAAGATAGAAATTTTCACTCAGGGAAGGGACATTCTGTCTGGCTGCCTTGGTTCTATCCCAGCTTCTGTTACAAAAGTTTCATAGAAGAATTTTAAAAATTCAGAAACGAAACTTATGAAGAAATTATTGAACATACCTGGTTCTATGATTTAGCCATTTTACAGACATAATAACTAAATCTTAAACTTGAGGGGGAGGAGAGAACTAAACTAAAGTCTTTGAATTAAAGGGTATTATAAATTCATTTTAAATCAAATTAATTTTGCGAAAAGATTACACAAATATAAGGAATATACATTTTTACCATAATGTAATGCATGTTTTGCCAATTTGAAAATCTCGAGAACTAAAGCGTGAAATATAAGAAAACTGAAACAAACATTTGGAAAATCTCATCGAAATTAAGTTAGTTTCTAAATTAGATGTTTTGCGTGTATTTAAAATTAGGCCAACTACTTCATTCACTTCAAACCCATTACATAATACTAGTATTTAAGAAAAATGGTAAAATATTGCAAATATATTAAATAACAATTCTACTGATCTAGAAATGGGAATAACTGATTTTCATCCTAATTAAGATCAAGAATATCTCAAAAAGGCATTTAATTTGTCCACTGCTAGAATTTCATTCATACGTGGTTCAACATTTATCCATCAACACCGGAAAGAATTTATCTCCTACTTTAAACAATTTCCATCGACTGAAAATGAAGTTTAAACAATCTTAAAATCTCAAAAGCAAAGGATGCCGAAGAATTTTCACATATGAAAGACAGAGAAGTCAAACAATAAATCAGAAAATTACAAAAGAAGAATTGTGTGCTTATAAAACCCCTAGATAATAAAAGCTCTCATTACGAAGAAGAGCTTTTAACTGAAGATAAGATGAAGGAATTGTTAAATAACACAAGAGCAACATCTGATCTTTTAGCGGAGATTGACCCAATAAAAGAAAAAACAGGACACTTTAAAAGAACTACTGGGAAACATGTGCTCTTTAGAGCGACACGGTTACAGTTGCATCAGTCATTATTATAAGCAAAAGACATCAGCTTTTTCAAAAAATAATTCTGTCATGCATTTGCCAAGAGAACGGAAAGAAGTCCAAAAGAAACTTTCAGAGTGCTTTTCGAAACAAAGTTGAAAGTTAATCTGCAGAATTTAACTTCGATAATATCAAAACATCTCTGATTTGATTTAAAAATGAATTTTTAGTTATGGAATCAATTTTAAATAGATCTTCGCAAATTGGTTCATAAAACTTCACAATATGACAAAATAGTTCAGATTAAGGGGGAAATATAATAAAGTATGCTTAAAACAACTAAGAAAAAGCACATTTTGGGCAGCCTTAACAGAAGACAATTTGGTTCCACTAACTTTCTTTACGAGTACTAATTAAATTTTATTCACATTTCTTTTTTGTTCAACATTTAACTTTCAATGGCTTTTATAAGAGAAACAGGAATTGATAGAGAGACTCGAGATTAGGAAAAAACTGAAACAAAATTCGTTTATACACAGGCAGTGCAATTACACTGACCTGTTGAGAAGAGAACACCCCATTGGACAGGGAAAATACTAGGCCACACAGAGAGGAAAATGTTTAGCCTCTCGTAATGAGAAAGGAGGCCACTTGGGAAAAAATTACACTACAGCAGTAAATTTGAAACCACTACGAAGCAACAGAACTCTAAGGAATCTCAGACTTCTGATATTTATAGTGTGATTAACAGTTCCACCTCACTTCAAATATTACAATACAATATGAAGAAAGCACCAATTCAAACACTTCAATATGGAATTCAAAACCTAAGAAATTAATGCATAAATGCTACCCTAAACATTAAAACGTAATGTGAAGCGTTCATGTAAAATTAATAACTAGTAAAACTCCAATATAAAGCAACATGTTAAAAGGGACGTACAAATTATAACATTCAAGCATTTCTAGTGGAAATAAAGTTAATATAAAACAAGAATTGCGAGCCACAGATGTCTTTTCGCTCTGCATGATTTCTCCGTTCTTTTCATCTTCGTTCTTTTTCTTTCATGATATCATGTTCTGCAATCCAAGAGTGCACAAAAATGATGACAAATTACACTAGAAGAGGCCAAGGGGGGGGGAAAGGAATCATTAGATTTTAACTACTTTGAAATTAAAGAATAATTATACACAAAGAGAAATATCTAATATTGTTTCTTAATATATAAAACTTCAAAAGTAGCCTTCTTTGTTTTAAATTCTAGCAATGTGCTACATTGTTACTAAAATCATGACTGCAGTCGATAGAAAAGCAAATGATTTTCCTAATACGACAGAAGTACAGTAAGCGAAGGGGAGTTTTAATGTATGGGTACAACATGAACAATGAAAGAAAAAAATTAGACAGTTATTACGGATACACAGAATAAAAGGGATAATGATCTTCGAGAAGACTAAATAATTTCAGCGCTGGTAGAAAGATGGCATCAAAAGACCAATAAGCAGGTAATTTTAAATGACAAATAAACAAAATAAACTTTACTGTTAGCTTTGAAGCAGGTGTTATATATTCTTAATTCACACACAGAATTAGTGACATAACAGATCGAAAAAGATTAAAAACAAACTCGCAATATATTAACATTAAAAGCGCTATACATATATACTTTTATAGATTTATTTTTAGAAAGGGCTCAAAAACACCATTCTAAAAACAGATTTCGAAGAACATCTTGGAAACAAAAGTCATAAACCATAAAAGAAATACTTCATTCAAAATTTTAACGTAAGCACTGTTTCTAATTTTAAGTTCTTTACTTAGGTACTCTCATCCATGAGAGAGGAACACTTAGTCCAATGTACAAAAAAATATCCTGATATATGACCACGTCACTTTAATGAAATTATAGCAATATTTCACTCAGGGAAAGAACAGCCATTGAATGATACAGCATTTTGAAATGATGCAAAAAATTTCAATGCAATTTCGTGGGAGAGCAATTGTAATTACCTACATATTAAAATTTTGACCAAAAATTAAAGAAAACTAAGATATTCTTTTTCTTTCGAAGGAATCAAAGCCATATACTAATATAGGGATGCTCAACGTATTGTACTATAAAACCTAAACATAGGAATGAAATTTTCTCAGCTATGTGAGATATCCAATAAAGAGAAATTCCGTAAATTGTAGAATAGAACCTACGTCTGAAAACAGACGAAAGGTAAAACATAATTCAAATACTTTACTTTTAGCATTGAAGCAGGCATTCTACATTAAACTGTATTAATTCACATACAGAATTAGTAATATAATAGCTCAAAATATTGTAAGAACCAAACATGCATTATAAAAACATTAAAAAACCTTTATATACATTTATTAGTGTTACAGAAAGAGGGTTTATTCTGAAATATTATAAGGTCACTTTCAATGAAAAGATAGAAATTTTCACTCAGGGAAGGGACATTCTGTCTGGCTGCCTTGGTTCTATCCCAGCTTCTGTTACAAAAGTTTCATAGAAGAATTTTAAAAATTCAGAAACGAAACTTATGAAGAAATTATTGAACATACCTGGTTCTATGATTTAGCCATTTTACAGACATAATAACTAAATCTTAAACTTGAGGGGGAGGAGAGAACTAAACTAAAGTCTTTGAATTAAAGGGTATTATAAATTCATTTTAAATCAAATTAATTTTGCGAAAAGATTACACAAATATAAGGAATATACATTTTTACCATAATGTAATGCATGTTTTGCCAATTTGAAAATCTCGAGAACTAAAGCATGAAATATAAGAAAACTGAAACAAACATTTGGAAAATCTCATCGAAATTAAGTTAGTTTCTAAATTAGATGTTTTGCGTGTATTTAAAATTAGGCCAACTACTTCATTCACTTCAAACCCATTACATAATACTAGTATTTAAGAAAAATGGTAAAATATTGCAAATATATTAAATAACAATTCTACTGATCTAGAAATGGAATAACTGATTTTCATCCTAATTAAGATGAAGAATATCTCAAAAAGGCATTTAATTTGTCCACTGCTAGAATTTCATTCATACGTGGTTCAACATTTATCCATCAACACCGGAAAGAATTTATCTCCTACTTTAAACAATTTCCATCGACTGAAAATGAAGTTTAAACAATCTTAAAATCTCAAAAGCAAAGGATGCCGAAGAATTTTCACATATGAAAGACAGAGAAGTCAAACAATAAATCAGAAATTTACAAAAGAAGAATTGTGTGCTTATAAAACCCCTAGATAATAAAAGCTCTCATTACGAAGAAGAGCTTTTAACTGAAGATAAGATGAAGGAATTGTTAAATAACACAAGAGCAACATCTGATCTTTTAGCGGAGATTGACCCAATAAAAGAAAAAACAGGACACTTTAAAAGAACTACTGGGAAACATGTGCTCTTTAGAGCGACACGGTTACAGTTGCATCAGTCATTATTATAAGCAAAAGACATCAGCTTTTTCAAAAAATAATTCTGTCATGCATTTGCCAAGAGAACGGAAAGAAGTCCAAAAGAAACTTTCAGAGTGCTTTTCGAAACAAAGTTGAAAGTTAATCTGCAGAATTTAACTTCGATAATATCAAAACATCTCTGATTTGATTTAAAAATGAATTTTTAGTTATGGAATCAATTTTAAATAGATCTTCGCAAATTGGTTCATAAAACTTCACAATATGACAAAATAGTTCAGATTAAGGGGGAAATATAATAAAGTATGCTTAAAACAACTAAGAAAAAGCACATTTTGGGCAGCCTTAACAGAAGACAATTTGGTTCCACTAACTTTCTTTACGAGTACTAATTAAATTTTATTCACATTTCTTTTTTGTTCAACATTTAACTTTCAACGGCTTTTATAAGAGAAACAGGAATTGATAGAGAGACTCGAAATTAGGGAAAAACTGAAACAAAATTCGTTTATACACAGGCAGTGCAATTACACTGACCTGTTGAGAAGAGAAGACCCCATTGGACAGGGAAAATACTAGGCCACACAGAGAGGAAAATGTTTAGCCTCTCGTAATGAGAAAGGAGGCCACTTGGAAAAAAATTACACTACAGCAGTAAATTTGAAACCAATACGAAGCAACAGAACTCTAAGAATTCTCAGACTTCTGATATTTATAGTGTGATTAACAGTTCCACCTCACTTCAAATATTACAATACAATATGAAGAAAGCACCAATTCAAACACTTCAATATGGAATTCAAAACCTAAGAAATTAATGCATAACTCCTACCCTAAACATTAAAACGTAATGTGAAGCGTTCATGTAAAATTAATAACTAGTAAAACTCCAATATAAAGCAACATGTTAAAAGGGACGTACAAATTATAACATTCAAGCATTTCTAGTGGAAATAAAGTTAATATAAAACAAGAATTACCAGCCACATATGTCTTTTCGCTCTGCATGATTTCTCCGTTCTTTTCATCTTCGTTCTTTTTCTTTCATGATATCATGTTCTGCAATCCAAGAGTGCACAAAAATGATGACAAATTACACTAGAAGAGGCCAAGGGGGGGGGAAAGGAATCATTAGATTTTAACTACTTTGAAATTAAAGAATAATTATACACAAAGAGAAATATCTAATATTGTTTCTTAATATATAAAACTTCAAAAGTAGCCTTATTTGTTTTAAATTCTAGCAATGTGCTACATTGTTACTAAAATCATGACTGCAGTCGATAGAAAAGCAAATGATTTTCCTAATACGACAGAAGTACAGTAAGCGAAGGGGAGTTTTAATGTATGGGTACAACATGAACAATGAAAGAAAAAAAATTAGACAGTTATTACGGATACACAGAATAAAAGGGATAATGATCTTCGAGAAGACTAAATAATTTCAGCGCTGGTAGAAAGATGGCATCAAAAGTCAATAAGCAGGTAATTTTAAATGACAAATAAACAAAATAAACTTTACTGTTAGCTTTGAAGCAGGTGTTATATATTCTTAATTCACACACAGAATTAGTGACATAACAGATCGAAAAAGATTAAAAACAAACTCGCAATATATTAACATTAAAAGCGCTATACATATATACTTTTATAGATTTATTTTTAGAAAGGGCTCAAAAACACCATTCTAAAAACAGATTTCGAAGAACATCTTGGAAACAAAAGTCATAAACCATAAAAGAAATACTTCATTCAAAATTTTAACGTAAGCACTGTTTCTAATTTTAAGTTCTTTACTTAGGTACTCTCATCCATGAGAGAGGAACACTTAGTCCAATGTACAAAAAAATATCCTGATATATCACCACGTCACTTTAATGAAATTATAGCAATATTTCACTCAGGGAAAGAACAGCCATTGAATGATACAGCATTTTGAAATGATGCAAAAAATTTCAATGCAATTTCGTGGGAGAGCAATGGTAATTACCTACATACTAAAATTTTGACCAAACATTAAAGAAAACTAAGATATTCTTTTTCTTTCGAAGGAATCAAAGCCATATACTAATATAGGGATGCTCAACGTATTGTACTATAAAACCTAAACATAGGAATGAAATTTTCTCAGCTATGTGAGATATCCAATAAAGAGAAATTCCGTAAATTGTAGAATAGAACCTACGTCTGAAAACAGACGAAAGGTAAAACATAATTCAAATACTTTACTTTTAGCATTGAAGCAGGCATTCTACATTAAACTGTATTAATTCACATACAGAATTAGTAATATAATAGCTCAAAATATTGTAAGAACCAAACATGCATTATAAAAACATTAAAAAAACTCTATATACATTTATTAGTGTTACAGAAAGAGGGTTTATTCTGAAATATTATAAGGTCACTTTCAATGAAAAGATAGAAATTTTCACTCAGGGAAGGGACATTCTGTCTTGCTGGCTTGGTTCTATCCCAGCTTCTGTTACAAAAGTTTCATAGAAGAATTTTAAAAATTCAGAAACGAAACTTATGAAGAAATTATTGAACATACCTGGTTCTATGATTTAGCCATTTTACAGACATAATAACTAAATCTTAAACTTGAGGGGGAGGAGAGAACTAAACTAAAGTCTTTGAATTAAAGGGTATTATAAATTCATTTTAAATCAAATTAATTTTGCGAAAAGATTACACAAATATAAGGAATATACATTTTTACCATAATGTAATGCATGTTTTGCCAATTTGAAAATCTCGAGAACTAAAGCGTGAAATATAAGAAAACTGAAACAAACATTTGGAAAATCTCATCGAAATTAAGTTAGTTTCTAAATTAGATGTTTTGCGTGTATTTAAAATTAGGCCAACTACTTCATTCACTTCAAACCCATTACATAATACTAGTATTTAAGAAAAATGGTAAAATATTGCAAATATATTAAATAACAATTCTACTGATCTAGAAATGGGAATAACTGATTTTCATCCTAATTAAGATCAAGAATATCTCAAAAAGGCATTTAATTTGTCCACTGCTAGAATTTCATTCATACGTGGTTCAACATTTATCCATCAACACCGGAAAGAATTTATCTCCTACTTTAAACAATTTCCATCAACTGAAAATGAAGTTTAAACAATCTTAAAATCTCAAAAGCAAAGGATGCCGAAGAATTTTCACATATGAAAGACAGAGAAGTCAAACAATAAATCAGAAAATTACAAAAGAAGAATTGTGTGCTTATAAAACCCCTAGATAATAAAAGCTCTCATTACGAAGAAGAGCTTTTAACTGAAGATAAGATGAAGGAATTGTTAAATAACACAAGAGCAACATCTGATCTTTTAGCGGAGATTGACCCAATAAAAGAGAAAACAGGACACTTTAAAAGAACTACTGGGAAACATGTGCTCTTTAGAGCGACACGGTTACAGTTGCATCAGTCATTATTATAAGCAAAAGACATCAGCTTTTTCAAAAAATAATTCTGTCATGCATTTGCCAAGAGAACGGAAAGAAGTCCAAAACAAACTTTCAGAGTGCTTTTCGAAACAAAGTTGAAAGTTAATCTGCAGAATTTAACTTCGATAATATCAAAACATCTCTGATTTGATTTAAAAATGAATTTTTAGTTATGGAATCAATTTTAAATAGATCTTCGCAAATTGGATCATAAAACTTCACAATATGACAAAATAGTTCAGATTAAGGGGGAAATATAATAAAGTATGCTTAAAACAACTAAGAAAAAGCACATTTTGGGCAGCCTTAACAGAAGACAATTTGGTTCCACTAACTTTCTTTACGAGTACTAATTAAATTTTATTCACATTTCTTTTTTGTTCAACATTTAACTTTCAATGGCTTTTATAAGAGAAACAGGAATTGATAGAGAGACTCGAGATTAGGAAAAAACTGAAACAAAATTCGTTTATACACAGGCAGTGCAATTACACTGACCTGTTGAGAAGAGAACACCCCATTGGACAGGGAAAATACTAGGCCACACAGAGAGGAAAATGTTTAGCCTCTCGTAATGAGAAAGGAGGCCACTTGGGAAAAAATTACACTACAGCAGTAAATTTGAAACCACTACGAAGCAACAGAACTCTAAGGAATCTCAGACTTCTGATATTTATAGTGTGATTAACAGTTCCACCTCACTTCAAATATTACAATACAATATGAAGAAAGCACCAATTCAAACACTTCAATATGGAATTCAAAACCTAAGAAATTAATGCATAAATGCTACCCTAAACATTAAAACGTAATGTGAAGCGTTCATGTAAAATTAATAACTAGTAAAACACCAATATAAAGCAACATGTTAAAAGGGACGTACAAATTATAACATTCAAGCATTTCTAGTGGAAATAAAGTTAATATAAAACAAGAATTACCAGCCACAGATGTCTTTTCACTCTGCATGATTTCTCCGTTCTTTTCATCTTCGTTCTTTTTCTTTCATGATATCATGTTCTGCAATCCAAGAGTGCACAAAAATGATGACAAATTACACTAGAAGAGGACAAGGGGGGGGAAAGGAATCATTAGATTTTAACTACTTTGAAATTAAAGAATAATTATACACAAAGAGAAATATCTAATATTGTTTCTTAATATATAAAACTTCAAAAGTAGCCTTATTTGTTTTAAATTCTAGCAATGTGCTACATTGTTACTAAAATCATGACTGCAGTCGATAGAAAAGCAAATGATTTTCCTAATACGACAGAAGTACAGTAAGCGAAGGGGAGTTTTAATGTATGGGTACAACATGAACAATGAAAGAAAAAAAATTAGACAGTTATTACGGATACACAGAATAAAAGGGATAATGATCTTCGAGAAGACTAAATAATTTCAGCGCTGGTAGAAAGATGGCATCAAAAGTCAATAAGCAGGTAATTTTAAATGACAAATAAACAATATAAACTTTACTGTTAGCTTTGAAGCAGGTGTTATATATTCTTAATTCACACACAGAATTAGTGACATAACAGATCGAAAAAGATTAAAAACAAACTCGCAATATATTAACATTAAAAGCGCTATACATATATACTTTTATAGATTTATTTTTAGAAAGGGCTCAAAAACACCATTCTAAAAACAGATTTCGAAGAACATCTTGGAAACAAAAGTCATAAACCATAAAAGAAATACTTCATTCAAAATTTTAACGTAAGCACTGTTTCTAATTTTAAGTTCTTTACTTAGGTACTCTCATCCATGAGAGAGGAACACTTAGTCCAATGTACAAAAAAAGATCCTGATATATCACCACGTCACTTTAATGAAATTATAGCAATATTTCACTCAGGGAAAGAACAGCCATTGAATGATACAGCATTTTGAAATGATGCAAAAAATTTCAATGCAATTTTGTGGGAGAGCAATTGTAATTACCTACATACTAAAATTTTGACCAAAAATTAAAGAAAACTAAGATATTCTTTTTCTTTCGAAGGAATCAAAGCCATATACTAATATAGGGATGCTCAACGTATTGTACTATAAAACCTAAACATAGGAATGAAATTTTCTCAGCTATGTGAGATATCCAATAAAGAGAAATTCCGTAAATTGTAGAATAGAACCTACGTCTGAAAACAGACGAAAGGTAAAACATAATTCAAATACTTTACTTTTAGCATTGAAGCAGGCATTCTACATTAAACTGTATTAATTCACATACAGAATTAGTAATATAATAGCTCAAAATATTGAAATAACCAAACATGCATTATAAAAACATTAAAAAAACTCTATATACATTTATTAGTGTTACAGAAAGAGGGTTTATTCTGAAATATTATAAGGTCACTTTCAATGAAAAGATAGAAATTTTCACTCAGGGAAGGGACATTCTGTCTGGCTGCCTTGGTTCTATCCCAGCTTCTGTTACAAAAGTTTCATAGAAGAATTTTAAAAATTCAGAAACGAAACTTATGAAGAAATTATTGAACATACCTGGTTCTACGATTTAGCCATTTTACAGACATAATAACTAAATCTTAAACTTGAGGGGGAGGAGAGAACTAAACTAAAGTCTTTGAATTAAAGGGTATTATAAATTCATTTTAAATCAAATTAATTTTGCGAAAAGATTACACAAATATAAGGAATATACATTTTTACCATAATGTAATGCATGTTTTGCCAATTTGAAAATCTCGAGAACTAAAGCGTGAAATATAAGAAAACTGAAACAAACATTTGGAAAATCTCATCGAAATTAAGTTAGTTTCTAAATTAGATGTTTTGCGTGTATTTAAAATTAGGCCAACTACTTCATTCACTTCAAACCCATTACATAATACTAGTATTTAAGAAAAATGGTAAAATATTGCAAATATATTAAATAACAATTCTACTGATCTAGAAATGGGAATAACTGATTTTCATCCTAATTAAGATCAAGAATATCTCAAAAAGGCATTTAATTTGTCCACTGCTAGAATTTCATTCATACGTGGTTCAACATTTATCCATCAACACCGGAAAGAATTTATCTCCTACTTTAAACAATTTCCATCGACTGAAAATGAAGTTTAAACAATCTTAAAATCTCAAAAGCAAAGGATGCCGAAGAATTTTCACATATGAAAGACAGAGAAGTCAAACAATAAATCAGAAAATTACAAAAGAAGAATTGTGTGCTTATAAAACCCCTAGATAATAAAAGCTCTCATTACGAAGAAGAGCTTTTAACTGAAGATAAGATGAAGGAATTGTTAAATAACACAAGAGCAACATCTGATCTTTTAGCGGAGATTGACCCAATAAAAGAAAAAACAGGACACTTTAAAAGAACTACTGGGAAACATGTGCTCTTTAGAGCGACACGGTTACAGTTGCATCAGTCATTATTATAAGCAAAAGACATCAGCTTTTTCAAAAAATAATTCTGTCATGCATTTGCCAAGAGAACGGAAAGAAGTTCAAAAGAAACTTTCAGAGTGCTTTTCGAAACAAAGTTGAAAGTTAATCTGCAGAATTTAACTTCGATAATATCAAAACATCTCTGATTTGATTTAAAAATGAATTTTTAGTTATGGAATCAATTTTAAATAGATCTTCGCAAATTGGTTCATAAAACTTCACAATATGACAAAATAGTTCAGATTAAGGGGGAAATATAATAAAGTATGCTTAAAACAACTAAGAAAAAGCACATTTTGGGCAGCCTTAACAGAAGACAATTTGGTTCCACTAACTTTCTTTACGAGTACTAATTAAATTTTATTCACATTTCTTTTTTGTTCAACATTTAACTTTCAATGGCTTTTATAAGAGAAACAGGAATTGATAGAGAGACTCGAGATTAGGAAAAAACTGAAACAAAATTCGTTTATACACAGGCAGTGCAATTACACTGACCTGTTGAGAAGAGAACACCCCATTGGACAGGGAAAATACTAGGCCACACAGAGAGGAAAATGTTTAGCCTCTCGTAATGAGAAAGGAGGCCACTTGGGAAAAAATTACACTACAGCAGTAAATTTGAAACCACTACGAAGCAACAGAACTCTAAGGAATCTCAGACTTCTGATATTTATAGTGTGATTAACAGTTCCACCTCACTTCAAATATTACAATACAATATGAAGAAAGCACCAATTCAAACACTTCAATATGGAATTCAAAACCTAAGAAATTAATGCATAAATGCTACCCTAAACATTAAAACGTAATGTGAAGCGTTCATGTAAAATTAATAACTAGTAAAACACCAATATAAAGCAACATGTTAAAAGGGACGTACAAATTATAACATTCAAGCATTTCTAGTGGAAATAAAGTTAATATAAAACAAGAATTACCAGCCACAGATGTCTTTTCGCTCTGCATGATTTCTCCGTTCTTTTCATCTTCGTTCTTTTTCTTTCATGATATCATGTTCTGCAATCCAAGAGTGCACAAAAATGATGACAAATTACACTAGAAGAGGCCAAGGGGGGGGGAAAGGAATCATTAGATTTTAACTACTTTGAAATTAAAGAATAATTATACACAAAGAGAAATATCTAATATTGTTTCTTAATATATAAAACTTCAAAAGTAGCCTTCTTTGTTTTAAATTCTAGCAATGTGCTACATTGTTACTAAAATCATGACTGCAGTCGATAGAAAAGCAAATGATTTTCCTAATACGACAGAAGTACAGTAAGCGAAGGGGAGTTTTAATGTATGGGTACAACATGAACAATGAAAGAAAAAAAATTAGACAGTTATTACGGATACACAGAATAAAAGGGATAATGATCTTCGAGAAGACTAAATAATTTCAGCGCTGGTAGAAAGATGGCATCAAAAGACAATAAGCAGGTAATTTTAAATGACAAATAAACAAAATAAACTTTACTGTTAGCTTTGAAGCAGGTGTTATATATTCTTAATTCACACACAGAATTAGTGACATAACAGATCGAAAAAGATTAAAAACAAACTCGCAATATATTAACATTAAAAGCGCTATACATATATACTTTTATAGATTTATTTTTAGAAAGGGCTCAAAAACACCATTCTAAAAACAGATTTCGAAGAACATCTTGGAAACAAAAGTCATAAACCATAAAAGAAATACTTCATTCAAAATTTTAACGTAAGCACTGTTTCTAATTTTAAGTTCTTTACTTAGGTACTCTCATCCATGAGAGAGGAACACTTAGTCCAATGTACAAAAAAATATCCTGATATATCACCACGTCACTTTAATGAAATTATAGCAATATTTCACTCAGGGAAAGAACAGCCATTGAATGATACAGCATTTTGAAATGATGCAAAAAATTTCAATGCAATTTTGTGGGAGAGCAATTGTAATTACCTACATACTAAAATTTTGACCAAAAATTAAAGAAAACTAAGATATTCTTTTTCTTTCGAAGGAATCAAAGCCATATACTAATATAGGGATGCTCAACGTATTGTACTATAAAACCTAAACATAGAAATGAAATTTTCTCAGCTATGTGAGATATCCAATAAAGAGAAATTCCGTAAATTGTAGAATAGAACCTACGTCTGAAAACAGACGAAAGGTAAAACATAATTCAAATACTTTACTTTTAGCATTGAAGCAGGCATTCTACATTAAACTGTATTAATTCACATACAGAATTAGTAATATAATAGCTCAAAATATTGAAATAACCAAACATGCATTATAAAAACATTAAAAAAACTCTATATACATTTATTAGTGTTACAGAAAGAGGGTCTATTCTGAAATATTATAAGGTCACTTTCAATGAAAAGATAGAAATTTTCACTCAGGGAAGGGACATTCTGTCTGGCTGCCTTGGTTCTATCCCAGCTTCTGTTACAAAAGTTTCATAGAAGAATTTTAAAAATTCAGAAACGAAACTTATGAAGAAATTATTGAACATACCTGGTTCTATGATTTAGCCATTTTACAGACATAATAACTAAATCTTAAACTTGAGGGGGAGGAGAGAACTAAACTAAAGTCTTTGAATTAAAGGGTATTATAAATTCATTTTAAATCAAATTAATTTTGCGAAAAGATTACACAAATATAAGGAATATACATTTTTACCATAATGTAATGCATGTTTTGCCAATTTGAAAATCTCGAGAACTAAAGCATGAAATATAAGAAAACTGAAACAAACATTTGGAAAATCTCATCGAAATTAAGTTAGTTTCTAAATTAGATGTTTTGCGTGTATTTAAAATTAGGCCAACTACTTCATTCACTTCAAACCCATTACATAATACTAGTATTTAAGAAAAATGGTAAAATATTGCAAATATATTAAATAACAATTCTACTGATCTAGAAATGGAATAACTGATTTTCATCCTAATTAAGATGAAGAATATCTCAAAAAGGCATTTAATTTGTCCACTGCTAGAATTTCATTCATACGTGGTTCAACATTTATCCATCAACACCGGAAAGAATTTATCTCCTACTTTAAACAATTTCCATCGACTGAAAATGAAGTTTAAACAATCTTAAAATCTCAAAAGCAAAGGATGCCGAAGAATTTTCACATATGAAAGACAGAGAAGTCAAACAATAAATCAGAAATTTACAAAAGAAGAATTGTGTGCTTATAAAACCCCTAGATAATAAAAGCTCTCATTACGAAGAAGAGCTTTTAACTGAAGATAAGATGAAGGAATTGTTAAATAACACAAGAGCAACATCTGATCTTTTAGCGGAGATTGACCCAATAAAAGAAAAAACAGGACACTTTAAAAGAACTACTGGGAAACATGTGCTCTTTAGAGCGACACGGTTACAGTTGCATCAGTCATTATTATAAGCAAAAGACATCAGCTTTTTCAAAAAATAATTCTGTCATGCATTTGCCAAGAGAACGGAAAGAAGTCCAAAAGAAACTTTCAGAGTGCTTTTCGAAACAAAGTTGAAAGTTAATCTGCAGAATTTAACTTCGATAATATCAAAACATCTCTGATTTGATTTAAAAATGAATTTTTAGTTATGGAATCAATTTTAAATAGATCTTCGCAAATTGGTTCATAAAACTTCACAATATGACAAAATAGTTCAGATTAAGGGGGAAATATAATAAAGTATGCTTAAAACAACTAAGAAAAAGCACATTTTGGGCAGCCTTAACAGAAGACAATTTGGTTCCACTAACTTTCTTTACGAGTACTAATTAAATTTTATTCACATTTCTTTTTTGTTCAACATTTAACTTTCAACGGCTTTTATAAGAGAAACAGGAATTGATAGAGAGACTCGAAATTAGGGGAAAACTGAAACAAAATTCGTTTATACACAGGCAGTGCAATTACACTGACCTGTTGAGAAGAGAAGACCCCATTGGACAGGGAAAATACTAGGCCACACAGAGAGGAAAATGTTTAGCCTCTCGTAATGAGAAAGGAGGCCACTTGGAAAAAAATTACACTACAGCAGTAAATTTGAAACCAATACGAAGCAACAGAACTCTAAGAATTCTCAGACTTCTGATATTTATAGTGTGATTAACAGTTCCACCTCACTTCAAATATTACAATACAATATGAAGAAAGCACCAATTCAAACACTTCAATATGGAATTCAAAACCTAAGAAATTAATGCATAACTCCTACCCTAAACATTAAAACGTAATGTGAAGCGTTCATGTAAAATTAATAACTAGTAAAACTCCAATATAAAGCAACATGTTAAAAGGGACGTACAAATTATAACATTCAAGCATTTCTAGTGGAAATAAAGTTAATATAAAACAAGAATTACCAGCCACATATGTCTTTTCGCTCTGCATGATTTCTCCGTTCTTTTCATCTTCGTTCTTTTTCTTTCATGATATCATGTTCTGCAATCCAAGAGTGCACAAAAATGATGACAAATTACACTAGAAGAGGCCAAGGGGGGGGGGAAAGGAATCATTAGATTTTAACTACTTTGAAATTAAAGAATAATTATACACAAAGAGAAATATCTAATATTGTTTCTTAATATATAAAACTTCAAAAGTAGCCTTATTTGTTTTAAATTCTAGCAATGTGCTACATTGTTACTAAAATCATGACTGCAGTCGATAGAAAAGCAAATGATTTTCCTAATACGACAGAAGTACAGTAAGCGAAGGGGAGTTTTAATGTATGGGTACAACATGAACAATGAAAGAAAAAAAATTAGACAGTTATTACGGATACACAGAATAAAAGGGATAATGATCTTCGAGAAGACTAAATAATTTCAGCGCTGGTAGAAAGATGGCATCAAAAGTCAATAAGCAGGTAATTTTAAATGACAAATAAACAAAATAAACTTTACTGTTAGCTTTGAAGCAGGTGTTATATATTCTTAATTCACACACAGAATTAGTGACATAACAGATCGAAAAAGATTAAAAACAAACTCGCAATATATTAACATTAAAAGCGCTATACATATATACTTTTATAGATTTATTTTTAGAAAGGGCTCAAAAACACCATTCTAAAAACAGATTTCGAAGAACATCTTGGAAACAAAAGTCATAAACCATAAAAGAAATACTTCATTCAAAATTTTAACGTAAGCACTGTTTCTAATTTTAAGTTCTTTACTTAGGTACTCTCATCCATGAGAGAGGAACACTTAGTCCAATGTACAAAAAAATATCCTGATATATCACCACGTCACTTTAATGAAATTATAGCAATATTTCACTCAGGGAAAGAACAGCCATTGAATGATACAGCATTTTGAAATGATGCAAAAAATTTCAATGCAATTTCGTGGGAGAGCAATGGTAATTACCTACATACTAAAATTTTGACCAAACATTAAAGAAAACTAAGATATTCTTTTTCTTTCGAAGGAATCAAAGCCATATACTAATATAGGGATGCTCAACGTATTGTACTATAAAACCTAAACATAGGAATGAAATTTTCTCAGCTATGTGAGATATCCAATAAAGAGAAATTCCGTAAATTGTAGAATAGAACCTACGTCTGAAAACAGACGAAAGGTAAAACATAATTCAAATACTTTACTTTTAGCATTGAAGCAGGCATTCTACATTAAACTGTATTAATTCACATACAGAATTAGTAATATAATAGCTCAAAATATTGTAAGAACCAAACATGCATTATAAAAACATTAAAAAAACTCTATATACATTTATTAGTGTTACAGAAAGAGGGTTTATTCTGAAATATTATAAGGTCACTTTCAATGAAAAGATAGAAATTTTCACTCAGGGAAGGGACATTCTGTCTTGCTGGCTTGGTTCTATCCCAGCTTCTGTTACAAAAGTTTCATAGAAGAATTTTAAAAATTCAGAAACGAAACTTATGAAGAAATTATTGAACATACCTGGTTCTATGATTTAGCCATTTTACAGACATAATAACTAAATCTTAAACTTGAGGGGGAGGAGAGAACTAAACTAAAGTCTTTGAATTAAAGGGTATTATAAATTCATTTTAAATCAAATTAATTTTGCGAAAAGATTACACAAATATAAGGAATATACATTTTTACCATAATGTAATGCATGTTTTGCCAATTTGAAAATCTCGAGAACTAAAGCGTGAAATATAAGAAAACTGAAACAAACATTTGGAAAATCTCATCGAAATTAAGTTAGTTTCTAAATTAGATGTTTTGCGTGTATTTAAAATTAGGCCAACTACTTCATTCACTTCAAACCCATTACATAATACTAGTATTTAAGAAAAATGGTAAAATATTGCAAATATATTAAATAACAATTCTACTGATCTAGAAATGGGAATAACTGATTTTCATCCTAATTAAGATCAAGAATATCTCAAAAAGGCATTTAATTTGTCCACTGCTAGAATTTCATTCATACGTGGTTCAACATTTATCCATCAACACCGGAAAGAATTTATCTCCTACTTTAAACAATTTCCATCAACTGAAAATGAAGTTTAAACAATCTTAAAATCTCAAAAGCAAAGGATGCCGAAGAATTTTCACATATGAAAGACAGAGAAGTCAAACAATAAATCAGAAAATTACAAAAGAAGAATTGTGTGCTTATAAAACCCCTAGATAATAAAAGCTCTCATTACGAAGAAGAGCTTTTAACTGAAGATAAGATGAAGGAATTGTTAAATAACACAAGAGCAACATCTGATCTTTTAGCGGAGATTGACCCAATAAAAGAGAAAACAGGACACTTTAAAAGAACTACTGGGAAACATGTGCTCTTTAGAGCGACACGGTTACAGTTGCATCAGTCATTATTATAAGCAAAAGACATCAGCTTTTTCAAAAAATAATTCTGTCATGCATTTGCCAAGAGAACGGAAAGAAGTCCAAAACAAACTTTCAGAGTGCTTTTCGAAACAAAGTTGAAAGTTAATCTGCAGAATTTAACTTCGATAATATCAAAACATCTCTGATTTGATTTAAAAATGAATTTTTAGTTATGGAATCAATTTTAAATAGATCTTCGCAAATTGGATCATAAAACTTCACAATATGACAAAATAGTTCAGATTAAGGGGGAAATATAATAAAGTATGCTTAAAACAACTAAGAAAAAGCACATTTTGGGCAGCCTTAACAGAAGACAATTTGGTTCCACTAACTTTCTTTACGAGTACTAATTAAATTTTATTCACATTTCTTTTTTGTTCAACATTTAACTTTCAATGGCTTTTATAAGAGAAACAGGAATTGATAGAGAGACTCGAGATTAGGAAAAAACTGAAACAAAATTCGTTTATACACAGGCAGTGCAATTACACTGACCTGTTGAGAAGAGAACACCCCATTGGACAGGGAAAATACTAGGCCACACAGAGAGGAAAATGTTTAGCCTCTCGTAATGAGAAAGGAGGCCACTTGGGAAAAAATTACACTACAGCAGTAAATTTGAAACCACTACGAAGCAACAGAACTCTAAGGAATCTCAGACTTCTGATATTTATAGTGTGATTAACAGTTCCACCTCACTTCAAATATTACAATACAATATGAAGAAAGCACCAATTCAAACACTTCAATATGGAATTCAAAACCTAAGAAATTAATGCATAAATGCTACCCTAAACATTAAAACGTAATGTGAAGCGTTCATGTAAAATTAATAACTAGTAAAACACCAATATAAAGCAACATGTTAAAAGGGACGTACAAATTATAACATTCAAGCATTTCTAGTGGAAATAAAGTTAATATAAAACAAGAATTACCAGCCACAGATGTCTTTTCGCTCTGCATGATTTCTCCGTTCTTTTCATCTTCGTTCTTTTTCTTTCATGATATCATGTTCTGCAATCCAAGAGTGCACAAAAATGATGACAAATTACACTAGAAGAGGACAAGGGGGGGGAAAGGAATCATTAGATTTTAACTACTTTGAAATTAAAGAATAATTATACACAAAGAGAAATATCTAATATTGTTTCTTAATATATAAAACTTCAAAAGTAGCCTTATTTGTTTTAAATTCTAGCAATGTGCTACATTGTTACTAAAATCATGACTGCAGTCGATAGAAAAGCAAATGATTTTCCTAATACGACAGAAGTACAGTAAGCGAAGGGGAGTTTTAATGTATGGGTACAACATGAACAATGAAAGAAAAAAAATTAGACAGTTATTACGGATACACAGAATAAAAGGGATAATGATCTTCGAGAAGACTAAATAATTTCAGCGCTGGTAGAAAGATGGCATCAAAAGTCAATAAGCAGGTAATTTTAAATGACAAATAAACAATATAAACTTTACTGTTAGCTTTGAAGCAGGTGTTATATATTCTTAATTCACACACAGAATTAGTGACATAACAGATCGAAAAAGATTAAAAACAAACTCGCAATATATTAACATTAAAAGCGCTATACATATATACTTTTATAGATTTATTTTTAGAAAGGGCTCAAAAACACCATTCTAAAAACAGATTTCGAAGAACATCTTGGAAACAAAAGTCATAAACCATAAAAGAAATACTTCATTCAAAATTTTAACGTAAGCACTGTTTCTAATTTTAAGTTCTTTACTTAGGTACTCTCATCCATGAGAGAGGAACACTTAGTCCAATGTACAAAAAAAGATCCTGATATATCACCACGTCACTTTAATGAAATTATAGCAATATTTCACTCAGGGAAAGAACAGCCATTGAATGATACAGCATTTTGAAATGATGCAAAAAATTTCAATGCAATTTTGTGGGAGAGCAATTGTAATTACCTACATACTAAAATTTTGACCAAAAATTAAAGAAAACTAAGATATTCTTTTTCTTTCGAAGGAATCAAAGCCATATACTAATATAGGGATGCTCAACGTATTGTACTATAAAACCTAAACATAGGAATGAAATTTTCTCAGCTATGTGAGATATCCAATAAAGAGAAATTCCGTAAATTGTAGAATAGAACCTACGTCTGAAAACAGACGAAAGGTAAAACATAATTCAAATACTTTACTTTTAGCATTGAAGCAGGCATTCTACATTAAACTGTATTAATTCACATACAGAATTAGTAATATAATAGCTCAAAATATTGAAATAACCAAACATGCATTATAAAAACATTAAAAAAACTCTATATACATTTATTAGTGTTACAGAAAGAGGGTTTATTCTGAAATATTATAAGGTCACTTTCAATGAAAAGATAGAAATTTTCACTCAGGGAAGGGACATTCTGTCTGGCTGCCTTGGTTCTATCCCAGCTTCTGTTACAAAAGTTTCATAGAAGAATTTTAAAAATTCAGAAACGAAACTTATGAAGAAATTATTGAACATACCTGGTTCTATGATTTAGCCATTTTACAGACATAATAACTAAATCTTAAACTTGAGGGGGAGGAGAGAACTAAACTAAAGTCTTTGAATTAAAGGGTATTATAAATTCATTTTAAATCAAATTAATTTTGCGAAAAGATTACACAAATATAAGGAATATACATTTTTACCATAATGTAATGCATGTTTTGCCAATTTGAAAATCTCGAGAACTAAAGCGTGAAATATAAGAAAACTGAAACAAACATTTGGAAAATCTCATCGAAATTAAGTTAGTTTCTAAATTAGATGTTTTGCGTGTATTTAAAATTAGGCCAACTACTTCATTCACTTCAAACCCATTACATAATACTAGTATTTAAGAAAAATGGTAAAATATTGCAAATATATTAAATAACAATTCTACTGATCTAGAAATGGGAATAACTGATTTTCATCCTAATTAAGATCAAGAATATCTCAAAAAGGCATTTAATTTGTCCACTGCTAGAATTTCATTCATACGTGGTTCAACATTTATCCATCAACACCGGAAAGAATTTATCTCCTACTTTAAACAATTTCCATCGACTGAAAATGAAGTTTAAACAATCTTAAAATCTCAAAAGCAAAGGATGCCGAAGAATTTTCACATATGAAAGACAGAGAAGTCAAACAATAAATCAGAAAATTACAAAAGAAGAATTGTGTGCTTATAAAACCCCTAGATAATAAAAGCTCTCATTACGAAGAAGAGCTTTTAACTGAAGATAAGATGAAGGAATTGTTAAATAACACAAGAGCAACATCTGATCTTTTAGCGGAGATTGACCCAATAAAAGAAAAAACAGGACACTTTAAAAGAACTACTGGGAAACATGTGCTCTTTAGAGCGACACGGTTACAGTTGCATCAGTCATTATTATAAGCAAAAGACATCAGCTTTTTCAAAAAATAATTCTGTCATGCATTTGCCAAGAGAACGGAAAGAAGTTCAAAAGAAACTTTCAGAGTGCTTTTCGAAACAAAGTTGAAAGTTAATCTGCAGAATTTAACTTCGATAATATCAAAACATCTCTGATTTGATTTAAAAATGAATTTTTAGTTATGGAATCAATTTTAAATAGATCTTCGCAAATTGGTTCATAAAACTTCACAATATGACAAAATAGTTCAGATTAAGGGGGAAATATAATAAAGTATGCTTAAAACAACTAAGAAAAAGCACATTTTGGGCAGCCTTAACAGAAGACAATTTGGTTCCACTAACTTTCTTTACGAGTACTAATTAAATTTTATTCACATTTCTTTTTTGTTCAACATTTAACTTTTATTAACTCAATGGCTTTTATAAGAGAAACAGGAATTGATAGAGAGACTCGAAATTAGGAAAAAACTGAAACAAAATTCGTTTATACACAGGCACTGCAATTACACTGACCTGTTGAGAAGAGAAGACCCCATTGGACAGGGAAAATACTAGGCCACACAGAGAGGAAAATGTTTAGCCTCTCGTAATGAGAAAGGAGGCCACTTGGGAAAAAATTACACTACAGCAGTAAATTTGAAACCACTACGAAGCAACAGAACTCTAAGGAATCTCAGACTTCTGATATTTATAGTGTGATTAACAGTTCCACCTCACTTCAAATATTACAATACAATATGAAGAAAGCACCAATTCAAACACTTCAATATGGAATTCAAAACCTAAGAAATTAATGCATAAATGCTACCCTAAACATTAAAACGTAATGTGAAGCGTTCATGTAAAATTAATAACTAGTAAAACTCCAATATAAAGCAACATGTTAAAAGGGACGTACAAATTATAACATTCAAGCATTTCTAGTGGAAATAAAGTTAATATAAAACAAGAATTGCGAGCCACAGATGTCTTTTCGCTCTGCATGATTTCTCCGTTCTTTTCATCTTCGTTCTTTTTCTTTCATGATATCATGTTCTGCAATCCAAGAGTGCACAAAAATGATGACAAATTACACTAGAAGAGGCCAAGAAGGGGGGAAAGGAATCATTAGATTTTAACTACTTTGAAATTAAAGAATAATTATACACAAAGAGAAATATCTAATATTGTTTCTTAATATATAAAACTTCAAAAGTAGCCTTCTTTGTTTTAAATTCTAGCAATGTGCTACATTGTTACTAAAATCATGACTGCAGTCGATAGAAAAGCAAATGATTTTCCTAATACGACAGAAGTACAGTAAGCGAAGGGGAGTTTTAATGTATGGGTACAACATGAACAATGAAAGAAAAAAATTAGACAGTTATTACGGATACACAGAATAAAAGGGATAATGATCTTCGAGAAGACTAAATAATTTCAGCGCTGGTAGAAAGATGGCATCAAAAGACCAATAAGCAGGTAATTTTAAATGACAAATAAACAAAATAAACTTTACTGTTAGCTTTGAAGCAGGTGTTATATATTCTTAATTCACACACAGAATTAGTGACATAACAGATCGAAAAAGATTAAAAACAAACTCGCAATATATTAACATTAAAAGCGCTATACATATATACTTTTATAGATTTATTTTTAGAAAGGGCTCAAAAACACCATTCTAAAAACAGATTTCGAAGAACATCTTGGAAACAAAAGTCATAAACCATAAAAGAAATACTTCATTCAAAATTTTAACGTAAGCACTGTTTCTAATTTTAAGTTCTTTACTTAGGTACTCTCATCCATGAGAGAGGAACACTTAGTCCAATGTACAAAAAAATATCCTGATATATGACCACGTCACTTTAATGAAATTATAGCAATATTTCACTCAGGGAAAGAACAGCCATTGAATGATACAGCATTTTGAAATGATGCAAAAAATTTCAATGCAATTTCGTGGGAGAGCAATTGTAATTACCTACATATTAAAATTTTGACCAAAAATTAAAGAAAACTAAGATATTCTTTTTCTTTCGAAGGAATCAAAGCCATATACTAATATAGGGATGCTCAACGTATTGTACTATAAAACCTAAACATAGGAATGAAATTTTCTCAGCTATGTGAGATATCCAATAAAGAGAAATTCCGTAAATTGTAGAATAGAACCTACGTCTGAAAACAGACGAAAGGTAAAACATAATTCAAATACTTTACTTTTAGCATTGAAGCAGGCATTCTACATTAAACTGTATTAATTCACATACAGAATTAGTAATATAATAGCTCAAAATATTGTAAGAACCAAACATGCATTATAAAAACATTAAAAAAACTCTATATACATTTATTAGTGTTACAGAAAGAGGGTTTATTCTGAAATATTATAAGGTCACTTTCAATGAAAAGATAGAAATTTTCACTCAGGGAAGGGACATTCTGTCTGGCTGCCTTGGTTCTATCCCAGCTTCTGTTACAAAAGTTTCATAGAAGAATTTTAAAAATTCAGAAACGAAACTTATGAAGAAATTATTGAACATACCTGGTTCTATGATTTAGCCATTTTACAGACATAATAACTAAATCTTAAACTTGAGGGGGAGGAGAGAACTAAACTAAAGTCTTTGAATTAAAGGGTATTATAAATTCATTTTAAATCAAATTAATTTTGCGAAAAGATTACACAAATATAAGGAATATACATTTTTACCATAATGTAATGCATGTTTTGCCAATTTGAAAATCTCGAGAACTAAAGCGTGAAATATAAGAAAACTGAAACAAACATTTGGAAAATCTCATCGAAATTAAGTTAGTTTCTAAATTAGATGTTTTGCGTGTATTTAAAATGAGGCCAACTACTTCATTCACTTCAAACCCATTACATAATACTAGTATTTAAGAAAAATGGTAAAATATTGCAAATATATTAAATAACAATTCTACTGATCTAGAAATGGGAATAACTGATTTTCATCCTAATTAAGATCAAGAATATCTCAAAAAGGCATTTAATTTGTCCACTGCTAGAATTTCATTCATACGTGGTTCAACATTTATCCATCAACACCGGAAAGAATTTATCTCCTACTTTAAACAATTTCCATCGACTGAAAATGAAGTTTAAACAATCTTAAAATCTCAAAAGCAAAGGATGCCGAAGAATTTTCACATATGAAAGACAGAGAAGTCAAACAATAAATCAGAAAATTACAAAAGAAGAATTGTGTGCTTATAAAACCCCTAGATAATAAAAGCTCTCATTACAAAGAAGAGCTTTTAACTGAAGATAAGATGAAGGAATTGTTAAATAACACAAGAGCAACATCTGATCTTTTAGCGGAGATTGACCCAATAAAAGAAAAAACAGGACACTTTAAAAGAACTACTGGGAAACATGTGCTCTTTAGAGCGACACGGTTACAGTTGCATCAGTCATTATTATAAGCAAAAGACATCAGCTTTTTCAAAAAATAATTCTGTCATGCATTTGCCAAGAGAACGGAAAGAAGTCCAAAAGAAACTTTCAGAGTGCTTTTCAAAACAAAGTTGAAAGTTAATCTGCAGAATTTAACTTCGATAATATCAAAACATCTCTGATTTGATTTAAAAATGAATTTTTAGTTATGGAATCAATTTTAAATAGATCTTCGCAAATTGGTTCATAAAACTTCACAATATGACAAAATAGTTCAGATTAAGGGGGAAATATAATAAAGTATGCTTAAAACAACTAAGAAAAAGCACATTTTGGGCAGCTTTAACAGAAGGCAATTTGGTTCCACTAACTTTCTTTACGAGTACTAATTAAATTTTATTCACATTTCTTTTTTGTTCAACATTTAACTTTTATTAACTCAATGGCTTTTATAAGAGAAACAGGAATTGATAGAGAGACTCGAAATTAGGAAAAAACTGAAACAAAATTCGTTTATACACAGGCAGTGCAATTACACTGACCTGTTGAGAAGAGAAGACCCCATTGGACAGGGAAAATACTAGGCCACACAGAGAGGAAAATGTTTAGCCTCTCGTAATGAGAAAGGAGGCCACTTGGGAAAAAATTACACTACAGCAGTAAATTTGAAACCACTACGAAGCAACAGAACTCTAAGGAATCTCAGACTTCTGATATTTATAGTGTGATTAACAGTTCCACCTCACTTCAAATATTACAATACAATATGAAGAAAGCACCAATTCAAACACTTCAATATGGAATTCAAAACCTAAGAAATTAATGCATAAATGCTACCCTAAACATTAAAACGTAATGTGAAGCGTTCATGTAAAATTAATAACTAGTAAAACTCCAATATAAAGCAACATGTTAAAAGGGACGTACAAATTATAACATTCAAGCATTTCTAGTGGAAATAAAGTTAATATAAAACAAGAATTACCAGCCACAGATGTCTTTTCGCTCTGCATGATTTCTCCGTTCTTTTCATCTTCGTTCTTTTTCTTTCATGATATCATGTTCTGCAATCCAAGAGTGCACAAAAATGATGACAAATTACACTAGAAGAGGACAAGGGGGGGGGGAAGGAATCATTAGATTTTAACTACTTTGAAATTAAAGAATAATTATACACAAAGAGAAATATCTAATATTGTTTCTTAATATATAAAACTTCAAAAGTAGCCTTCTTTGTTTTAAATTCTAGCAATGTGCTACATTGTTACTAAAATCATGACTGCAGTCGATAGAAAAGCAAATGATTTTCCTAATACGACAGAAGTACAGTAAGCGAAGGGGAGTTTTAATGTATGGGTACAACATGAACAATGAAAGAAAAAAAATTAGACAGTTATTACGGATACACAGAATAAAAGGGATAATGATCTTCGAGAAGACTAAATAATTTCAGCGCTGGTAGAAAGATGGCATCAAAAGACCAATAAGCAGGTAATTTTAAATGACAAATAAACAAAATAAACTTTACTGTTAGCTTTGAAGCAGGTGTTATATATTCTTAATTCACACACAGAATTAGTGACATAACAGATCGAAAAAGATTAAAAACAAACTCGCAATATATTAACATTAAAAGCGCTATACATATATACTTTTATAGATTTATTTTTAGAAAGGGCTCAAAAACACCATTCTAAAAACAGATTTCGAAGAACATCTTGGAAACAAAAGTCATAAACCATAAAAGAAATACTTCATTCAAAATTTTAACGTAAGCACTGTTTCTAATTTTAAGTTCTTTACTTAGGTACTCTCATCCATGAGAGAGGAACACTTAGTCCAATGTACAAAAAAAGATCCTGATATATCACCACGTCACTTTAATGAAATTATAGCAATATTTCACTCAGGGAAAGAACAGCCATTGAATGATACAGCATTTTGAAATGATGCAAAAAATTTCAATGCAATTTTGTGGGAGAGCAATTGTAATTACCTACATACTAAAATTTTGACCAAAAATTAAAGAAAACTAAGATATTCTTTTTCTTTCGAAGGAATCAAAGCCATATACTAATATAGGGATGCTCAACGTATTGTACTATAAAACCTAAACATAGGAATGAAATTTTCTCAGCTATGTGAGATATCCAATAAAGAGAAATTCCGTAAATTGTAGAATAGAACCTACGTCTGAAAACAGACGAAAGGTAAAACATAATTCAAATACTTTACTTTTAGCATTGAAGCAGGCATTCTACATTAAACTGTATTAATTCACATACAGAATTAGTAATATAATAGCTCAAAATATTGTAAGAACCAAACATGCATTATAAAAACATTAAAAAAACTCTATATACATTTATTAGTGTTACAGAAAGAGGGTTTATTCTGAAATATTATAAGGTCACTTTCAATGAAAAGATAGAAATTTTCACTCAGGGAAGGGACATTCTGTCTGGCTGCCTTGGTTCTATCCCAGCTTCTGTTACAAAAGTTTCATAGAAGAATTTTAAAAATTTAGAAACGAAACTTATGAAGAAATTATTGAACATACCTGGTTCTATGATTTAGCCATTTTACAGACATAATAACTAAATCTTAAACTTGAGGGGGAGGAGAGAACTAAACTAAAGCCTTTGAATTAAAGGGTATTATAAATTCATTTTAAATCAAATTAATTTTGCGAAAAGATTACACAAATATAAGGAATATACATTTTTACCATAATGTAATGCATGTTTTGCCAATTTGAAAATCTCGAGAACTAAAGCGTGAAATATAAGAAAACTGAAACAAACATTTGGAAAATCTCATCGAAATTAAGTTAGTTTCTAAATTAGATGTTTTGCGTGTATTTAAAATTAGGCCAACTACTTCATTCACTTCAAACCCATTACATAATACTAGTATTTAAGAAAAATGGTAAAATATTGCAAATATATTAAATAACAATTCTACTGATCTAGAAATGGGAATAACTGATTTTCATCCTAATTAAGATCAAGAATATCTCAAAAAGGCATTTAATTTGTCCACTGCTAGAATTTCATTCATACGTGGTTCAACATTTATCCATCAACACCGGAAAGAATTTATCTCCTACTTTAAACAATTTCCATCGACTGAAAATGAAGTTTAAACAATCTTAAAATCTCAAAAGCAAAGGATGCCGAAGAATTTTCACATATGAAAGACAGAGAAGTCAAACAATAAATCAGAAAATTACAAAAGAAGAATTGTGTGCTTATAAAACCCCTAGATAATAAAAGCTCTCATTACGAAGAAGAGCTTTTAACTGAAGATAAGATGAAGGAATTGTTAAATAACACAAGAGCAACATCTGATCTTTTAGCGGAGATTGACCCAATAAAAGAAAAAACAGGACACTTTAAAAGAACTACTGGGAAACATGTGCTCTTTAGAGCGACACGGTTACAGTTGCATCAGTCATTATTATAAGCAAAAGACATCAGCTTTTTCAAAAAATAATTCTGTCATGCATTTGCCAAGAGAATGGAAAGAAGTCCAAAAGAAACTTTCAGAGTGCTTTTCAAAACAAAGTTGAAAGTTAATCTGCAGAATTTAACTTCGATAATATCAAAACATCTCTGATTTGATTTAAAAATGAATTTTTAGTTATGGAATCAATTTTAAATAGATCTTCGCAAATTGGTTCATAAAACTTCACAATATGACAAAATAGTTCAGATTAAGGGGGAAATATAATAAAGTATGCTTAAAACAACTAAGAAAAAGCACATTTTGGGCAGCCTTAACAGAAGACAATTTGGTTCCACTAACTTTCTTTACGAGTACTAATTAAATTTTATTCACATTTCTTTTTTGTTCAACATTTAACTTTCAATGGCTTTTATAAGAGAAACAGGAATTGATAGAGAGACTCGAGATTAGGAAAAAACTGAAACAAAATTCGTTTATACACAGGCAGTGCAATTACACTGACCTGTTGAGAAGAGAAGACCCCATTGGACAGGGAAAATACTAGGCCACACAGAGAGGAAAATGTTTAGCCTCTCGTAATGAGAAAGGAGGCCACTTGGGAAAAAATTACACTACAGCAGTAAATTTGAAACCACTACGAAGCAACAGAACTCTAAGGAATCTCCGACTTCTGATATTTATAGTGTGATTAACAGTTCCACCTCACTTCAAATATTACAATACAATATGAAGAAAGCACCAATTCAAACACTTCAATATGGAATTCAAAACCTAAGAAATTAATGCATAAATGCTACCCTAAACATTAAAACGTAATGTGAAGCGTTCATGTAAAATTAATAACTAGTAAAACACCAATATAAAGCAACATGTTAAAAGGGACGTACAAATTATAACATTCAAGCATTTCTAGTGGAAATAAAGTTAATATAAAACAAGAATTACCAGCCACAGATGTCTTTTCGCTCTGCATGATTTCTCCGTTCTTTTCATCTTCGTTCTTTTTCTTTCATGATATCATGTTCTGCAATCCAAGAGTGCACAAAAATGATGACAAATTACACTAGAAGAGGCCAAGGGGGGGAAAGGAATCATTAGATTTTAACTACTTTGAAATTAAAGAATAATTATACACAAAGAGAAATATCTAATATTGTTTCTTAATATATAAAACTTCAAAAGTAGCCTTCTTTGTTTTAAATTCTAGCAATGTGCTACATTGTTACTAAAATCATGACTGCAGTCGATAGAAAAGCAAATGATTTTCCTAATACGACAGAAGTACAGTAAGCGAAGGGGAGTTTTAATGTATGGGTACAACATGAACAATGAAAGAAAAAAAATTAGACAGTTATTACGGATACACAGAATAAAAGGGATAATGATCTTCGAGAAGACTAAATAATTTCAGCGCTGGTAGAAATATGGCATCAAAAGACAATAAGCAGGTAATTTTAAATGACAAATAAACAAAATAAACTTTACTGTTAGCTTTGAAGCAGGTGTTATATATTCTTAATTCACACACAGAATTAGTGACATAACAGATCGAAAAAGATTAAAAACAAACTCGCAATATATTAACATTAAAAGCGCTATACATATATACTTTTATAGATTTATTTTTAGAAAGGGCTCAAAAACACCATTCTAAAAACAGATTTCGAAGAACATCTTGGAAACAAAAGTCATAAACCATAAAAGAAATACTTCATTCAAAATTTTAACGTAAGCACTGTTTCTAATTTTAAGTTCTTTACTTAGGTACTCTCATCCATGAGAGAGGAACACTTAGTCCAATGTACAAAAAAAGATCCTGATATATCACCACGTCACTTTAATGAAATTATAGCAATATTTCACTCAGGGAAAGAACAGCCATTGAATGATACAGCATTTTGAAATGATGCAAAAAATTTCAATGCAATTTTGTGGGAGAGCAATTGTAATTACCTACATACTAAAATTTTGACCAAAAATTAAAGAAAACTAAGATATTCTTTTTCTTTCGAAGGAATCAAAGCCATATACTAATATAGGGATGCTCAACGTATTGTACTATAAAACCTAAACATAGGAATGAAATTTTCTCAGCTATGTGAGATATCCAATAAAGAGAAATTCCGTAAATTGTAGAATAGAACCTACGTCTGAAAACAGACGAAAGGTAAAACATAATTCAAATACTTTACTTTTAGCATTGAAGCAGGCATTCTACATTAAACTGTATTAATTCACATACAGAATTAGTAATATAATAGCTCAAAATATTGTAAGAACCAAACATGCATTATAAAAACATTAAAAAAACTCTATATACATTTATTAGTGTTACAGAAAGAGGGTTTATTCTGAAATATTATAAGGTCACTTTCAATGAAAAGATAGAAATTTTCACTCAGGGAAGGGACATTCTGTCTGGCTGCCTTGGTTCTATCCCAGCTTCTGTTACAAAAGTTTCATAGAAGAATTTTAAAAATTCAGAAACGAAACTTATGAAGAAATTATTGAACATACCTGGTTCTATGATTTAGCCATTTTACAGACATAATAACTAAATCTTAAACTTGAGGGGGAGGAGAGAACTAAACTAAAGTCTTTGAATTAAAGGGTATTATAAATTCATTTTAAATCAAATTAATTTTGCGAAAAGATTACACAAATATAAGGAATATACATTTTTACCATAATGTAATGCATGTTTTGCCAATTTGAAAATCTCGAGAACTAAAGCGTGAAATATAAGAAAACTGAAACAAACATTTGGAAAATCTCATCGAAATTAAGTTAGTTTCTAAATTAGATGTTTTGCGTGTATTTAAAATTAGGCCAACTACTTCATTCACTTCAAACCCATTACATAATACTAGTATTTAAGAAAAATGGTAAAATATTGCAAATATATTAAATAACAATTCTACTGATCTAGAAATGGGAATAACTGATTTTCATCCTAATTAAGATCAAGAATATCTCAAAAAGGCATTTAATTTGTCCACTGCTAGAATTTCATTCATACGTGGTTCAACATTTATCCATCAACACCGGAAAGAATTTATCTCCTACTTTAAACAATTTCCATCGACTGAAAATGAAGTTTAAACAATCTTAAAATCTCAAAAGCAAAGGATGCCGAAGAATTTTCACATATGAAAGACAGAGAAGTCAAACAATAAATCAGAAAATTACAAAAGAAGAATTGTGTGCTTATAAAACCCCTAGATAATAAAAGCTCTCATTACGAAGAAGAGCTTTTAACTGAAGATAAGATGAAGGAATTGTTAAATAACACAAGAGCAACATCTGATCTTTTAGCGGAGATTGACCCAATAAAAGAAAAAACAGGACACTTTAAAAGAACTACTGGGAAACATGTGCTCTTTAGAGCGACACGGTTACAGTTGCATCAGTCATTATTATAAGCAAAAGACATCAGCTTTTTCAAAAAATAATTCTGTCATGCATTTGCCAAGAGAACGGAAAGAAGTCCAAAAGAAACTTTCAGAGTGCTTTTCAAAACAAAGTTGAAAGTTAATCTGCAGAATTTAACTTCGATAATATCAAAACATCTCTGATTTGATTTAAAAATGAATTTTTAGTTATGGAATCAATTTTAAATAGATCTTCGCAAATTGGTTCATAAAACTTCACAATATGACAAAATAGTTCAGATTAAGGGGGAAATATAATAAAGTATGCTTAAAACAACTAAGAAAAAGCACATTTTGGGCAGCCTTAACAGAAGACAATTTGGTTCCACTAACTTTCTTTACGAGTACTAATTAAATTTTATTCACATTTCTTTTTTGTTCAACATTTAACTTTCAATGGCTTTTATAAGAGAAACAGGAATTGATAGAGAGACTCGAGATTAGGAAAAAACTGAAACAAAATTCGTTTATACACAGGCAGTGCAATTACACTGACCTGTTGAGAAGAGAAGACCCCATTGGACAGGGAAAATACTAGGCCACACAGAGAGGAAAATGTTTAGCCTCTCGTAATGAGAAAGGAGGCCACTTGGGAAAAAATTACACTACAGCAGTAAATTTGAAACCACTACGAAGCAACAGAACTCTAAGGAATCTCCGACTTCTGATATTTATAGTGTGATTAACAGTTCCACCTCACTTCAAATATTACAATACAATATGAAGAAAGCACCAATTCAAACACTTCAATATGGAATTCAAAACCTAAGAAATTAATGCATAAATGCTACCCTAAACATTAAAACGTAATGTGAAGCGTTCATGTAAAATTAATAACTAGTAAAACACCAATATAAAGCAACATGTTAAAAGGGACGTACAAATTATAACATTCAAGCATTTCTAGTGGAAATAAAGTTGATATAAAACAAGAATTACCAGCCACAGATGTCTTTTCGCTCTGCATGATTTCTCCGTTCTTTTCATCTTCGTTCTTTTTCTTTCATGATATCATGTTCTGCAATCCAAGAGTGCACAAAAATGATGACAAATTACACTAGAAGAGGCCAAGGGGGGGGAAAGGAATCATTAGATTTTAACTACTTTGAAATTAAAGAATAATTATACACAAAGAGAAATATCTAATATTGTTTCTTAATATATAAAACTTCAAAAGTAGCCTTCTTTGTTTTAAATTCTAGCAATGTGCTACATTGTTACTAAAATCATGACTGCAGTCGATAGAAAAGCAAATGATTTTCCTAATACGACAGAAGTACAGTAAGCGAAGGGGAGTTTTAATGTATGGGTACAACATGAACAATGAAAGAAAAAAAATTAGACAGTTATTACGGATACACAGAATAAAAGGGATAATGATCTTCGAGAAGACTAAATAATTTCAGCGCTGGTAGAAATATGGCATCAAAAGACAATAAGCAGGTAATTTTAAATGACAAATAAACAAAATAAACTTTACTGTTAGCTTTGAAGCAGGTGTTATATATTCTTAATTCACACACAGAATTAGTGACATAACAGATCGAAAAAGATTAAAAACAAACTCGCAATATATTAACATTAAAAGCGCTATACATATATACTTTTATAGATTTATTTTTAGAAAGGGCTCAAAAACACCATTCTAAAAACAGATTTCGAAGAACATCTTGGAAACAAAAGTCATAAACCATAAAAGAAATACTTCATTCAAAATTTTAACGTAAGCACTGTTTCTAATTTTAAGTTCTTTACTTAGGTACTCTCATCCATGAGAGAGGAACACTTAGTCCAATGTACAAAAAAATATCCTGATATATCACCACGTCACTTTAATGAAATTATAGCAATATTTCACTCAGGGAAAGAACAGCCATTGAATGATACAGCATTTTGAAATGATGCAAAAAATTTCAATGCAATTTTGTGGGAGAGCAATTGTAATTACCTACATACTAAAATTTTGACCAAAAATTAAAGAAAACTAAGATATTCTTTTTCTTTCGAAGGAATCAAAGCCATATACTAATATAGGGATGCTCAACGTATTGTACTATAAAACCTAAACATAGGAATGAAATTTTCTCAGCTATGTGAGATATCCAATAAAGAGAAATTCCGTAAATTGTAGAATAGAACCTACGTCTGAAAACAGACGAAAGGTAAAACATAATTCAAATACTTTACTTTTAGCATTGAAGCAGGCATTCTACATTAAACTGTATTAATTCACATACAGAATTAGTAATATAATAGCTCAAAATATTGAAATAACCAAACATGCATTATAAAAACATTAAAAAAACTCTATATACATTTATTAGTGTTACAGAAAGAGGGTTTATTCTGAAATATTATAAGGTCACTTTCAATGAAAAGATAGAAATTTTCACTCAGGGAAGGGACATTCTGTCTGGCTGCCTTGGTTCTATCCCAGCTTCTGTTACAAAAGTTTCATAGAAGAATTTTAAAAATTCAGAAACGAAACTTATGAAGAAATTATTGAACATACCTGGTTCTATGATTTAGCCATTTTACAGACATAATAACTAAATCTTAAACTTGAGGGGGAGGAGAGAACTAAACTAAAGTCTTTGAATTAAAGGGTATTATAAATTCATTTTAAATCAAATTAATTTTGCGAAAAGATTACACAAATATAAGGAATATACATTTTTACCATAATGTAATGCATGTTTTGCCAATTTGAAAATCTCGAGAACTAAAGCGTGAAATATAAGAAAACTGAAACAAACATTTGGAAAATCTCATCGAAATTAAGTTAGTTTCTAAATTAGATGTTTTGCGTGTATTTAAAATTAGGCCAACTACTTCATTCACTTCAAACCCATTACATAATACTAGTATTTAAGAAAAATGGTAAAATATTGCAAATATATTAAATAACAATTCTACTGATCTAGAAATGGGAATAACTGATTTTCATCCTAATTAAGATCAAGAATATCTCAAAAAGGCATTTAATTTGTCCACTGCTAGAATTTCATTCATACGTGGTTCAACATTTATCCATCAACAACGGAAAGAATTTATCTCCTACTTTAAACAATTTCCATCGACTGAAAATGAAGTTTAAACAATCTTAAAATCTCAAAAGCAAAGGATGCCGAAGAATTTTCACATATGAAAGACAGAGAAGTCAAACAATAAATCAGAAAATTACAAAAGAAGAATTGTGTGCTTATAAAACCCCTAGATAATAAAAGCTCTCATTACGAAGAAGAGCTTTTAACTGAAGATAAGATGAAGGAATTGTTAAATAACACAAGAGCAACATCTGATCTTTTAGCAGAGATGGACCCAATAAAAGAAAAAACAGGACACTTTAAAAGAACTACTGGGAAACATGTGCTCTTTAGAGCGACACGGTTACAGTTGCATCAGTCATTATTATAAGCAAAAGACATCAGCTTTTTCAAAAAATAATTCTGTCATGCATTTGCCAAGAGAACGGAAAGAAGTCCAAAAGAAACTTTCAGAGTGCTTTTCAAAACAAAATTGAAAGTTAATCTGCAGAATTTAACTTCGATAATATCAAAACATCTCTGATTTGATTTAAAAATGAATTTTTAGTTATGGAATCAATTTTAAATAGATCTTCGCAAATTGGTTCATAAAACTTCACAATATGACAAAATAGTTCAGATTAAGGGGGAAATATAATAAAGTATGCTTAAAACAACTAAGAAAAAGCACATTTTGGGCAGCCTTAACAGAAGACAATTTGGTTCCACTAACTTTCTTTACGAGTACTAATTAAATTTTATTCACATTTCTTTTTTGTTCAAGATTTAACTTTCAATGGCTTTTATAAGAGAAACAGGAATTGATAGAGAGACTCGAAATTAGGAAAAAACTGAAACAAAATTCGTTTATACACAGGCAGTGCAATTAAACTGACCTGTTGGGGACAGAAGACCCCGTTGGACAGGGAAAACATTAGGCCACACAGAGAGGAAAATGTTTAGCCTCTCGTAATGAGAAAGGAGGCCACTTGGGAAAAAATTACACTACAGCAGTAAATTTGAAACCACTATGAAGCAACAGAACTCTAAGGAATCTCAGACTTCTGATATTTATAGTGTGATTAACAGTTCCACCTCACTTCAAATATTACAATACAATATGAAGAAAGCACCAATTCAAACACTTCAATATGGAATTCAAAACCTAAGAAATTAATGCATAAATGCTACCCTAAACATTAAAACGTAATGTGAAGCATTCATGTAAAATTAATAACTAGTAAAACACCAATATAAAGCAACATGTTAAAAGGGACGTACAAATTATAACATTCAAGCATTTCTAGTGGATATAAAGTTAATATAAAACAAGAATTACCAGCCACAGATGTCTTTTCGCTCTGCATGATTTCTCCGTTCTTTTCATCTTCGTTCTTTTTCTTTCATGATATCATGTTCTGCAATCCAAGAGTGCACAAAAATGATGACAAATTACACTAGAAGAGGCCAAGGGGGGGGGAAAGGAATCATTAGATTTTAACTACTTTGAAATTAAAGAATAATTATACACAAAGAGAAATATCTAATATTGTTTTTTAATATATAAAACTTCAAAAGTAGCCTTCTTTGTTTTAAATTCTAGCAATGTGCTACATTGTTACTAAAATCATGACTGCAGTCGATAGAAAAGCAAATGATTTTCCTAATACGACAGAAGTACAGTAAGCGAAGGGGAGTTTTAATGTATGGGTACAACATGAACAATGAAAGAAAAAAAATTAGACAGTTATTACGGATACACAGAATAAAAGGGATAATGATCTTCGAGAAGACTAAATAATTTCAGCGCTGGTAGAAAGATGGCATCAAAAGACAATAAGCAGGTAATTTTATGTGACAAATAAACAAAATAAACTTTACTGTTAGCTTTGAAGCAGGTGTTATATATTCTTAATTCACACACAGAATTAGTGACATAACAGATCGAAAAAGATTAAAAACAAACTCGCAATATATTAACATTAAAAGCGCTATACATATATACTTTTATAGATTTATTTTTAGAAAGGGCTCAAAAACACCATTCTAAAAACAGATTTCGAAGAACATCTTGGAAACAAAAGTCATAAACCATAAAAGAAATACTTCATTCAAAATTTTAACGTAAGCACTGTTTCTAATTTTAAGTTCTTTACTTAGGTACTCTCATCCATGAGAGAGGAACACTTAGTCCAATGTACAAAAAAATATCCTGATATATCACCACGTCACTTTAATGAAATTATAGCAATATTTCACTCAGGGAAAGAACAGCCATTGAATGATACAGCATTTTGAAATGATGCAAAAAATTTCAATGCAATTTCATGGGAGAGCAATTGTAATTACCTACATACTAAAATTTTGACCAAAAATTAAAGAAAACTAAGATATTCTTTTTCTTTCGAAGGAATCAAAGCCATATACTAATATAGGGATGCTCAACGTATTGTACTATAAAACCTAAACATAGGAATGAAATTTTCTCAGCTATGTGAGATATCCAATAAAGAGAAATTCCGTAAATTGTAGAATAGAACCTACGTCTGAAAACAGACGAAAGGTAAAACATAATTCAAATACTTTACTTTTAGCATTGAAGCAGGCATTCTACATTAAACTGTATTAATTCACATACAGAATTAGTAATATAATAGCTCAAAATATTGTAAGAACCAAACATGCATTATAAAAACATTAAAAAAACTCTATATACATTTATTAGTGTTACAGAAAGAGGGTTTATTCTGAAATATTATAAGGTCACTTTCAATGAAAAGATAGAAATTTTCACTCAGGGAAGGGACATTCTGTCTGGCTGCCTTGGTTCTATCCCAGCTTCTGTTACAAAAGTTTCATAGAAGAATTTTAAAAATTCAGAAACGAAACTTATGAAGAAATTATTGAACATACCTGGTTCTATGATTTAGCCATTTTACAGACATAATAACTAAATCTTAAACTTGAGGGGAGGAGAGAACTAAACTAAAGTCTTTGAATTAAAGGGTATTATAAATTCATTTTAAATCAAATTAATTTTGCGAAAAGATTACACAAATATAAGGAATATACATTTTTACCATAATGTAATGCATGTTTTGCCAATTTGAAAATCTCGAGAACTAAAGCATGAAATATAAGAAAACTGAAACAAACATTTGGAAAATCTCATCGAAATTAAGTTAGTTTCTAAATTAGATGTTTTGCGTGTATTTAAAATTAGGCCAACTACTTCATTCACTTCAAACCCATTACATAATACTAGTATTTAAGAAAAATGGTAAAATATTGCAAATATATTAAATAACAATTCTACTGATCTAGAAATGGGAATAACTGATTTTCATCCTAATTAAGATCAAGAATATCTCAAAAAGGCATTTAATTTGTCCACTGCTAGAATTTCATTCATACGTGGTTCAACATTTATCCATCAACACCGGAAAGAATTTATCTCCTACTTTAAACAATTTCCATCGACTGAAAATGAAGTTTAAACAATCTTAAAATCTCAAAAGCAAAGGATGCCGAAGAATTTTCACATATGAAAGACAGAGAAGTCAAACAATAAATCAGAAAATTACAAAAGAAGAATTGTGTGCTTATAAAACCCCTAGATAATAAAAGCTCTCATTACGAAGAAGAGCTTTTAACTGAAGATAAGATGAAGGAATTGTTAAATAACACAAGAGCAACATCTGATCTTTTAGCGGAGATGGACCCAATAAAAGAAAAAACAGGACACTTTAAAAGAACTACTGGGAAACATGTGCTCTTTAGAGCGACACGGTTACAGTTGCATCAGTCATTATTATAAGCAAAAGACATCAGCTTTTTCAAAAAATAATTCTGTCATGCATTTGCCAAGAGAACGGAAAGAAGTCCAAAAGAAACTTTCAGAGTGCTTTTCAAAACAAAGTTGAAAGTTAATCTGCAGAATTTAACTTCGATAATATCAAAACATCTCTGATTTGATTTAAAAATGAATTTTTAGTTATGGAATCAATTTTAAATAGATCTTCGCAAATTGGTTCATAAAACTTCACAATATGACAAAATAGTTCAGATTAAGGGGGAAATATAATAAAGTATGCTTAAAACAACTAAGAAAAAGCACATTTTGGGCAGCCTTAACAGAAGACAATTTGGTTCCACTAACTTTCTTTACGAGTACTAATTAAATTTTATTCACATTTCTTTTTTGTTCAACATTTAACTTTCAATGGCTTTTATAAGAGAAACAGGAATTGATAGAGAGACTCGAAATTAGGAAAAAACTGAAACAAAATTCGTTTATACACAGGCAGTGCAATTACACTGACCTGTTGAGAAGAGAAGACCCCATTGGACAGGGAAAATACTAGGCCACACAGAGAGGAAAATGTTTAGCCTCTCGTAATGAGAAAGGAGGCCACTTGGGAAAAAATTACACTACAGCAGTAAATTTGAAACCACTACGAAGCAACAGAACTCTAAGAATTCTCAGACTTCTGATATTTATAGTGTGATTAACAGTTCCACCTCACTTCAAATATTACAATACAATATGAAGAAAGCACCAATTCAAACACTTCAATATGGAATTCTAAACCTAAGAAATTAATGCATAAATGCTACCCTAAACATTAAAACGTAATGTGAAGCGTTCATGTAAAATTAATAACTAGTAAAACACCAATATAAAGCAACATGTTAAAAGGGACGTACAAATTATAACATTCAAGCATTTCTAGTGGAAATAAAGTTAATATAAAACAAGAATTACCAGCCACAGATGTCTTTTCGCTCTGCATGATTTCTCCGTTCTTTTCATCTTCGTTCTTTTTCTTTCATGATATCATGTTCTGCAATCCAAGAGTGCACAAAAATGATGACAAATTACACTAGAAGAGGCCAAGGGGGGGGGAAAGGAATCATTAGATTTTAACTACTTTGAAATTAAAGAATAATTATACACAAAGAGAAATATCTAATATTGTTTTTTAATATATAAAACTTCAAAAGTAGCCTTCTTTGTTTTAAATTCTAGCAATGTGCTACATTGTTACTAAAATCATGACTGCAGTCGATAGAAAAGCAAATGATTTTCCTAATACGACAGAAGTACAGTAAGCGAAGGGGAGTTTTAATGTATGGGTACAACATGAACAATGAAAGAAAAAAAATTAGACAGTTATTACGGATACACAGAATAAAAGGGATAATGATCTTCGAGAAGACTAAATAATTTCAGCGCTGGTAGAAAGATGGCATCAAAAGACAATAAGCAGGTAATTTTAAATGACAAATAAACAAAATAAACTTTACTGTTAGCTTTGAAGCAGGTGTTATATATTCTTAATTCACACACAGAATTAGTGACATAACAGATCGAAAAAGATTAAAAACAAACTCGCAATATATTAACATTAAAAGCGCTATACATATATACTTTTATAGATTTATTTTTAGAAAGGGCTCAAAAACACCATTCTAAAAACAGATTTCGAAGAACATCTTGGAAACAAAAGTCATAAACCATAAAAGAAATACTTCATTCAAAATTTTAACGTAAGCACTGTTTCTAATTTTAAGTTCTTTACTTAGGTACTCTCATCCATGAGAGAGGAACACTTAGTCCAATGTACAAAAAAATATCCTGATATATCACCACGTCACTTTAATGAAATTATAGCAATATTTCACTCAGGGAAAGAACAGCCATTGAATGATACAGCATTTTGAAATGATGCAAAAAATTTCAATGCAATTTCGTGGGAGAGCAATTGTAATTACCTACATACTAAAATTTTGACCAAAAATTAAAGAAAACTAAGATATTCTTTTTCTTTCGAAGGAATCAAAGCCATATACTAATATAGGGATGCTCAACGTATTGTACTATAAAACCTAAACATAGGAATGAAATTTTCTCAGCTATGTGAGATATCCAATAAAGAGAAATTCCGTAAATTGTAGAATAGAACCTACGTCTGAAAACAGACGAAAGGTAAAACATAATTCAAATACTTTACTTTTAGCATTGAAGCAGGCATTCTACATTAAACTGTATTAATTCACATACAGAATTAGTAATATAATAGCTCAAAATATTGTAAGAACCAAACATGCATTATAAAAACATTAAAAAAACTCTATATACATTTATTAGTGTTACAGAAAGAGGGTTTATTCTGAAATATTATAAGGTCACTTTCAATGAAAAGATAGAAATTTTCACTCAGGGAAGGGACATTCTGTCTGGCTGCCTTGGTTCTATCCCAGCTTCTGTTACAAAAGTTTCATAGAAGAATTTTAAAAATTCAGAAACGAAACTTATGAAGAAATTATTGAACATACCTGGTTCTATGATTTAGCCATTTTACAGACATAATAACTAAATCTTAAACTTGAGGGGAGGAGAGAACTAAACTAAAGTCTTTGAATTAAAGGGTATTATAAATTCATTTTAAATCAAATTAATTTTGCGAAAAGATTACACAAATATAAGGAATATACATTTTTACCATAATGTAATGCATGTTTTGCCAATTTGAAAATCTCGAGAACTAAAGCATGAAATATAAGAAAACTGAAACAAACATTTGGAAAATCTCATCGAAATTAAGTTAGTTTCTAAATTAGATGTTTTGCGTGTATTTAAAATTAGGCCAACTACTTCATTCACTTCAAACCCATTACATAATACTAGTATTTAAGAAAAATGGTAAAATATTGCAAATATATTAAATAACAATTCTACTGATCTAGAAATGGGAATAACTGATTTTCATCCTAATTAAGATCAAGAATATCTCAAAAAGGCATTTAATTTGTCCACTGCTAGAATTTCATTCATACGTGGTTCAACATTTATCCATCAACACCGGAAAGAATTTATCTCCTACTTTAAACAATTTCCATCGACTGAAAATGAAGTTTAAACAATCTTAAAATCTCAAAAGCAAAGGATGCCGAAGAATTTTCACATATGAAAGACAGAGAAGTCAAACAATAAATCAGAAAATTACAAAAGAAGAATTGTGTGCTTATAAAACCCCTAGATAATAAAAGCTCTCATTACGAAGAAGAGCTTTTAACTGAAGATAAGATGAAGGAATTGTTAAATAACACAAGAGCAACATCTGATCTTTTAGCAGAGATGGACCCAATAAAAGAAAAAACAGGACACTTTAAAAGAACTACTGGGAAACATGTGCTCTTTAGAGCGACACGGTTACAGTTGCATCAGTCATTATTATAAGCAAAAGACATCAGCTTTTTCAAAAAATAATTCTGTCATGCATTTGCCAAGAGAACGGAAAGAAGTCCAAAAGAAACTTTCAGAGTGCTTTTCAAAACAAAGTTGAAAGTTAATCTGCAGAATTTAACTTCGATAATATCAAAACATCTCTGATTTGATTTAAAAATGAATTTTTAGTTATGGAATCAATTTTAAATAGATCTTCGCAAATTGGTTCATAAAACTTCACAATATGACAAAATAGTTCAGATTAAGGGGGAAATATAATAAAGTATGCTTAAAACAACTAAGAAAAAGCACATTTTGGGCAGCCTTAACAGAAGACAATTTGGTTCCACTAACTTTCTTTACGAGTACTAATTAAATTTTATTCACATTTCTTTTTTGTTCAACATTTAACTTTCAATGGCTTTTATAAGAGAAACAGGAATTGATAGAGAGACTCGAAATTAGGAAAAAACTGAAATAAAATTCGTTTATACACAGGCAGTGCAATTACACTGACCTGTTGAGAAGAGAAGACCCCATTGGACAGGGAAAATACTAGGCCACACAGAGAGGAAAATGTTTAGCCTCTCGTAATGAGAAAGGAGGCCACTTGGGAAAAAATTACACTACAGCAGTAAATTTGAAACCACTACGAAGCAACAGAACTCTAAGGAATCTCAGACTTCTGATATTTATAGTGTGATTAACAGTTCCACCTCACTTCAAATATTACAATACAATATGAAGAAAGCACCAATTCAAACACTTCAATATGGAATTCTAAACCTAAGAAATTAATGCATAAATGCTACCCTAAACATTAAAACGTAATGTGAAGCGTTCATGTAAAATTAATAACTAGTAAAACACCAATATAAAGCAACATGTTAAAAGGGACGTACAAATTATAACATTCAAGCATTTCTAGTGGAAATAAAGTTAATATAAAACAAGAATTACCAGCCACAGATGTCTTTTCGCTCTGCATGATTTCTCCGTTCTTTTCATCTTCGTTCTTTTTCTTTCATGATATCATGTTCTGCAATCCAAGAGTGCACAAAAATGATGACAAATTACACTAGAAGAGGCCAAGGGGGGGGGAAAGGAATCATTAGATTTTAACTACTTTGAAATTAAAGAATAATTATACACAAAGAGAAATATCTAATATTGTTTTTTAATATATAAAACTTCAAAAGTAGCCTTCTTTGTTTTAAATTCTAGCAATGTGCTACATTGTTACTAAAATCATGACTGCAGTCGATAGAAAAGCAAATGATTTTCCTAATACGACAGAAGTACAGTAAGCGAAGGGGAGTTTTAATGTATGGGTACAACATGAACAATGAAAGAAAAAAAATTAGACAGTTATTACGGATACACAGAATAAAAGGGATAATGATCTTCGAGAAGACTAAATAATTTCAGCGCTGGTAGAAAGATGGCATCAAAAGACAATAAGCAGGTAATTTTAAATGACAAATAAACAAAATAAACTTTACTGTTAGCTTTGAAGCAGGTGTTATATATTCTTAATTCACACACAGAATTAGTGACATAACAGATCGAAAAAGATTAAAAACAAACTCGCAATATATTAACATTAAAAGCGCTATACATATATACTTTTATAGATTTATTTTTAGAAAGGGCTCAAAAACACCATTCTAAAAACAGATTTCGAAGAACATCTTGGAAACAAAAGTCATAAACCATAAAAGAAATACTTCATTCAAAATTTTAACGTAAGCACTGTTTCTAATTTTAAGTTCTTTACTTAGGTACTCTCATCCATGAGAGAGGAACACTTAGTCCAATGTACAAAAAAATATCCTGATATATCACCACGTCACTTTAATGAAATTATAGCAATATTCCACTCAGGGAAAGAACAGCCATTGAATGATACAGCATTTTGAAATGATGCAAAAAATTTCAATGCAATTTCGTGGGAGAGCAATTGTAATTACCTACATACTAAAATTTTGACCAAAAATTAAAGAAAACTAAGATATTCTTTTTCTTTCGAAGGAATCAAAGCCATATACTAATATAGGGATGCTCAACGTATTGTACTATAAAACCTAAACATAGGAATGAAATTTTCTCAGCTATGTGAGATATCCAATAAAGAGAAATTCCGTAAATTGTAGAATAGAACCTACGTCTGAAAACAGACGAAAGGTAAAACATAATTCAAATACTTTACTTTTAGCATTGAAGCAGGCATTCTACATTAAACTGTATTAATTCACATACAGAATTAGTAATATAATACCTCAAAATATTGTAAGAACCAAACATGCATTATAGAAACATTAAAAAAACTCTATATATATTTATTAGTGTTACAGAAAGAGGGTTTATTCTGAAATATTATAAGGTCAATTTCAATGAAAAGATAGAAATTTTCACTCAGGGAAGGGACATTCTGTCTGGCTGCCTTGGTTCTATCCCAGCTTCTGTTACAAAAGTTTCATAGAAGAATTTTAAAAATTCAGAAACGAAACTTATGAAGAAATTATTGAACATACCTGGTTCTATGATTTAGCCATTTTACAGACATAATAACTAAATCTTAAACTTGAGGGGAGGAGAGAACTAAACTAAAGTCTTTGAATTAAAGGGTATTATAAATTCATTTTAAATCAAATTAATTTTGCGAAAAGATTACACAAATATAAGGAATATACATTTTTACCATAATGTAATGCATGTTTTGCCAATTTGAAAATCTCGAGAACTAAAGCATGAAATATAAGAAAACTGAAACAAACATTTGGAAAATCTCATCGAAATTAAGTTAGTTTCTAAATTAGATGTTTTGCGTGTATTTAAAATTAGGCCAACTACTTCATTCACTTCAAACCCATTACATAATACTAGTATTTAAGAAAAATGGTAAAATATTGCAAATATATTAAATAACAATTCTACTGATCTAGAAATGGGAATAACTGATTTTCATCCTAATTAAGATCAAGAATATCTCAAAAAGGCATTTAATTTGTCCACTGCTAGAATTTCATTCATACGTGGTTCAACATTTATCCATCAACACCGGAAAGAATTTATCTCCTACTTTAAACAATTTCCATCGACTGAAAATGAAGTTTAAACAATCTTAAAATCTCAAAAGCAAAGGATGCCGAAGAATTTTCACATATGAAAGACAGAGAAGTCAAACAATAAATCAGAAAATTACAAAAGAAGAATTGTGTGCTTATAAAACCCCTAGATAATAAAAGCTCTCATTACGAAGAAGAGCTTTTAACTGAAGATAAGATGAAGGAATTGTTAAATAACACAAGAGCAACATCTGATCTTTTAGCGGAGATGGACCCAATAAAAGAAAAAACAGGACACTTTAAAAGAACTACTGGGAAACATGTGCTCTTTAGAGCGACACGGTTACAGTTGCATCAGTCATTATTATAAGCAAAAGACATCAGCTTTTTCAAAAAATAATTCTGTCATGCATTTGCCAAGAGAACGGAAAGAAGTCCAAAAGAAACTTTCAGAGTGCTTTTCAAAACAAAGTTGAAAGTTAATCTGCAGAATTTAACTTCGATAATATCAAAACATCTCTGATTTGATTTAAAAATGAATTTTTAGTTATGGAATCAATTTTAAATAGATCTTCGCAAATTGGTTCATAAAACTTCACAATATGACAAAATAGTTCAGATTAAGGGGGAAATATAATAAAGTATGCTTAAAACAACTAAGAAAAAGCACATTTTGGGCAGCCTTAACAGAAGACAATTTGGTTCCACTAACTTTCTTTACGAGTACTTATTAAATTTTATTCACATTTCTTTTTTGTTCAACATTTAACTTTCAATGGCTTTTATAAGAGAAACAGGAATTGATAGAGAGACTCGAAATTAGGAAAAAACTGAAACAAAATTCGTTTATACACAGACAGTGCAATTACACTGACCTGTTGAGAAGAGAAGACCCCACTGGACAGGGAAAATACTAAGCCACACAGAGAGGAAAATGTTTAGCCTCTCGTAATGAGAAAGGAGGCCACTTGGGAAAAAATTACACTACAGCAGTAAATTTGAAACCACTACGAAGCAACAGAACTCTAAGGAATCTCAGACTTCTGATATTTATAGTGTGATTAACAGTTCCACCTCACTTCAAATATTACAATACAATATGAAGAAAGCACCAATTCAAACACTTCAATATGGAATTCAAAACCTAAGAAATTAATGCATAAATGCTACCCTAAACATTAAAACGTAATGTGAAGCGTTCATGTAAAATTAATAACTAGTAAAACACCAATATAAAGCAACATGTTAAAAGGGACGTACAAATTATAACATTCAAGCATTTCTAGTGGAAATAAAGTTAATATAAAACAAGAATTACCAGCCACAGATGTCTTTTCGCTCTGCATGATTTCTCCGTTCTTTTCATCTTCGTTCTTTTTCTTTCATGATATCATGTTCTGCAATCCAAGAGTGCACAAAAATGATGACAAATTACACTAGAAGAGGCCAAGGGGGGGAAGGAATCATTAGATTTTAACTACTTTGAAATTAAAGAATAATTATACACAAAGAGAAATATCTAATATTGTTTTTTAATATATAAAACTTCAAAAGTAGCCTTCTTTGTTTTAAATTCTAGCAATGTGCTACATTGTTACTAAAATCATGACTGCAGTCGATAGAAAAGCAAATGATTTTCCTAATACGAGAGAAGTACAGTAAGCGAAGGGGAGTTTTAATGTATGGGTACAACATGAACAATGAAAGAAAAAAAATTAGACAGTTATTACGGATACACAGAATAAAAGGGATAATGATCTTCGAGAAGACTAAATAATTTCAGCGCTGGTAGAAAGATGGCATCAAAAGACAATAAGCAGGTAATTTTAAATGACAAATAAACAAAATAAACTTTACTGTTAGCTTTGAAGCAGGTGTTATATATTCTTAATTCACACACAGAATTAGTGACATAACAGATCGAAAAAGATTAAAAACAAACTCGCAATATATTAACATTAAAAGCGCTATACATATATACTTTTATAGTTTTATTTTTAGAAAGGGCTCAAAAACACCATTCTAAAAACAGATTTCGAAGAACATCTTGGAAACAAAAGTCATAAACCATAAAAGAAATACTTCATTCAAAATTTTAACGTAAGCACTGTTTCTAATTTTAAGTTCTTTACTTAGGTACTCTCATCCATGAGAGAGGAACACTTAGTCCAATGTACAAAAAAATATCCTGATATATCACCACGTCACTTTAATGAAATTATAGCAATATTTCACTCAGGGAAAGAACAGCCATTGAATGATACAGCATTTTGAAATGATGCAAAAAATTTCAATGCAATTTCGTGGGAGAGCAATTGTAATTACCTACATACTAAAATTTTGACCAAAAATTAAAGAAAACTAAGATATTCTTTTTCTTTCGAAGGAATCAAAGCCATATACTAATATAGGGATGCTCAACGTATTGTACTATAAAACCTAAACATAGGAATGAAATTTTCTCAGCTATGTGAGATATCCAATAAAGAGAAATTCCGTAAATTGTAGAATAGAACCTACGTCTGAAAACAGACGAAAGGTAAAACATAATTCAAAGACTTTACTTTTAGCATTGAAGCAGGCATTCTACATTAAACTGTATTAATTCACATACAGAATTAGTAATATAATAGCTCAAAATATTGTAAGAACCAAACATGCATTATAAAAACATTAAAAAAACTCTATATACATTTATTAGTGTTACAGAAAGAGGGTTTATTCTGAAATATTATAAGGTCACTTTCAATGAAAAGATAGAAATTTTCACTCAGGGAAGGGACATTCTGTCTGGCTGCCTTGGTTCTATCCCAGCTTCTGTTACAAAAGTTTCATAGAAGAATTTTAAAAATTCAGAAACGAAACTTATGAAGAAATTATTGAACATACCTGGTTCTATGATTTAGCCATTTTACAGACATAATAACTAAATCTTAAACTTGAGGGGGAGGAGAGAATTAAGTCTTTGAATTAAAGGGTATTATAAATTCATTTTAAATCAAATTAATTTTGTGAAAAGATTACACAAATATAAGGAATATACATTTTTACTATAACGTAATGTACGTTTTGCCACTTTGAAATTCTCGAGAGCTAAAGCGTGAAATATAAGAAAACTGAAATAAATATTTGGAAAATCTCATCGAACTTAAATTAGTTTCTAAATTAGATATTTTGAGTGTATTTAAAATTAGGCCAACTAATTTATTCACTTCAAACCCATTACATAATACTAGTATTTAAGAAAAATGGTAAAAGATTGCAAATATGTTAAATAACAATTCTACTGATCTAGAAATGGGAATAACTGATTTTCATCCTAATTAAGATCAAGAATATCTCAAAAAGCCATTTAATTTGTCCACTGCTAGAATTTCATTCATACGTGGTTCAACATTTATCCATCAACACCGGAAAGAATTTATCTCCTACTTTAAACAATTTCCATCGACTGAAAATGAAGTTTAAAAAATCTTAAAATCTCAAAAGCAAAGGATGCCGAAGAATTTTCACATATGAAAGACAGAGAAGTCAAACAATGAATCAGAAAATTACAAAAGAAGAATTGTGTGCTTATAAAACCCCTTGATAATAAAAGCGCTCATTACGAAGAAGAGCTCTTAACTGAAGATAAGATGAAGGAATTGTTAACTAACACAAGAGCAACATCTGATCTTTTAGCGGAGATTGACCCGATAAAAGAAAATACAGGACACTTTAAAAGAACTACTGGGAAACATGTGCTCTTTAGAGCAACACGGTTACAGTTGCATCAGTCATTATTATAAGCAAAAGACATCATATTTTTCAAAAAATAATTCTGTCATGCATTTGCCAAGAGAACGGAAAGAAGTCCAAAAGAAACTTTCAGAGTGCTTTTCAAAACAAAGTTGAAAGTTAATCTACAGAATTTAACTTTGATAATATCAAAACATCTCTGATTTGATTTCAAAATGAATTTTTACTTATGGAATCAATTTTAAATAGATCTTCGCAAATTGATTTCTAAAACTTCACAATATGACAAAATAGTTCAGATTAAGGAGGAAATATAATAAAGTATGCTTAAAACAACTAAGAAAAAGCACATTTTGAGCTGACATAACAGAAGACAATTTGGTTCCACTAACTTTGTTTACGAGTACTAATAAAATTTTTATTCACATTTCTTTTTTGTTCAACATTTAACTTTCACTGGCTTTTAAGAGAAACAGCACTTGATAGAGACTCTACATTCGGAAAAAACTGAAACAAAATTCGTTTATACACAAGCAGTGCAATTACACTGACCTGTTATGAAGAGAAGACCCGTTGGACAGGGAAAATATTAGGCCACACAGAGAGAAAAATGTTTAGTCTCCTCCTCGTAATGCGAAAGGAGGCCACATGGGAAAAAATTACACAACAGCAGTTATTTTGAAACCACTACTAAGCAACAGAACTCTCAAATCTCAGACTTCTGATATTTACAGTGTGATTATCAGTACCACCGCACTTCCAATATTACAATACAATATAAAGAAAGCACCAATTCAGACACTTGAATATGGAATTCAAAACCTAAAAAATTAATGCATAAATGCTACCCTAAACATTAAAACGTAATGTGAAGCGTTCGTGTAAAATTTATAACTAGTAAAACTCCAATATAAAGCAAATTGTGAAACGGGACGTACAAATTATAACATTCAAGCATTTCTAGTGGAAATAAAGTTAATATAAAACAAGAATTACCAGCCACAGATCTCTTTTTGCTCTGCACTATTTCTACGTTCTTTTCATCTTCGTTCCTTTTCTTTCATGATATCATGTTCTGCAATCCAAGAGTGCACAAAAATGATGACAAAATACACTAAAAGAGGCCAAGGGGGAGAAAGGAATCATTAGATTTTAACTACTTTGAAATTAAAGAATAATTATACACAAAGAGACTATCTAATATTGTTTGTTAATATATAAAACTTCAAAAGTAGCCTTCTTTGTTTTAAATTCTAGCAATGTGCTACATTGTTACTAAAATCACGATGGCAGTCGATAGAAAAGCAAATGATTTTCCTAATACGATTGAAGTACAGGAAGTGAAGGGGGATTTTAATGTATGGGTACAACATGAACAATGAAAGAAAAAAAAAATTAGACAGTTATTACGGATACACAGAATGAAAGGGATAATGATCTTCGAGAAGAGTAAATAGTTTCAGCGCTGGTAGAAAGATGGCATCAAAAGACAATAGGCAGGTAATTTTAAATGACAAATAAACAAAATAAACTTTACTGTTAGCTTTGGAGCAGGTGTTATATATTAAACTATCTTAATTCACACACAGAATTAGTGACATAACAGATCGAAAAAGAGTAAGAAACAAACTCCCAATATATTAACATTAAAAATGCTATACATATATACTTTTATAGATTTATTTTTAGAAAGGGCTCAAAAACACCATTCTAAAAACAGATTTCTAAGAACATCTGGGAAATAAAAGCCAAAAACCATAAAAGAAATACTTCATTCAGAATTTTAACGTAAGAACCATTTCTAATTTTAAGTTCTTTACTTAGGTACTCTCATTCATGAGAGAGGAAAGCTTAGTCCAATGTACAAGAAAATATCCTGAAATATTACCATGTCAATTTAATGAAATTATATCAATATTTGACTCAGGGAAAGAACATATTGTCTAGCTGCCCGGGTTCGAACCCAGCTTTAATACATCAGTATAAAACACATTAAACGCCATTGAATGATACAGAGTTTTGAAATGATGCAAAAAATTTAGATGCAATTTCGTGGGAGAGCAATTGTAATTACCTACATACTAAAATTTTGACCGAAAATTAAAGAAAACTAAGATATTCTTTTTCTTTCGAAGGAATCAAGCCATATACTAATATAGGGATGCTCAACGTATTGTACTATAAAACCTAAACATAGGAACGAAATTTTCTCAGCTATGTGAGATAGCCAATAAAGAGAAATTCCGTAAATTGTAGAATAGAACCTACGTCTGAAAACAGACGAAAGGTAAAACATAATTCAAATATTTTACTTTTAGCATTGAAGCAGATATTCTACATTAAACTGTCTTAATTCACATACAGAATTAGTAATATAATAGCTCAAAATATTGTAAGAACCAAACATGCATTATACAGGGTTCATAGCCACATTTTAGTTAAAAAAATAAGCACCTATAAGCACTTTTCAAGCACATTTTAAGAAAAAAAATAAGCACCTGTCTAATTATATTATACACAACTGCATAACCTTAAAAGAAAAATTAGACTTGCAATTCAAAATATGAACAATGCAATATTTATTAAAAGAATAAGCATTACCTCAACCATGGAAAACAATTAACTTTTTTTTTTTTTTTAATTTTAAATGACAGTTCATTTTACAGAATTCGTTTCCAATGAGAAGAAAAAAAAAAAAAAAAAAAACACTATTCAGAACTAAACTATATTACAAGATTTAATGATGAAATTTCAGTTCAAAATATAGAAAATAAATAATCATAAGCCATATTAATTGTATTCACTTGCCACCTAATAATAAATACAACTTATTTTTCCTCTTATATTAATATTTAAAGAATTTAATCAAAATTCTGAACATTTTCTAAATTTTCATTGCATAACTGTTTTCCCTTAACATATATTCCAAGCAAAGTAATTTAAGTAAAAAAGAGGAACATTTCTGAAATCAGGAGAGGGGAAATTGCTTCATGCAGTCATCCTTTAACAGTAAAAGCTTAACTAACCCGCATACTCGGAAATTGCCAAATATTCCATATAGTCGAGTGTAACTGGAAAAAGAGGAGGGGAGATTGAAGCCGTTTTTTAGATTGCTCGGCTAAATAAATGATTTTGACATTCCGATATGTGCTTCATATAAAAGTAGACCAACAAAACTGAGAAATATTCTGCTTAGAAAGAACAGTAAAACTCTTTTAAGTGTTCATAAATAAATCTCAGACTGAGCACCAAATTAATTATCTCTGCAAAATACCGCAAACGTTATTGCGCAATACGTGCGGCGTAATTCTTCCATACGTGATATTACGCAATCGGAATCAACAGCTGCCGGTATTCGGACAATAAAGAACTAAATAAAGGAAAAGAAAGAGACTTACTAATCTGGGGTGTTTTTGATTCTAATTTTGAACAGACCGTTAAATTTCCGGAATAGAATCATTCTTCGCTTGGGTTGGGTAGACCACAAAACTTTTAGTCCTATTCAATCCAGATTGGACAGTGACCAAAAAAAAAAAAAAAAAAAAAGTCTGCTGCTTCAATATTAGAGATTCTGCGGAGAAAGGGGAGAACCTCCCAACCTCCGTACTGTATGATGTATTGGAAAAAAAAATATTCTGACTATTCGATTACTTTTGTTTTATTTAAGCCATTCCGAATATTATTCATTAGAAAGCTAAGCTGTGTAAAAATAAACCCATTTTTGGAAGTTTATCTACACTTCAGTAGCTACTGCAACTATATTATAAATATTCATACATATGCTCACAATATAAGCATAACGATCATAATAAACACGAATATGAACTGACCACGCAGAACGAAAATGTAAATTATTAAAATCTTGATAGAAATTCAAACATGCGTAGCATTTGGGTGGGAGGAAAAGAATACCAAATGTACCGGAATTTCTACGGTTTTCGCAATTCTTTGACCAATAGAACGACGTGCACCTGTCTGTACTCTCATGTGTACCATAGGTTACGTTAATGCAGAGAAAGGGAAAAAGCTATTTCCGGGAGTATGATTCACCATCTGACATTCCATGTAAGGAAGAAAAGTTGTTTATTTAGTTTCGGCTTTGGTACGGGGGGAATAGCACGTTCATTAAAAAAAGCACTAAAAGCAAAAAAATAAGCACTAAAAACAAAACAAAACAAAAAAATAAGGGCTTTAAAGAAAAAGTAAGCACCTATAAGGGCCTTTATATTTTATTTTCAAATATAAGGACTTATAAGCACTTGTAAGGACCGCTACGAACCCTGATTATAAAAACATTAAAAAAACTCTACGTACATTTATTAGTGTTACAGAAAGAGGGTTTATTCTGAAATATTATAAGGTCACTTTCAATGAAATGATAGAAATTTTCACTCAGGGAAGGGACATTCTGTCTGGCTGCCTAGGTTCTATCCCAGCTTCTGTTACAAAAGTTTCATAGAAGAATTTTAAAAATTCAGAAATGAAACTTATGAAGAAATTATTGAACGTACCTGGTTCTATGAGTTGGCCATTTTACAGACATAATAACTAAATCTTAAACTTGAGGGGGAGGAGAGAACTAAACTAAACTCTTTGAATTAAAGGGTGTTATAAATTCATTTTAAATCAAATTAATTTTGTGAAAAGATTACACAAATATAAGGAATATACATTTTTACCATAATGTAATGTACGTTTTTCCACTTTGAAAATCTTGAGAACTAAAGCGTGAAATATAAGAAAACTGAAATAAATATTTGGAAAATCTCATCGAACTTAAGTTAGTTTCTAAATTAGATATTTTGAGTGTATTTAAAATTAGGCCAACTACTTTATTCACTTCAAACCCATTACATAATACTAGTATTTAAGAAAAATGGTAAAAGATTGCAAAAATGTTAAATAACAATTCTACTGATCTAGAAATGGGAATAACTGATTTTCATCCTAAATAAGATCGAGAATATCTCAAAAAGCCATTTAATTTGTCCACTGCTAGAATTTCATTCATACGTGGTTCAACATTTATCCATCAACACCGGAAAGAATTTATCTCCTACTTTAAACAATTTCTATCGACTGAAAATGAAGTTTAAAAAATCTTAAAATCTCAAAAGCAAAGGATGCCGAAGAATTTTCACATATGAAAGACAGAGAAGTCAAACAATGAATCAGAAAATTACAAAAGAAGAATTGTGTGCTTATAAAACCCCTTGATAATAAAAGCACTCATTACGAAGAAGAGCTCTTAACTGAAGATAAGATGAAGGAATTGTTAAATAACACAAGAGCAACATCTGATCTTTTAGCGGAGATTGACCCAATAAAAGAAAATACAGGACACTTTAAAAGAACTACTGGGAAACATGTCCTCTTTAGAGCAACACGGTTACAGTTGCATCAGTCATTATTATAAGCAAAAGACATCAGCTTTTTCAGAAAATAATTCTGTCATGCATTTGCCAAGAGCACGGAAAGGAGTCCAAAAGAAACTTTCAGAGTGCTTTTCAAAACAAGGTTGAAAGTTAATCTGCAGAATTTTACTTCGAAAATAATAAAACATCTCTGATATGATTTCAAAATGAATTTTTTACTTATGGAATCAATTTTAAATAGATCTTCTCAAATTGGTTCATAAAACTTCACAATATGCCAAAATAGTTCAGATTAAGGGAAAAAAATAATAAAGTATGCTTAAAAAAACTAACAAAAGCACATTTTGAACAGCCTTAACAGAAGACAATTTGGCTCCGAACGGGCTGGCTGCATGGGCGTTTTCGTGGTTTTCCCCATGTGTAACGTGTATACGAGCCAGTTTCCCTTAGAAAGTCCTCCACGAAAGGCATCCCTCCCTTTAGGCAGATAGCCCTCGTGTGCTTTGCCATAATTAAATACACCAACACCAACACCAATTTGGCTCCACTGACTTTCTTTACGAGTACTCATTAAATTTTATTTACATTTCTTTTTTGGTTCAACATTTAACTTTCAGTGGCTTTTAAGAGAAACAGCACTTGATAGAGACTCTACATTCGGAAAAAACTGAAACAAAATTCGTTTATACACAAGCAGTGCAATTACACTGACCTGTTATGAAGAGAAGACCCGTTTGGACAGGGAAAATATTAGGCCACACAAAGAGAAAAATGTTTAGCCTCTCGTAATGCGAAAGGAGGCCACTTGGGAAAAAATTACACTACAGCAGTAAATTTGAAACCACTACGAAGCAACAGAACTCTAAGGAATCTCAGACTTCTGATATTTATAGTGTGATTAACAGTTCCAACTCCTTCGAATATTACAATACAATATGAAGAAAGCACCAATTCAGACACTTCAATATGGAATTCAAAACCTAAGAAATTAATGCATAAATGCTACCCTAAACATTAAAACGTAATGTGAAGCGTTCATGTAAAATTTATAACTAGTAAAACTCCAATATAAAGCAAATTGTGAAAAGGGGCGTACAAATTATAACATTCAATTTCTAGTGGAAATAAAGTTAATATAAAACAAGAATTACCAGCCACATATGTCTTTTTGCTCTGCATTATTTCTCCGTTCTTTTCATCTTCGTTCTTTTTGTTTCATGATATTATGTTCTGCAATCCAAGAGTGCACAAAAATGATGACAAATTACACTAGAAGAGGCCAAGGGGGGAGGAAAAGGAATCATTAGATTTTAACTACTTTGAATTTAAAGAATAATTATACACAAAGAGAAATATCTAATATTGTTTCTTAATATATAAAACTTCAAAAGTAGCCTTTTTTATTTTAAATTCTAGCAATGTGCTACATTGTTACTAAAATCATGACTGCAGTCGATAGAAAAGCAAATGATTTTCCTAATACGACAGAAGTACAGTAAGCAAAGGGGAGTTTTAATGTATGGGTACAACATGAACAACGAAAGTAAAAAATTAGACAGTTATTACGGATACACAGAATAAAAGGGATAATGATCTTCGAGAAGACTAAATAATTTCAGCGCTGGTAGAAAGATGGCATCAAAAGACCAATAAGCAGGTAATTTTAAATGACAAATAAACAAAATAAACTTTACTGTTAGCTTTGAAGCAGGTGTTATATATTCTTAATTCACACACAGAATTAGTGACATAACAGATCAAAAAGGAGTAAGAAACAAACTAGCAATATATTAACATTAAAAGCGCTATACATGTATACTTTTATAGATTTATTTTTAGAAAGGGCTCAAAAACACCATTCTAAAAAGAGATTTCGAAGAACATCTCGGAAACAAAAGTCATAAACCATAAAAGAAATACTTCATTCAGAATTTTAACATAAGCACCGTTTCTAATTTTAAGTTCTTTACTTAGGTACTCTCATCCATGAGAGAGGAACGCTTAGTCCAATGTACAAGAGAATATCCTGAAATATTACCACGTCGCTTTAATGAAATTATAGCAATATTTCACTCAGGGAAAGAACATATTGTCTAGCTGCCCAGGTTCAAGCCAGGCTTTAATACATCAATCTAAAACACATCAAATGCCATTGAATGATACAGCATTTGGAAATGATGCAAAAAATTTAGATGCAATTTCGTGGGAGAGCAATTGTAATTACCTACATACTAAAATTTTGACCAAAAATTAAAGAAAACTAAGATATTCTTTTTCTTTCGAAGGAATCAAAGCCATATACTAATATAGGGATGCTCAACGTATTGTACTATAAAACCTAAACATAGGAATGAAATTTTCTCAGCTATGTCAGATATCCAATAAAGAGAAATTCCGTAAATTGTAGAATAGAACCTACGTCTGAAAACAGACGAAAGGTAAAACATAATTCAAATACTTTACTTTTAGCATTGAAGCAGGCATTCTACATTAAACTGTATTAATTCATATACAGAATTAGTAATATAATAGCTCAAAATATTGTAAGAAACAAACATGCATTATAAAAACATTAAAAAAACTCTATATACATTTATTAGTGTTCCAGAATGACGGTTTATTATGAAATATTATAAGGTCACTTTCAATGAAATGATAGAAATTTTCACTCAGGGAAGGGACATTCTGTCTGGCTGCCTAGGTTCTATCCCAGCTTCTGTTACAAAAGTTTCATAGAATTTTAAAAATTCAGAAACGAAACTTATGAAGAAATTATTGAACATACCTGGTTCTATGATTTAGCCATTTTACAGACATAATAACTAAATCTTAAACTTGAGGGGGAGGAGAGAATTAAGTCTTTGAATTAAAGGGTATTATAAATTCATTTTAAATCAAATTAATTTTGTGAAAAGATTACACAAATATAAGGAATATACATTTTTACTATAACGTAATGTACGTTTTGCCACTTTGAAATTCTCGAGAGCTAAAGCGTGAAATATAAGAAAACTGAAATAAATATTTGGAAAATCTCATCGAACTTAAATTAGTTTCTAAATTAGATATTTTGAGTGTATTTAAAATTAGGCCAACTAATTTATTCACTTCAAACCCATTACATAATACTAGTATTTAAGAAAAATGGTAAAAGATTGCAAATATGTTAAATAACAATTCTACTGATCTAGAAATGGGAATAACTGATTTTCATCCTAATTAAGATCAAGAATATCTCAAAAAGCCATTTAATTTGTCCACTGCTAGAATTTCATTCATACGTGGTTCAACATTTATCCATCAACACCGGAAAGAATTTATCTCCTACTTTAAACAATTTCCATCGACTGAAAATGAAGTTTAAAAAATCTTAAAATCTCAAAAGCAAAGGATGCCGAAGAATTTTCACATATGAAAGACAGAGAAGTCAAACAATGAATCAGAAAATTACAAAAGAAGAATTGTGTGCTTATAAAACCCCTTGATAATAAAAGCGCTCATTATGAAGAAGAGCTCTTAACTGAAGATAAGATGAAGGAATTGTTAACTAACACAAGAGCAACATCTGATCTTTTAGCGGAGATTGACCCGATAAAAGAAAATACAGGACACTTTAAAAGAACTACTGGGAAACATGTGCTCTTTAGAGCAACACGGTTACAGTTGCATCAGTCATTATTATAAGCAAAAGACATCATATTTTTCAAAAAATAATTCTGTCATGCATTTGCCAAGAGAACGGAAAGAAGTCCAAAAGAAACTTTCAGAGTGCTTTTCAAAACAAAGTTGAAAGTTAATCTACAGAATTTAACTTTGATAATATCAAAACATCTCTGATTTGATTTCAAAATGAATTTTTACTTATGGAATCAATTTTAAATAGATCTTCGCAAATTGATTTCTAAAACTTCACAATATGACAAAATAGTTCAGATTAAGGAGGAAATATAATAAAGTATGCTTAAAACAACTAAGAAAAAGCACATTTTGAGCTGACATAACAGAAGACAATTTGGTTCCACTAACTTTGTTTAAGAGTACTAATAAAATTTTATTCACATTTCTTTTTTGTTCAACATTTAACTTTCACTGGCTTTTAAGAGAAACAGCACTTGATAGAGACTCTACATTCGGAAAAAACTGAAACAAAATTCGTTTATACACAAGCAGTCCAATTACACTGACCTGTTATGAAGAGAAGACCCGTTGGACAGGGAAAATATTAGGCCACACAGAGAGAAAAATGTTTAGTCTCCTCCTCGTAATGCGAAAGGAGGCCACATGGGAAAAAATTACACAACAGCAGTTATTTTGAAACCACTACTAAGCAACAGAACTCTCAAATCTCAGACTTCTGATATTTACAGTGTGATTATCAGTACCACCGCACTTCCAATATTACAATACAATATAAAGAAAGCACCAATTCAGACACTTGAATATGGAATTCAAAACCTAAAAAATTAATATATAAATGCTACCCTAAACATTAAAACGTAATGTGAAGCGTTCGTGTAAAATTTATAACTAGTAAAACTCCAATATAAAGCAAATTGTGAAACGGGACGTACAAATTATAACATTCAAGCATTTCTAGTGGAAATAAAGTTAATATAAAACAAGAATTACCAGCCACAGATCTCTTTTTGCTCTGCACTATTTCTACGTTCTTTTCATCTTCGTTCCTTTTCTTTCATGATATCATGTTCTGCAATCCAAGAGTGCACAAAAATGATGACAAATTACACTAGAAGAGACCAAGGGGGGGGAAAGGAATCATTAGATTTTAACTACTTTGAAATTAAAGAATAATTATACACAAAGAGAAATATCTAATATTGTTTTTTAATATATAAAACTTCAAAAGTAGCCTTCTTTGTTTTAAATTCTAGCAATGTGCTACATTGTTACTAAAATCATGACTGCAGTCGATAGAAAAGCAAATGATTTTCCTAATACGACAGAAGTACAGTAAGCGAAGGGGAGTTTTAATGTATGGGTACAACATGAACAATGAAAGAAAAAAAATTAGACAGTTATTACGGATACACAGAATAAAAGGGATAATGATCTTCGAGAAGACTAAATAATTTCAGCGCTGGTAGAAAGATGGCATCAAAAGACAATAAGCAGGTAATTTTAAATGACAAATAAACAAAATAAACTTTACTGTTAGCTTTGAAGCAGGTGTTATATATTCTTAATTCACACACAGAATTAGTGACATAACAGATCAAAAAGGAGTCAGAAACAAACTAGCAATATATTAACATTAAAAGCGCTATACATGTATACTTTTATAGATTTATTTTTAGAAAGGGCTCAAAAACACCATTCTAAAAAGAGATTTCGAAGAACATCTCGGAAACAAAAGTCATAAACCATACAAGAAATACTTCATTCAGAATTTTAACGTAAGCACCGTTTCTAATTTTAAGTTCTTTACTTAGGTACTCTCATCCATGAGAGAGGAACGCTTAGTCCAATGTACAAGAGAATATCCTGAAATATTACCATGTCGCTTTAATGAAATTATAGCAATATTTCACTCAGGGAAAGAACATATTGTCTAGCTGCCCAGGTTCGAGCCAGGCTTTAATACATCAATCTAAAACACATCAAATGCCATTGAATGATACAGCATTTGGAAATGATGCAAAAAATTTAGATGCAATTTCGTGGGAGAGCAATTGTAATTACCTACATACTAAAATTTTGACCAAAAATTAAAGAAAACTAAGATATTCTTTTTCTTTCGAAGGAATCAAAGCCATATACTAATATAGGGATGCTCAACGTATTGTACTATAAAACCTAAACATAGGAATGAAATTTTCTCAGCTATGTCAGATATCCAATAAAGAGAAATTCCGTAAATTGTAGAATAGAACCTATGTTTGAAAACAGACGAAAGGTAAAACATAATTCAAATATTTTACTTTTAGGATTGAAGCAGATATTCTACATTAAACTGTCTTAATTCATATACAGAATTAGTAATATATTAGCTCAAAATATTGTAAGAATCAAACACGCATTATAAAAACATTAAAAAAATTCTATGTACATTTATTAGCGTTACAGAAAGAGGGTTTATTCTGAAATATTATAAGGTCACTTTCAATGAAATGATAGAAATTTTCACTCAGGGAAGGGACATTCTGCCTGGCTGCCTAGGTTCTCTCCCAGCTTCTGTTACAAAAGTTTCACAGAAGAATTTTAAAAATTCAGAAACGAAACTTATGGAGAAATTATTGAACATACCTGGTTCTATGATTTGGCAATTTTACAGACATAATAACTAAATCTTAAACTTGAGGGGGAGGAGAGAACTAAACTAAACTCTTTGAATTAAAGGGTATTATAAATTCATTTTAAATCAAATTAATTTTGTGAAAAGATTACACAAATATAAGGACTATACATTTTTACCACAATGTAATGTACGTTTTTCCACTTTGAAAATCTCGAGAACTAAAGCGTGAAATATAAGAAAACTGAAACAAACATTTGGAAAATCTCATGGAAAAGTTAGTTTCTAAATTAGATATTTTGAGTATATATAAAATTAGGCCAACTACTTCATTGACTTCAAACCTGTTACATAATACTAGTATTTAAGAAAAATAGTAAAAGATTGCAAATATGTTAAATAACAATTCTACTGATCTAGAAATGGGAGTAACTGATTTTCATCCTAATTAAGATCAAGAATATCACAAAAAGCCATTTAATTTGTCAACTGCTAGAATTTCACTCATACGTGGTTCAACATTCATCCATCAACACCGGAAAGAATTTATCTGCTACTTTAAACAATTTCCTTCGACTGAAAATGAAATTAAAAAAATCTTACAAATCTCAACAGCAAAGGATGCCGAAGAATTTTCACATATGAAAGACAGAGAAGTCAAACAATGAATCAGAAAATTACAAAAGAAGAATTGTGTGCTTATAAAACCCCTTAATAATAAAAGCGCTCATTACGAATAAGAGCTCATAACTGAAGATAAGATGAAGGAACTGTTAAATAACACAAGAGCAACATCTGATCTTTTAGCGGAGATTGACCCAATAAAAGAAAACACGGGACACTTTAAAAGAACTACTGGGAAACATGTGCTCTTTAGAGCGACACGGTTACAGTTCCATCAGTCATTATTATAAGGAAAAGACATCAGCTTTTTCAAAAAATAATTCTGTTCATTTGTCAAGAGAACGGAAAAAGTCCAAAAGAAACTTTCAGAGTGCTTTTCAAAACAAAGTTGAAAGTTAATCTCAAGAATTTAACTTCGATAATATCAAAACATCTCTGATTTGATTTCAAAATGAATTTTTAGTTATGGAATCAATTTTAAATAGATCTTCGCAAATTGGTTCATGAAAATTCACAATATGACAAAATAGTTCAGATTAAGGCGGAAATATAATAAAGTATGCTTAAAACAACTAAGAAAAAGCACATTTTGAGCAGCCTTAACAGAAGACAATTTGGTTCCACTAACTTTCTTTACGAGTACTCATTAAATTTTATTCAAATTTCTTTTTTTTTCAACATTTAACTTTCAATGGCTTTTAAGAGAAACAGCACTTGATAGAGAGACTCTAAATTAGGAAAAAACTGAAACAAAATTTGTTTATACACAGGCAGTGCAATTACACTGACCTGTTGAGAAGAGAAGACCCCATTGGACAGGGAAAATATTAGGCCACACAGAGAGGAAAATGTTTAGCCTCTCGTAATGCGAAAGGAGGCCACTTGGGAAAAAATTACACTACAGCAGTAAATTTGAAACCACTACGAAGCAACAGAACTCTAAGAAATCTCAGACTTCTGATATTTATAGTGTGATTAGCAGTTCCACCTCACTTCAAATATTACAATACAATATGAAGAAAGCACCAATTCAAACACTTCAATATGGAATTCAAAACCTAAGAAATTAATGCATAAATGCTACCCTAAACATTAAAACGTAATGTGAAGCGTTCATGTAAAATTAATAACTAGTAAAACACCAATATAAAGCAACATGTTAAAAGGGACGTACAAATTATAACATTCAAGCATTTCTAGTGGAAATAAAGTTAATATAAAACAAGAATTACCAGCCACAGATGTCTTTTCGCTCTGCATGATTTCTCCGTTCTTTTCATCTTCGTTCTTTTTCTTTCATGATATCATGTTCTGCAATCCAAGAGTGCACAAAAATGATGACAAATTACACTAGAAGAGGCCAAGGGGGGGAAAGGAATCATTAGATTTTAACTACTTTGAAATTAAAGAATAATTATACACAAAGAGAAATATCTAATATTGTTTCTTAATATATAAAACTTCAAAAGTAGCCTTCTTTGTTTTAAATTCTAGCAATGTGCTACATTGTTACTAAAATCATGACTGCAGTCGATAGAAAAGCAAATGATTTTCCTAATACGACAGAAGTACAGTAAGCGAAGGGGAGTTTTAATGTATGGGTACAACATGAACAATGAAAGAAAAAAAATTAGACAGTTATTACGGATACACAGAATAAAAGGGATAATGATCTTCGAGAAGACTAAATAATTTCAGCGCTGGTAGAAATATGGCATCAAAAGACAATAAGCAGGTAATTTTAAATGACAAATAAACAAAATAAACTTTACTGTTAGCTTTGAAGCAGGTGTTATATATTCTTAATTCACACACAGAATTAGTGACATAACAGATCGAAAAAGATTAAAAACAAACTCGCAATATATTAACATTAAAAGCGCTATACATATATACTTTTATAGATTTATTTTTAGAAAGGGCTCAAAAACACCATTCTAAAAAGAGATTTCGAAGAACATCTCGGAAACGAAAGTCATAAACCATAAAAGAAATACTTCATTCAGAATTTTAACGTAAGCACCGTTTCTAATTTTAAGTTCTTTACTTAGGTACTCTCATCCATGAGAGAGGAAGGCTTAGTCCAATGTACAAGAGAATATCCTGAAATATTACCATGTCGCTTTAATGAAATTATAGCAATATTTCACTCAGGGAAAGAACATATTGTCTAGCTGCCCAAGTTCGAGCCAGGCTTTAATACATCAATCTAAAACACATCAAATGCCATTGAATGATACAGCATTTGGAAATGATGCAAAAAATTTAGATGCAATTTCGTGGGAGAGCAATTGTAATTACCTACATACTAAAGTTTTGACCAAAAATTAAAGAAAACTAAGATATTCTTTTTCTTTCGAAGGAATCAAAGCCATATACTAATATAGGGATGCTCAACGTATTGTACAAAAAACCTAAACATAGGAATGAAATTTTCTCAGCTATGTCAGATATCCAATAAAGAGAAATTCCGTAAATTGTAGAATAGAACCTATGTTTGAAAACAGACGAAAGGTAAAACATAATTCAAATATTTTACTTTTAGCATTGAAGCAGATATTCTACATTAAACTGTCTTAATTCACATACAGAATTAGTAATATATTAGCTCAAAATATTGTAAGAACCAAACACGCATTATAAAAACATTAAAAAAATTCTATGTACATTTATTAGCGTTACAGAAAGAGGGTTTATTCTGAAATATTATAAGGTCACTTTCAATGAAATGATAGAAATTTTCACTCAGGGAAGGGACATTCTGCCTGGCTGCCTAGGTTCTATCCCAGCTTCTGTTACAAAAGTTTCACAGAAGAATTTTAAAAATTCAGAAACGAAACTTATGAAGAAATTATTGAACATACCTGGTTCTATGATTTGGCAATTTTACAGACATAATAACTAAATCTTAAACTTGAGGGGGAGGAGAGAACTAAACTAAACTCTTTGAATTAAAGGGTATTATAAATTCATTTTAAATCAAATTAATTTTGTGAAAAGATTACACAAATATAAGGACTATACATTTTTACCACAATGTAATGTACGTTTTTCCACTTTGAAAATCTCGAGAACTAAAGCGTGAAATATAAGAAAACTGAAACAAACATTTGGAAAATCTCATGGAAAAGTTAGTTTCTAAATTAGATATTTTGAGTATATATAAAATTAGGCCAACTACTTCATTGACTTCAAACCTGTTACATAATACTAGTATTTAAGAAAAATAGTAAAAGATTGCAAATATGTTAAATAACAATTCTACTGATCTAGAAATGGGAGTAAGTGATTTTCATCCTAATTAAGATCAAGAATATCACAAAAAGCCATTTAATTTGTCAACTGCTAGAATTTCACTCATACGTGGTTCAACATTCATCCATCAACACCGGAAAGAATTTATCTGCTACTTTAAACAATTTCCTTCGACTGAAAATGAAATTAAAAAAATCTTACAAATCTCAACAGCAAAGGATGCCGAAGAATTTTCACATATGAAAGACAGAGAAGTCAAACAATGAATCAGAAAATTACAAAAGAAGAATTGTGTGCTTATAAAACCCCTTAATAATAAAAGCGCTCATTACGAATAAGAGCTCATAACTGAAGATAAGATGAAGGAACTGTTAAATAACACAAGAGCAACATCTGATCTTTTAGCGGAGATTGACCCAATAAAAGAAAACACGGGACACTTTAAAAGAACTACTGGGAAACATGTGCTCTTTAGAGCGACACGGTTACAGTTCCATCAGTCATTATTATAAGGAAAAGACATCAGCTTTTTCAAAAAATAATTCTGTTCATTTGTCAAGAGAACGGAAAAAGTCCAAAAGAAACTTTCAGAGTGCTTTTCAAAACAAAGTTGAAAGTTAATCTCAAGAATTTAACTTCGATAATATCAAAACATCTCTGATTTGATTTCAAAATGAATTTTTAGTTATGGAATCAATTTTAAATAGATCTTCGCAAATTGGTTCATGAAAATTCACAATATGACAAAATAGTTCAGATTAAGGCGGAAATATAATAAAGTATGCTTAAAACAACTAAGAAAAAGCACATTTTGAGCAGCCTTAACAGAAGACAATTTGGTTCCACTAACTTTCTTTACGAGTACTCATTAAATTTTATTCAAATTTCTTTTTTTTCAACATTTAACTTTCAATGGCTTTTAAGAGAAACAGCACTTGATAGAGAGACTCTAAATTAGGAAAAAACTGAAACAAAATTTGTTTATACACAGGCAGTGCAATTACACTGACCTGTTGAGAAGAGAAGACCCCATTGGACAGGGAAAATATTAGGCCACACAGAGAGGAAAATGTTTAGCCTCTCGTAATGCGAAAGGAGGCCACTTGGGAAAAAATTACACTACAGCAGTAAATTTGAAACCACTACGAAGCAACAGAACTCTAAGAAATCTCAGACTTCTGATATTTATAGTGTGATTAGCAGTTCCACCTCACTTCAAATATTACAATACAATATGAAGAAAGCACCAATTCAAACACTTCAATATGGAATTCAAAACCTAAGAAATTAATGCATAAATGCTACCCTAAACATTAAAACGTAATGTGAAGCGTTCATGTAAAATTAATAACTAGTAAAACACCAATATAAAGCAACATGTTAAAAGGGACGTACAAATTATAACATTCAAGCATTTCTAGTGGAAATAAAGTTAATATAAAACAAGAATTACCAGCCACAGATGTCTTTTCGCTCTGCATGATTTCTCCGTTCTTTTCATCTTCGTTCTTTTTCTTTCATGATATCATGTTCTGCAATCCAAGAGTGCACAAAAATGATGACAAATTACACTAGAAGAGGCCAAGGGGGGAGGAAAAGGAATCATTAGATTTTAACTACTTTGAAATTAAAGAATAATTATACACAAAGAGAAATATCTAATATTGTTTCTTAATATACAAAACTTCAAAAGTAGCCTTCTTTGCTTTAAATTCTAGCAATGTGCTACATTGTTACTAAAATCATGACTGCAGTCGATAGAAAAGCAAATGATTTTCCTAATACGACAGAAGTACAGTAAGCAAAGGGGAGTTTTAATGTATGGGTACAACATGAACAATGAAAGAAAAAAAATTAGACAGTTATTACGGATACACAGAATAAAAGGGATAATGATCTTCGAGAAGAGTAAATAATTTCAGCGCTGGTAGAAAGATGGCATCAAAAGACAATAAGCAGGTAATTTTAAATGACAAATAAACAAAATAAACTTTACTGTTAACTTTGAAGCAGGTGTTATATATTAAACTATCTTAATTCACACACAGAATTAGTGACATAACAGATCAAAAAGGAGTAAGAAACAAACTAGCAATATATTAACATTAAAAGCGCTATACATGTATACTTTTATAGATTTATTTTTAGAAAGGGCTCAAAAACACCATTCTAAAAAGAGATTTCGAAGAACATCTCGGAAACAAAAGTCATAAACCATAAAAGAAATACTTCATTCAGAATTTTAACGTAAGCACCGTTTCTAATTTTAAGTTCTTTACTTAGGTACTCTCATCCATGAGAGAGGAACGCTTAGTCCAATGTACAAGAGAATATCCTGAAATATTACCATGTCGCTTTAATGAAATTATAGCAATATTTCACTCAGGGAAAGAACATATTGTCTAGCTGCCCAGGTTCGAGCCAGGCTTTAATACATCAATCTAAAACACATCAAATGCCATTGAATGATACAGCATTTGGAAATGATGCAAAAAATTTAGATGCAATTTCGTGGGAGAGCAATTGTAATTACCTACATACTAAAATTTTGACCAAAAATTAAAGAAAACTAAGATATTCTTTTTCTTTCGAAGGAATCAAAGCCATATACTAATATAGGGATGCTCAACGTATTGTACTATAAAACCTAAACATAGGAATGAAATTTTCTCAGCTATGTCAGATATCCAATAAAGAGAAATTCCGTAAATTGTAGAATAGAACCTATGTTTGAAAACAGACGAAAGGTAAAACATAATTCAAATATTTTACTTTTAGCATTGAAGCAGATATTCTACATTAAACTGTCTTAATTCACATACAGAATTAGTAATATATTAGCTCAAAATATTGTAAGAACCAAACACGCATTATAAAAACATTAAAAAAACTCTATGTACATTTATTAGCGTTACAGAAAGAGGGTTTATTCTGAAATATTATAAGGTCACTTTCAATGAAATGATAGAAATTTTCACTCAGGGAAGGGACATTCTGCCTGGCTGCCTAGGTTCTATCCCAGCTTCTGTTACAAAAGTTTCACAGAAGAATTTTAAAAATTCAGAAACGAAACTTATGAAGAAATTATTGAACATACCTGGTTCTATGATTTGGCAATTTTACAGACATAATAACTAAATCTTAAACTTGAGGGGGAGGAGAGAACTAAACTAAACTCTTTGAATTAAAGGGTATTATAAATTCATTTTAAATCAAATTAATTTTGTGAAAAGATTACACAAATATAAGGACTATACATTTTTACCACAATGTAATGTACGTTTTTCCACTTTGAAAATCTCGAGAACTAAAGCGTGAAATATAAGAAAACTGAAACAAACATTTGGAAAATCTCATGGAAAAGTTAGTTTCTAAATTAGATATTTTGAGTATATTTAAAATTAGGCGAACTACTTCATTGACTTCAAACCTGTTACATAATACTAGTATTTAAGAAAAATAGTAAAAGATTGCAAATATGTTAAATAACAATTCTACTGATCTAGAAATGGGAATAACTGATTTTCATCCTAATTAAGATCAAGAATATCACAAAAAGCCATTTAATTTGTCAACTGCTAGAATTTCACTCATACGTGGTTCAACATTCATCCATCAACACGGGAAAGAATTTATCTGCTACTTTAAACAATTTCCTTCGACTGAAAATGAAATTAAAAAAATCTTACAAATCTCAACAGCAAAGGATGCCGAAGAATTTTCACATATGAAAGACAGAGAAGTCAAACAATGAATCAGAAAATTACGAAAGAAGAATTGTGTGCTTATAAAACCCCTTAATAATAAAAGCGCTCATTACGAATAAGAGCTCATAACTGAAGATAAGATGAAGGAACTGTTAAATAACACAAGAGCAACATCTGATCTTTTAGCGGAGATTGACCCAATAAAAGAAAACACGGGACACTTTAAAAGAACTACTGGGAAACATGTGCTCTTTAGAGCGACACGGTTACAGTTCCATCAGTCATTATTATAAGGAAAAGACATCAGCTTTTTCAAAAAATAATTCTGTTCATTTGTCAAGAGAACGGAAAAAGTCCAAAAGAAACTTTCAGAGTGCTTTTCAAAACAAAGTTGAAAGTTAATCTCAAGAATTTAACTTCGATAATATCAAAACATCTCTGATTTGATTTCAAAATGAATTTTTAGTTATGGAATCAATTTTAAATAGATCTTCGCAAATTGGTTCATGAAAATTCACAATATGACAAAATAGTTCAGATTAAGGCGGAAATATAATAAAGTATGCTTAAAACAACTAAGAAAAAGCACATTTTGAGCAGCCTTAACAGAAGACAATTTGGTTCCACTAACTTTCTTTACGAGTACTCATTAAATTTTATTCAAATTTCTTTTTTTTCAACATTTAACTTTCAATGGCTTTTAAGAGAAACAGCACTTGATAGAGAGACTCTAAATTAGGAAAAAACTGAAACAAAATTTGTTTATACACAGGCAGTGCAATTACACTGACCTGTTGAGAAGAGAAGACCCCATTGGACAGGGAAAATATTAGGCCACACAGAGAGGAAAATGTTTAGCCTCTCGTAATGCGAAAGGAGGCCACTTGGAAAAAAATTACACTACAGCAGTAAATTTGAAACCACTACGAAGCAACAGAACTCTAAGAAATCTCAGACTTCTGATATTTATAGTGTGATTAACAGTTCCACCTCACTTCAAATATTACAATACAATATGAAGAAAGCACCAATTCAAACACTTCAATATGGAATTCAAAACCTAAGAAATTAATGCATAAATGCTACCCTAAACATTAAAACGTAATGTGAAGCGTTCATGTAAAATTAATAACTAGTAAAACACCAATATAAAGCAACATGTTAAAAGGGACGTACAAATTATAACATTCAAGCATTTCTAGTGGAAATAAAGTTAATATAAAACAAGAATTACCAGCCACAGATGTCTTTTCGCTCTGCATGATTTCTCCGTTCTTTTCATCTTCGTTCTTTTTCTTTCATGATATCATGTTCTGCAATCCAAGAGTGCACAAAAATGATGACAAATTACACTAGAAGAGGCCAAGGGGGGAGGAAAAGGAATCATTAGATTTTAACTACTTTGAAATTAAAGAATAATTATACACAAAGAGAAATATCTAATATTTTTTTCTTAATATACAAAACTTCAAAAGTAGCCTTCTTTGCTTTAAATTCTAGCAATGTGCTACATTGTTACTAAAATCATGACTGCAGTCGATAGAAAAGCAAATGATTTTCCTAATACGACAGAAGTACAGTAAGCAAAGGGGAGTTTTAATGTATGGGTACAACATGAACAACGAAAGTAAAAAATTAGACAGTTATTACGGATACACAGAATAAAAGGGATAATGATCTTCGAGAAGAGTAAATAATTTCAGCGCTGGTAGAAAGATGGCATCAAAAGACAATAAGCAGGTAATTTTAAATGACAAATAAACAAAATAAACTTTACTGTTAACTTTGAAGCAGGTGTTATATATTAAACTATCTTAATTCACACACAGAATTAGTCACATAACAGATCAAAAAGGAGTAAGAAACAAACTAGCAATATATTAACATTAAAAGCGCTATACATGTATACTTTTATAGATTTATTTTTAGAAAGGGCTCAAAAACACCATTCTAAAAAGAGATTTCGAAGAACATCTCGGAAACAAAAGTCATAAACCATAAAAGAAATACTTCATTCAGAATTTTAACGTAAGCACCGTTTCTAATTTTAAGTTCTTTACTTAGGTACTCTCATCCATGAGAGAGGAACGCTTAGTCCAATGTACAAGAGAATATCCTGAAATATTACCACGTCGCTTTAATGAAATTATAGCAATATTTCACTCAGGGAAAGAACATATTGTCTAGCTGCCCAGGTTCGAGCCAGGCTTTAATACATCAATCTAAAACACATCAAATGCCATTGAATGATACAGCATTTGGAAATGATGCAAAAAATTTAGATGCAATTTCGTGGGAGAGCAATTGTAATTACCTACATACTAAAATTTTGACCAAAAATTAAAGAAAACTAAGATATTCTTTTTCTTTCGAAGGAATCAAAGCCATATACTAATATAGGGATGCTCAACGTATTGTACTATAAAACCTAAACATAGGAATGAAATTTTCTCAGCTATGTCAGATATCCAATAAAGAGAAATTCCGTAAATTGTAGAATAGAACCTATGTTTGAAAACAGACGAAAGGTAAAACATAATTCAAATATTTTACTTTTAGCATTGAAGCAGATATTCTACATTAAACTGTCTTAATTCACATACAGAATTAGTAATATATTAGCTCAAAATATTGTAAGAACCAAACACGCATTATAAAAACATTAAAAAAATTCTATGTACATTTATTAGCGTTACAGAAAGAGGGTTTATTCTGAAATATTATAAGGTCACTTTCAATGAAATGATAGAAATTTTCACTCAGGGAAGGGACATTCTGCCTGGCTGCCTAGGTTCTATCCCAGCTTCTGTTACAAAAGTTTCACAGAAGAATTTTAAAAATTCAGAAACGAAACTTATGAAGAAATTATTGAACATACCTGGTTCTATGATTTGGCAATTTTACAGACATAATAACTAAATCTTAAACTTGAGGGGGAGGAGAGAACTAAACTAAACTCTTTGAATTAAAGGGTATTATAAATTCATTTTAAATCAAATTAATTTTGTGAAAAGATTACACAAATATAAGGACTATACATTTTTACCACAATGTAATGTACGTTTTTCCACTTTGAAAATCTCGAGAACTAAAGCGTGAAATATAAGAAAACTGAAACAAACATTTGGAAAATCTCATGGAAAAGTTAGTTTCTAAATTAGATATTTTGAGTATATATAAAATTAGGCCAACTACTTCATTGACTTCAAACCTGTTACATAATACTAGTATTTAAGAAAAATAGTAAAAGATTGCAAATATGTTAAATAACAATTCTACTGATCTAGAAATGGGAATAACTGATTTTCATCCTAATTAAGATCAAGAATATCACAAAAAGCCATTTAATTTGTCAACTGCTAGAATTTCACTCATACGTGGTTCAACATTCATCCATCAACACCGGAAAGAATTTATCTGCTACTTTAAACAATTTCCTTCGACTGAAAATGAAATTAAAAAAATCTTACAAATCTCAACAGCAAAGGATGCCGAAGAATTTTCACATATGAAAGACAGAGAAGTCAAACAATGAATCAGAAAATTACAAAAGAAGAATTGTGTGCTTATAAAACCCCTTAATAATAAAAGCGCTCATTACGAATAAGAGCTCATAACTGAAGATAAGATGAAGGAACTGTTAAATAACACAAGAGCAACATCTGATCTTTTAGCGGAGATTGACCCAATAAAAGAAAATACGGGACACTTTAAAAGAACTACTGGGAAACATGTGCTCTTTAGAGCGACACGGTTACAGTTCCATCAGTCATTATTATAAGGAAAAGACATCAGCTTTTTCAAAAAATAATTCTGTTCATTTGTCAAGAGAACGGAAAAAGTCCAAAAGAAACTTTCAGAGTGCTTTTCAAAACAAAGTTGAAAGTTAATCTCCAGAATTTAACTTCGATAATATCAAAACATCTCTGATTTGATTTCAAAATGAATTTTTAGTTATGGAATCAATTTTAAATAGATCTTCGCAAATTGGTTCATGAAAATTCACAATATGACAAAATAGTTCAGATTAAGGCGGAAATATAATAAAGTATGCTTAAAACAACTAAGAAAAAGCACATTTTGAGCAGCCTTAACAGAAGACAATTTGGTTCCACTAACTTTCTTTACGAGTACTCATTAAATTTTATTCAAATTTCTTTTTTTTCAACATTTAACTTTCAATGGCTTTTAAGAGAAACAGCACTTGATAGAGAGACTCTAAATTAGGAAAAAACTGAAACAAAATTTGTTTATACACAGGCAGTGCAATTACACTGACCTGTTGAGAAGAGAAGACCCCATTGGACAGGGAAAATATTAGGCCACACAGAGAGGAAAATGTTTAGCCTCTCGTAATGCGAAAGGAGGCCACTTGGGAAAAAATTACACTACAGCAGTAAATTTGAAACCACTACGAAGCAACAGAACTCTAAGAAATCTCAGACTTCTGATATTTATAGTGTGATTAACAGTTCCGCCTCACTTCGAATATTACAATACAATATGAAGAAAGCACCAATTCAGACACTTCAATATGGAATTCAAAACCTAAGAAATTAATGCATAAATGCTACCCTAAATATTAAAGCATAATGTGAAGCGTTCATGTAAAATTTATAACTAGTAAAACTCCAATATAAAGCAAATTGCGAAAAGGGACGTACAAATTATAACATTCAAGCATTTCTAGTGGAAATAAAGTTAATATAAAACAAGAATTACCAGCCACAGATGTCTTTTTGCTCTGCATTATTTCTCCGTTCTTTTCATCTTCGTTCTTTTTCTTTCATGATATCATGTTCTGGAATCCAAGAATGCACAAAAATGATGACAAATTACACTAGAAGAGACCTAGGGGGTAAAAGGAAGCATTAGATTTTAACTAATTTGAAATTAAAGAATAATTATACACAAAGAGAAATATCTAATATTGTTTCTTAATATATAAAACTTCAAAAGTAGCCTTCTTTGTTTTAAATTCTAGCAATGTGCTACATTGTTACTAAAATCATGACTGAAGTCAATAGAAAAGCAAATGATTTTCCTAATACGACAGAAGTACAGTAAGCGAAGGGGGTTTTTAATGTATGGGTACAACATGAACAATGAAAGAAAAAAAAATTAGACAGTTATTACAGAATTATATAATATATTATATAATAACTGAAATATTATGAGGTCATAAATATAATAACTAAACATAATTCAAATATTTTACTTTTAGCATTGAAGCATATATTCTACATTAAACTGTCTTAATTCACATACAGAATTAGTAATATAATAGCTCAAAATATTGTAAGAACCAAACACGCATTATAAAAACATTAAAAAAATTCTATATACATTTATTAGTGTTACAGACAGAGGGTTTATTCTGAAATATTATAAGGTCACTTTCAATGAAATGATAGAAATTTTCACTCAGGGAAGGGACATTCTGTCTGGCTGCCTAGGTTCCATCCCAGCTTCTGTTACAAAAGTTTCATAGAATAATTTTTAAAATCCAGAAACGAAACTTGTGAAGAAATTATTGAACATACCTGGTTCTATGATTTAGCCATTCTTACACACATAATAACTTGAAGGGGAGGAGAGAACTAAACTAAAGCCTTTGAATTAAAGGGTATTATAAATTCATTTTAAATCAAATTAATTTTGTGAAAATATTACTCAAATATAAGAAATATACATTTTTACCATAATCTAATGTACGTTTTGCCACTTGGAAAATCTCAAGAACTAAAGCGTGAAATATAAGAAAACTGAAACAAACATTTGGGTAATCTCATGGAACTTAAGTTAGTTTCTAAATTAGATGTTTTGAGTGTATTTAAAACAAGGCCAACTACTTCATTCACTTCAAACCCATTACATAATACTAGTATTTAAGAAAAATGGTAAAAGATTGCAAATATGTTAAATAACAATTCTACTGATCTGGAAATGGAAATAACTTATTTTCATCCTAATTAAGATCAAGAATATCACAAAAAGCCATTTAATTTGTCCACTGCTAGAATTTCATTCATACGTGTTTCAACATTCATCAATCAACACGGGAAAGAATTTATCTGCTACTTTAAACAACTTCCATTGACTGAAAATTAAGTTTAAAAAATCTTACAAATCTCAAAAGCAAAGGATGCCGAAGAACTTTCAAATATGAAAGACAGAGAAGTCAAACAATGAATCAGAAAATTACAAAAGAAGAATTGTGTGCTTATAAAACCCCTTAATAATAAAAACGCTCATTACGAAGAAGAGCTCTTAACTGAAGATAAGATGAAGGAATTGTTAAATAACACAAAAGCAACATCAGATCTTTTAGCGGAGATTGACCCAAGCAAAGAAAAAACAGGACACTTTAAAAGAACTACTGGGAAACATGTGCAAAGAATGTCTATGTAAAGAAGGAAAGGTTCCATAGACGTAGTGTAAACCAGTTTGCCTTCTGCGCCGCTAGAAAGAAGAGGGAACATTTGGCGACGGAACATGTTGGCGAGAATTTCCCCCTCTGTAATGTACCAGACCTTACCGAGATTTTCATCCTCCGCAACGTATTATGACATTCTTTGGTATTATAGGAGGAATACGGATTAAGAGGAATCCTTCTTTGACAAAATGTTTCTTTGACTTTAATTTCGCGATAATTTAAACTCGGATTTTCTTGCTTTTTTTTGCTCAAAATAAATAATCCATTAATTAATTTAGCGCAAAAAAAAATATTTTATTTACCTTTACACAAAACGATATTCGCGTTAATAATATTGTTACTAAATGTACTTAGGTAATTTCATATAAGAAAATCTTTTATATTAATTCAGATTATTTTATAAATTTATCAGTGTTTTTTAAATATACTGAAGGTGACTTTTTTTCACGATTCGCACTGTTTCTTTCAATATTTCCAAGTTATAGAACATACCAAATTACCTCATATTAAGTAAATAATAAAACCTCCAAATTTTAGAATAACTTAAGTTTTGATACAATTAAATATTATATATGACATATATTTCTTTAAATTCTGTGCATATTTATTTAATAAATCTTTAACAAAATCTTCACTCTTTTTATATAACTCTACATAATTGTTTTCTCACAGATGTTACTTTTAACATTTCAGGCAGACTTACAAAACGTTTAAGAAATTTCGCAATTTTTTAAACAATACTGAAGTTATAGATGAAATACCAAAAACTATCATACCTTATCTCACATTCTCTATCTTTTTCCTGTTTGTATACATACATATATATATATATTTATACATTAAGTTTTGAATGCCTCGTTTGATATATTATGCAGACCTTAAAAAGATTCTCAGAAATATTACTACTGCAACTATATGTAATGTCAACCATTTTTACTTCTAATATTTAATATAATCTGAAATTAATTGCAGAATTAATATTAGACTTTGCGCCCACTCCTCCTTTTTATACTTCTGTACATATTTCCCCCTCATGTAATTTGTTTGACGTATTCTGTAGCTGTGAATTAAAAAACTTTTCAGAAGCATAATTACTAACTGTAAACAATAGAAAAATTATCTACATAATTCAGCCAAGTATAATTTTTAATATTTAATCTAGTCTGAAATTAATAACAGAAATAATGATATACTTTACTCCCTTCCTTTACTTCTACATACTTTCTTATGCCATTTGTTTAATACGTTATCAAGACTTTAAAGAAAGCTTTTCAGAAATATCATTACTGCTAGTAAACAACATTAAAAACTATCTATGTGATGTTAATTAATTAGCAACCATAATACTTAAAACAATCAGATATTACTTTTAGGAATACGACATATTTTATAATTCCACTCAGATTTAATATGTCTCTTAAATATTAAACAAAAAAACAAAACCAGAATTTATTTTAATATATTTTCTATTTATTGATTTTCTCTAACTGCAGACAAAAAAATACATATACATTTAATTATCTAAATGAGCAGTAAGCAATATTTAAAAAAAAAAAATTCTTAACTGATTTGTTAATGTAAGAAAATTTTTTCTTGTTATCAAAACATTTCACATATAAACATTCTTGTTCATAAATTTTTTCTATTACAAACTCTTTGCAGGATTACTAAACCACATATTATTAACATAATTATTAAAAGATTAAAATAATAGCTAGCAGTTTTTGTTGTGCTTATCATAATGTTCTTTAATGTGTCCTAAACTTAAATGTTCTTTACTTAAAGTTTTCTATTGTTACAATGTTTTGCAATCCTTTCACAATATAATCTACATTGTTACTCTCCAAAGTCCTTTTTCTTTGATGATCCATGGGTGTCAACATCTTACCATCTACTGCTGGTTCCAGCGTAATTTATCCAATTTGCATAAATACTAACAATGGCAGACTGCGAAAACCTACCAGTTGTTCAGTTTCATAGATACTTGTTTCGAGCCTCATTCGAGTTCACTGAAAAATGAGTCCCACATTTTTCAGTGGTCATAATGTTTTGTCGGCCCACCAGCGGCCAAGCGGTAAAGTCGCTGAACACTGATAGTTCGGTACGAGGTTTGAATCCCGCGAACGGGCTGGCTGCATAAGTGTTTTCGTGGTTTTCCCCATGTGTAACAAGTATACGAGCCAGTTTCCCTTAGAAAGTCCTCCACGAAGGCATTCCTCCCCTTAGGCAGATAGCCCTAGTGTGCTTTACCATAATTAAATACACCAACACCATAATGTTTTGTCCTGTCAGTGTATATGCAAGAGTTATAATACGATAAAAGCAACATTTACACTCAAGGAATGTACATATTTTGCTGCATTATGATTGAAATATAAAGCAGAAGAAGAACCAAATTTACAACCAAGAGGTTTAAACAGTATTATTTAAATTAAAAAATCCTAAATTGCATTAAAAAAAATTTAATCTGTATAGGTTACTGAAGTCACTGACTGTATTATTTAGTACTTATTACGTGCAACATTGCGTAAATGAATATTTATACTGCGACTCAAATCCTAATCCTATTATTAAACATAAATATAACATAAGTTGATCATTTTCTACACTATTAAATGAACTAATGAAAGAAACATTATTATGGAATTAATATATTACATTATTATGACAAATTGGTATGCATAATAGCTATTAATAATATTTGAAATATACTTGTTAGTCCTCTTATTTTTTACTTTTTTAAAAAACAAATCAGTGGTCACAGAATTTAGTTATGAATGATTATTCTTTTTTTAATTTTATAAAAAAAATTTAGTGCATTCAGGATGATTCAACCAATATTGTATTCAGTTTCACAATAAATAAATATATTTATCAAAGAATAAAATTTACATCAAGAAATTTATCCTGAAATGCATAATATCTGCATACTTAAAATTCAATATATAAAGAACACATGTGGCAATTAAAAGCACCAGTTCCATATAAACTTAAAAATCATGAAGTATTCTAAATTCATACGTAATTGGTTCACTATTATTCCACATTAAAAAAATTAGCATTCATAATCAATAAATCACTTAGAACATGATATAAAAACTGATTATTAGCATAATAGAAAATAGACACAAAATTCCCCAGAAAAATTTAACAAATAAAAATAAAATCACTTTCTTAATTAATTAATTTTTTCCAATCATACAATACATAACATACAATTTTCAATACATAACTTTAATACATATTTATATTTCAAGATATTGCTTCTCACACAGACTAAATTTAAAATAAAAAAAAACTGATTGAGGAGTTTCTTAATAATTTCATGAATTTTGGGATTATACATATTATGAGAGATGTAAAATTTATTATATTTTACTTATACAACAGATCAGATGAAAAAATTCCAAAATTATAGTATATTAAAATCCAAATTTGGAAAATGAATTATAAACATAATAGTATTAACAAATGTAAGGAGTACATTTTTAATTTGGTCCTCATTTACATATGGAAGTTCTTGAGTCTCATCTGTTTTTTCTATTTGAGTCAGTGACATTGTTTCAGTATGTACTACGTCCACGGTCTTTTGACTTTCATCATCTAATAAGAATAAATATAAAAAATACTTCATTTAAATATAACATAATACATAATCCTTTACAGTACAAATTTGCAATTTAATAAGTTAACAATTTTACAGTATTGAGTATTTCTGGAAGACCTTTTCTGTTTATTCTTAAATTACTTACCATTACTGACACAGCTTGTATTTATTTGAGCTGTTTTTTATTTTATCATAAGATTCTGTATTTTATATGATTTTTTTTTCTTGTAATTTTCTTTACTGAGTTACTGTAGTTGAAATATTAGTTTATAGATTTTTAAGTACAATGTGATAGACCCAGTGCAGATTCTAAACTGTTGGCCACTGACGTGCAAATTAAAACTGGCTGCCCTTTTTTACAGAGATATGTTTGATAATCATTTTGTTGACCTTAAATCTGGCCACCTACATGCTGTGCACCCTCTTGCCCCAGCAAGATAATATAACCTGGATATAACCCTACATAAAAAAATATCAGCCAATATTGTGCACCTAACAAACAAAAAAAAAAAAAAAAAAAAAAAAAAAACCCTTATTCTTACTGACAAAAGATTCTTAGTTATCCATCTTCTCATTTTTATCACAAAATGATATGATATTTATGCCTCTAGTTTTGGGTTTAGACGTTTTCAATAAACATGTGGAATACTAAAGGGCCACAAAAATTAGTTCAGCAAGGAAAAAAATGCCAAAACTCAGAAGCAGCAATGCTCGTTAATGATTTTCATTGCTTTTTAAGTTGTGAACTTATACACAAGGTACTGTAGTCAATTTTAAATAAGTAATCACCTGTGATCTAAGAATGACATTGATTCCTCCAACTGATTTTTATGGGAAAAATAGTTTACTTTACAAACAAAAAAACAAACTGCTTACAAGCTTTTTCAATGATAAATGGTCATTAGGAAAAAATTTAATTTTCATTGTTAGGATTCATGAAAAGTATTTTTCTTTACTCAATGAACCTTCATATGAAAAATAAATGGTTTGAATCCAGCGCTACTGATGTATCACTAAACCATACAAAAACAACCGATTCATTGAACACGAAATGCACAGTTAAAAATTGAAATTATAAATCAAGATAAAAACTTACATTATCGCAAGGAATAAAATTTAATTTTACATAAATGTATAAAGAATCATATTTACCTGTTTGCCCTAACTTCTTCGGTACAGCACAGGAATGTAGGTAACGGAATTTGGTTGTACGGAAGTCACTTTCAGTGAAGTGTATAGAACGCACTTTTCCTTTTTTGTATAATTCATATGCAGATTTGCTGAGCAGATCCTTATTGCAGGCAGCAGCCCACTGTTTTGACCTGTAAAAACAGAAAAGAGTAACTTCATTTTCTTTGATTTAATGAATTTATTGCTAGTGAAGATGTAGCATCGTTTAAATGAAGTAATTTTAATGAAAATTTGGCTACACATTAGAATGCTAATTCATTAATGTTTATTATTTACAATAATTTTTATTAAATAATCAAAGTACCATCTGATTTAGGTGGTCGTAAAATTAAAATTAGAGATAGTTTATGAAGTAGTTACTGCAAAATAAATTACTACCTGAAATTATTGATAATGTATATTTACTAGACAAAGATATGATAATGATATAATAATCAAATATTTATAAATTATGCGTGTATGTAAATATAAGTTACAAACTCTTACCTCACAGGATCCTTAGGGAATCCGAAGAATCTTCTCTCTGGATTTTTCCAAGATGTTGTACCACAACAAAAACATCTATATCATGTTTTGGTAGCTGCTTTCCTTTTCCTAAGCAAGAGATATAAAATAAATTAGTCGATCACTCCACATTACGAATGAAAAAATAATATGCTTTGAATTTGCATTTTTATAGAAACTGATAAAATAAAAAAATATCATATAAAATGTGAAAATTGCTGCAAGTATATTTTAAGTGCCACTATATAAGGCTACATTTAAAATAATATTTAAAGATTTCCATAACACTAATCAGAAATTATTTTTTAAACATAAGAAAGGTTGGTTTAATCCTAGTATCCGGTGCACAAGGGATTTGGCTACTTTTGGCGAATTTATAATAATGGCGAATTTATAACGGGACATACACGATGAGTTGTTAAACGGGTCATTTTGGTGTTGGTGAAAATTTTCAAAATTGCGCCAAAGCTGCACCGTATACTAGGATTTTACCGATTACATTTTTTAAATTATATTCATTTTTGAAATTTTTTCATTGATATCTAATTTAAGATTCCGATTTTGGTTTAATCCTAGTATCCGGTGCACACGGGATTTGAAAAACGGGACATATACGATGAGTAGTAAACGGGTCATTCGAAGAATATATATAGTTATACATAGTATATACTATGTATATAGTGTATATACAATGTATATACACTTATACACTATAGTTTATATATAGACGTTCTTTGGATCATGTTTGGTGTTGGCGATAATTTTCAAAATCGCGCCAAGCCTGCACCGTATACTAGGATTTTACCGAAAGGTTTTTAATTTACATTTAAGGCCTTCAATATTCTACATTTCATTAATTAAAATTATTAGTTCACAGATTCTAACATTTAGAAATTTGAAAAGTATTGGCAATAAAAATGTTATACCTGCAATGCGAGGTAGAAAAATCTCTTTACAGAACTTGCATGATTCGTATCTTTAGATAAAATTTTGCTTGGTCAACATGGAAATAAAAAGCTACCACTAAAAAATGTTATTTACTACATTCAAAGTTTAATGATAAAAAGTTAGAAATAACGCTTACCTGGGAAATGATGAAATATTAGGTGAAGTTTCACTTTCACTAGCTGAACTTGCATTATCCATATCGCAGATTGATTTATTGATATCCGACTTGATCCGTCAATATGGAGGGAAAAAATGGTACCATAAAGCTTCCGGCAAACCTGTTCGAACCATGGAGGTAAGAAAGGGAGGAGGGGCCATTACGCGCTAGAAGTGAAGCACTGCTCTGAAGCTTGGGTCACCAGACGGGGTGTTGTTTGTTTACATTCAGAAGCTCGCTTGACAAGATTCTGATAGTATTTCGACACACGACAGTTCCATAGAAATCGAAAAACGGACACTCTCGCATGAAAGAAACATTCATAGTGTAATGGATAATAGCAATTTGTATAGTTTACTGACATTTACGCAAAAATCACATCTTGGTTATTTTTCGATAACTAACAACAGCGATTTTGATTATGAATTTGTTTTATAAAATTCTAAGCTGTTGCACTACAAAAATATAGATTTTAAGAAAATTGCTAAAAGAGATCTGCCAAAATTTATTTTCTAGAAGATTTAAAAAGTTTGAAACTTGATGGCTAAATGTAAATATAAAATTATGTATGTTAAAATATTTGTAATTAGGCACATAGGTCAGATTAAGATTTTATTAAATAGAGTAACGCATGCAAGGGCTATCTGCCTAAAGAGAGAGATGCCATTGTGGAGGAATTTTGAAGAAAAACTTACCTTTGAGTGGGTATTAAAAATAATACTTATAATTTTCATTCAAATTATATTCATATATATTTTTTATGTAAAACTTTCGGGTGTATGCTAAATTAGTGTAAATTCCTTTAGACGAAAAATATAGTGAATGCACAGAAATTAAAGATTTGCGCATGCCGGAAATGATAAATAGGAAATATGTATGGGTATTTATGCATGTGCTTGCAAAAAGCATGTATCTGCCTTCGACAAAATACTTACATATTCATTAAATTATTTATAAATGTATTTGAAATGAAGAATTTATTCACTTATAAACAACTGTGAAAGTACTGTGAAGAAATCTAATAATTAAATGTATCTAATTTATAATGATTATAAATGTTATCTAAATATATAATAACCTTAATATTGAATTGTAAACATAAACTGAAATCCTGTTGACAAATACGTTAACAAACTATTTAAGCAAGAATTGTTCGTATTGGAAAGCAATCTGTTAAAAGGTATTGTAAAGCAAATGCTATGAGATGCGCACTTAAGAACGTAATAAAGAGTTTTGGAATATGTATTGTTGAAATGAAGGGTAAAAAAAAATCTGATAAGTATAATTAAAAGAATTATTCACTTTACATTTTATAATAACTCAGTTACAAGTTTTAAATAATACTTAAAAAAAAAAAACTTATTTTATTCCCTTTCAGAAATGTTCAGAGAAAGTCAAATACTATTTAATTCCTAATAATTCTCTAATTTAAAATGAACCGAATAAAGCATTAATTATAAATTGACTTACATTTTTCGATTTAAAAGAAGCCAAAAAATCATGTCATATTTAAGAAAGTATTTTAGGAAGAAGCTCTATAAATAGAAAAGAAATAATGCATAATTTTAATATTAATAATACAATAAACTTTGATCTTAATTTTTGTACCTTAACCGAATAAAACCGAATTACCTTAATTTTTTTTTCTAATGTAATTAACGAAAACTTGTGAAAATATTTCATTCAAATTAAACCATTCTGAGAAAACTGTCCTGTGAAAAGTATAGCATTTAATTCCGTTCAGAATGAAATGTTGTTTAAAAATATGTTGTTTTCACATACTTAGGACCCTGAAGTGTTGTAGAAAAAGAAAATATATACATTTATATGTATATTTGCGACGTAATTACGAAATATTTACACCCGAAGGCGTCAAATCCCATAGAACTCAATGGTAAATGACCCAATGTTTTGGTCACCACGTAGGGATCGCCGGTGTTTCAGAGCAGGGTACGGAGAAACTTGTTTAGGGCGACTCCTTCTTACTTCCTACCTCCATGGTTGGAACTTACAAGCGTCTAGCCCCTCAGACGCTAGTTTCCTCCTGGTTCCTCCCTGAACATCTGCGCAGGTTACTGCGCATGTCGTTATTTTCCTGAAGGCGCCTCGTATTTACTATTATTGATTTTGCTCTTTAACTGCTGTGGTAGCGTGTGATCGCTGATTCAGTTCTCTTTTTTATTTTGCTTCGATTATTATATCTTCTGCACAAAATCAAGAAAAACTGCCCATTTCAGGGCCAAATACTTCTGTCGCCTCAGAAGGTATTTTTGATTCTAAATCGTATCAAAATCAGGAAGGAATAACCGTGTGCGATAATTTCAATTGTGGTATGTCTGATAATTCTGATTGTGTTGTGAGTGATATGGTTCATTGTGCAAATGATTTTAGTATAGCTGAGAGTGGTTTTGTTTGCCGTGATTGCTTAAAACTTTCAACTATAGATACAATTTAAAACGCCATGCATATAAATTTCATTACAATAATACTACATTAATTGAGTCTCTGAAAACTAAGTTCTAATAGTATGGTTGATTGTGCAAATAATTTTAGTGTGGCTGAGAATAATTTTGTATGCTCTGATTGCTTAAAAACGTTGAAACGGCATACCAACACATTACACTCCAATAATACTACATTAATGATTCTTTAAAAAGTGGTCGATCACCAAGCTACAAATGTGAGGACTGCTATCTGAAATTTAGTGACCTAAAAAATTGGAAATATCATCAAAATAAAATTCATACTTCTAACAGGTAACTATGTGTGTCCTGTATGTTATGCTAATTTTGAAAAGCGAGAAATAATATTTCATTTCAGTAATGTTTATGATGTTGATTTGAATCATACTGAGCTAGAATTTAATTCATTTGATGATTTTTTGGCATGGAAGGCAGAAATTGAAAATAATACGAAGTCAAAATTTCTTATGGAGTAAGCATATTTAATATACATGGTGTAATGCCACTGTTCAGGAAATTTTATATCAGAAAGTAAAGGTTTGCGTCACTTAAAAATCCTTGATAGCAGTAAAATAAATGCATATTGCCCAGCTGAATTAAAAGTAACAGAACATACAGATGGCAAATGTGTAGTGTCATAACAGAAAAATAGGGCCCACCAGCGGCCGAGCGGTAAAGTCGCTGAATACTGGTAGTTCGGTCCGAGGTTCGAATCCCGCGAACGGACTGGCTGCATGGGCGCTTTCATGGTTTTTCCCATGTGTAACGTGTATACGAACCAGTTTCCCTTGGAAAGTGCGGTAAAATCCTAGTATATGGTGCAGCCTTGGCGCGACTTTAAAAATTATCGCCAACACCAAAAATGATCCAAAGAACGTCTCTATATATATATATACTATACACACATACTATATATACTATATACATAGTATATACTATGTCTAACTGTATATTTTCTTTGAATGACCCGTTAACTACTCATCGTATATGTCCTGTTTTTACTGCTCATCATAAAGTCACCAAAAGTAGCCAAATCCCGTGTACACCGGATACTAGGATTAAACCGAAAGTGCTCCACGAAGGCATCCCTCCCCTTAGGCAGATAGCCCTCGAGGCTTTGCCATAATCTCACACGCAAACACATATCAGAAAATACATATTGGGAATCAGAATGATTTAGGTCACTTATTTTTAACAACAGATGAAATAAAAAATATTGCATCAAAGATAGCAGCAAAAATTTCTCAGGATAATATTTTAGATGAAATTAGAAATTCTCTATGAGATACTGGGCTTGAGAAGGTTCATTTGCTTACAAAACAAGATTTACATAACATCAAAAAATCTTTCAATTTGTCTTCTAATTCTGTTAAACATGAAAATGATTGGTTTTGTGTAGATACATGGGTACCTGAAATGCGAAATTCTGAACATCCATGCATTTCATTTTATAAAACCTAGGGATCAACATAGCATGAGTGAATATTGTACACAATATTCATTTCTAAAAGGAAAGGATTTTGTTTTGATAATGATGACAGAAGCACAAAGAGAGATACTGAAAAAATTTAGTTCTGACTTGTATATGTATTGATGGTACACATGGGGTGAATGCATACAGATTTGAACTCATAACTTTACTTACAATAGATGATTTGTGCCAAGGATTCCCATGTGCATTTTTAATTTCTAATCCATGTGATCAGCCAGTGCTATCATTTTTTTTTTTCATGTATTAAAGAAAATGTTGGGCAAATACAACCGCAAATATTTATGTCTGAAGTGGGTTTACTACAGAAACGTCTTTTTTGTGCATGGCATATTGCTAAAGCCTGGACAAACAATTTAAAAAAAGGGAAATCAATGGTGTTGAAAAACAGGCAAAAACATATAAATTATTAGATCTCTCTTAGAAGAACAAGACATTCATACTTTTCATACACTGACAGAAGCAGCAATAAAATTACTTAAAGAAGATCCTGACACTATTGAATTTGTAAATTACTTTGAAACATATTATTTACAAAATACATCTAGCTGGGCATACTGTTATAGACTTCACAGTGGTGTTAACACAAACATGCACATCGAATGAATTTACCGAACATTAAAATATATTTATCTTCATGGAAAAAATGTTCAGAGATTGGATAACACTATACATGGTATTATGAGATTTGTAAGAGATAAAATGATTAACTGCTTAATTACAGCAAATAAAGTTAAATTAACAAGTAAGATTTGGGTTTTAAGAATCAGACAAAAACAAATAAAACACTATGTTTATAAGTAATAGAGAATGAGAATAAGTGGTCTGTTTCATCAACACATACAGAAATATACACTATACATGAAAGTAACAAAACTTGTACATGTCACATACAGTGCACTGTGTGTAATCTATGCATTCAATTATATATATGCAGCTGTATTGATTCATCAGTTTGCAGAGACATTAGGTATTTTTTTGAAAGCAAGCAAGATGAAAAATATGCAACGCCTTCACCGGGAATCAAACCGCGGACCTCTGGATGCATATCACACCATGAAGGCATGCCAAGAAGGTGGGAGAAATACTTTATATACTCCCCCTTTTAAAGGGCGACTGGTAACCTATTAAAATTCTTCTTAAAAAATGTATCACTCATAAAGTTACCTTCTGCCGCCTGTATCGATGAGGGCTTCTACTGGTACATCGCCAACCAGGACTTGTATAACCGGTAATTGTGAGTTTTTTATGACAACCGTATTTAAGTATCTTCTTGAGGGTTTTTTCGAAACTTCCGGGGTCTGGACCCTCGCTTTTACAGGCCCCTCTACTCGTTTAAAGCTTTCCTTTCGACTTCTGCCTTCTGGGTACGCGGACGGTTGTTTTCAAATTTCCTTTTTGGGCCTTGACCTTCGAGCTTCGATGAGTTAGCTTGATATCTCTTTCCCCTATAAGAGCGATTTGCGTTACTGGTCTGCTCATTTGAAGATTGCCTACGGAGACCTTGAGAATACGATGCCCCTCTAACTTTTTCCGTTATTCTGCGATTTTGGAACTTGACCGCCAACTCGAAGAGCTCCTGCAATGTGCTTGGGTTTCTAATTTCGAAGTAATCTTGAGCAGCAGGTAGCAATCTTGGTAAGATTATTTCAATAATCTCCGCGTCGGGTTTCTTCCCATACAGCATATACGTCAGCTTAATTTTTCGCAGAATAAAGTCCGTCAACTCTTCTATATCCCGTTGATAAAAACTATATAGTTCGGCTTCTAGCCTTGCTCGGTCTTTCACTATGGGGAAGGCCTTTAATAACGATTTTTTGAAATTTTCAAATGTATATGTCTGGCCTCCGAATTCCCCTAATAAAAATTTACCTGTATTCTTCCACCATAGCGAGGCCTGTCCTCTTAGTGCAGATGTGGCGATGGCAACTTTTTATCTTTCAGGCACAGGGTAGAGCTGGAAGTGATTTTCTAGGCCTTCTAGAAATATCGCAACCGAATTTTTTCCTTCGAAATTGACGTTTGGCTTGATTGACGCTCTCATCGTCTGGACCAGGTATCAAAATCCTTCCAATTGGCTTGCTATTTCTTGTTGTTGTCCAGCAGCTTCCATCCAATTTTCGGCCATTTCAGTTCGACAAGTGTTCGGGCGCCAATGTAATGTTGCGCGCTCCCAACCTGCACGCAACAATAGTGGTGACTGCTATGAACTGGAAATTACACAAAGTCTTGACAAGGGTTTAAATCCCTTTTTATTCAACTTTAGAAATTACAGATGCGTGCTCTTGACGCTCACAAACTACGCCGACCCGGCGGTAAAATAAAAATAAGAAACTAAAAACGAATAATAACAAGTGACTACCTACGAGGCTCTCTAAAACGTAACTAACCTAACCGTGTTCTAAGATACCGCTGACAATTCAGCAAACTTCTGAATATTACGTTGAAAGATTTAACTATTTACCGAGGCAAGCACACAGGCCGAAAGGCGTGGTTCTTCAATTTCTAACTAGCCACCTCCACGCTCGTGAAGCAAGAAAGCACACTTTCGAACTCGTTTCCCTTCTATTTAACTCAGAATACTTCCGCTGACTATTTTGAATACTTTGCGCGTTCTACTAAAATTTACATACTCTGGCATTGGCAATTCCAGGAGAAAGTAAGGCTTGACAGGAAAGATAGTTTAAACTTAAAATAAATGTTAGTTAAAATAAATATAAACCCTACAACCTCATTAATAAAATAATACATGGGAACACAGTTCTGTTCTGTGAACATTATACACTGATGCTGGCATTTGATGCTGGAGTTGGATATCATCAACGCAAGAACCTAATGCATGATTTCATGACAGGCACAATGCAGACATTTCTGTTACTAATGCAAAGTGTGATCGGTATCTGCATTTCACTCGAGATATGTTATGTTTAACACAGATCATATACAAATTAAATAGAGACATGTAATAAAACATTTAGCTATACTTCAGAATTTCAGTATTAGATGTATTTCAAAGAGACAGTAAGCATTAGGATCTACGGAATGCATATTAATAGTTGACAGATATAAATATTAAACATTTATAAATAGGCAGTGTAAAAATGTTCCAAAAACCACTTTGCATAAAACCACTAGAATGGAAAAATATTACTTGCTGAAAATCTCTGATTTTGCTTGACGATAATAAAATTTGCATATTACCCTTGTAGCACTGCAAGCAATCTGAAATAGATCTTGTAAATTTAGAACACTAAATATAAAACCTGGACTCAGAAATGTTACATTTCTGGACATTCTCAACATTTAAGATTCAATTACGTGAAAATCTCACTTTCGAAAAATTTCAACATGAAGTCCTAAAAAGGATGTCCTAAAACGGTACGTAACTTTATACTATACTGTTTACAAAATGTCATGAAATGTGCAAAATGTACAGTATTTAAATTTGCAAAGGGTTGGAAGAAAAACCAAACCTTGAAGTTTGACTGTGAATAAGAGACACAGTCTAAAGTTTTCAATCAGCCTACAAACAAGCTGATCTAAATTTCTGTTTCATTAGAGATTTAAATGAAGTTTATTTCTTTTGTGAAAACAAAGAAATGGTATTAAATGACAATTTAGGTAAAAGTTTATAATTGGGTGCCCCTTGTTTCTTGGCGATTCTTTTTTGATGCCAAGATCGGTGCTTGGAAGGCACAATATCAAGATGGCCCATACACAAAACCAAAATAAGAAGTCAAAGAATTGCACAAACTCTGTGTCCATGTACACATCGATCTGTTTTCACTTAAAAAAACATCCTAGAATTGCACAAACTAGGCATTGCGCACTGCCTTAAATTTGTCCATGTACACAACAATCTATTTTCATTTAAATAAAATCAGGAAGCTAAAACAAAGTTAAAACTATCATGGTAAACAGAAGTGAGGATTCATCGCCAAAATTTTTTAAAAATTATCGCTAATCGAAGGGGCACTCAATTCTACACTAGAGCCGACAATTTACATACCTCATACAAAGCCAGCAGTAAGCTTTACACTACCTGGTGTAATATCTGCAAATCCTTAATTCTGTGCCTGCCCATATTCTAAGAATTTTCCCACTAAATTCTGCTATCCAGTGCGATTCAACCAGCTTTCAACTTGTATAATGCGATTTCTTTGCTGCATGGACAGGATTTCTGTTACTAATCTAACACCTCAAAAGATAGAAGGTTCCTTATCTGTGTACATAAACATATATTTCTTCAAATTATCCTCAATGACTTGTTACAGACGTAACTCACGAGACTTTTCACCTATGTGGATATGCATATTTAAATCAACTTTCAGTATATATCACTTATAGCATAACTTACATACAAAGCTCCTCAGCTATGTGAATAAGCACGTGTTTGTTTAAATTATCCTTTTAACTAAATGACTCCTTACATATTTCACATACATGAAATTCCTCTCCTCTGTGAATAAGCAGATGCTTGTTTAAACTTTCCTTATGACGAAATGTTTTCTTACATACTTCACACACATGAGGTTTCTCTCCTGTATGAATAAGCATATGATTTTTTAAAGGACCCTTTTGACTAAATGACTTCTTACATACTTCACACTCATGAGGTTTCTCTCCTGTATGAATAAGCATATGCTTATTTCAACTATCCTTATGACGAAACGACTTCTTACATACTTCACACTCATAAGGTTTCTCTCCTGCGTGAATAAGCATATGATTTTTAAAGGCCCCTTTTGTCTAAATGACTTCTTACATACTTCACACATATAAGGTTTCTCTCCTGTGTGAATTAGCATATGCTCATTTAAACTACTCTTGTGACTAAGTGATGCCTCACATACTTCACACATATGAGTTTTCTCTCTTGTGTGAATAAGCATATGCATGTTTAAATTACACTTTTGACTAAATGACTTCTTACAAACTTCACACTTATGAGGCTTCTATCCTATGTGAATAAGCATGTGTTTGAATAAATTACTCTTATGCTAAAATGACTTCTTACATATTTCACAAATATGAATTTTCTCTCTTGTGTGAATAAGCATATGTATATTTAAAACTCCCTTTTGTCTGAATGACTTTCTACATACTTCACATACATGAGGTTTCTCTCCTGTGTGAACAAGCATATGCTTGTTTAAACTATTCTTATGACCAAATATCCTCTTATATACTTCACATATATGAGATTTATCTCCAGTGTGAATATGCACATGCTCTTTTAAATTACTCTTACGATAAAAGAACCTCCTACATATTTCACACATATGAGGCTTTTGTCCTGTGTGCATATGTTCATTTAATTTACCTTTTTGACTAAATAAGTTCTCACACACTTTACACATGTGAGATTTCTCTCTTGTGTGAATAAGCATATGCGAGTTTCAAGTACTCGTTTGAGTAAATACTTTCTTACATACTGTACACATATGAGGTCTCTCTTCTGTATAAGTAAACATATGTTTGTTTGGAACACCTTTTGTCTGAATGGTTGATTCCGTTCCTCATACACAGGAAGTTTCTCTCCTATATGGCTATAGAAGTGCTTTTTTAAGGAATTGCTTTCTCTAAATGGTTTATTACATTCCTCTCAGAATAGAAATTTCTGTCCAATAGAGATAATAATAAATAACAGTTTCGATCACACCCTACCATGATATTCATACTACGCATGGATGTAAATGAGTTGCTTAATAGAAATTTTAATTTTTATAGAAATAGTTTTTGAGTGTTTAACAGTAGCTTTCGGTGAGCAAATGAAAATATTGTACATAATAGGCATGAGGCTTACTCTGTGATTATGCATGCCTTCATTTCGAGGAATATTTCAATAAATATTAAACTCCTACAATCCACACATATATCATTTCTAGCCTGCACACACACATATATATATATATAATTATTGCTTCTAAAATTATGTCATAGATGGTACAGAATGACTGAAGACAAATACGGCAGACTACAAAACAGTTTCGTATATTCTGTGCGAATCAACAGACAGACAAGCACAGCGGTCGCCGCTTTTTCAGACGGCCCAGACTTTCCTTTTACTATCGATAGGCAGACTTCTGTCATCGATAATGAAATGGCCGTTGTTTATCGATTACGAAGGTTTTAATGTTTTGAATTCGTGTATGAACTTTGTCAGAAGGAAAATGAGTATCGCGAAACCTTGCAATTTAAAGGAATACTTTGCAGACATGAAGTAGAGACTGTTAAAAAAATTTGCTTACTACTATAGAAAATCATAATCATTCGATGATAAGAGTATGTTATGAAGTATGTTATGTATGATACGAGTTATGAAAGTAAATGTAAAGATAATGTATGTATGTGAAGTAAATAAAATCCTCTAGAACGCAAACGCTTTATTTGGTTATCTAGTTGAAAGTTTGGCCATTTTGTTATATTTGTTCTTAAGTACTTATCAACATAAATTTTTATTAACTTTATTGCCTAAGATCTAATTGATGTTTCGAGATCTGGTCAAAGTAAAAAAAAAAAAAAAAAGGTTTATAGACGTTCATATTCATTAATTTTGTTGCATAACGTGTAATAGAGTTCTGTTTGATTTTTATTTAATTTTATTGTTAGCTATTGCATGTTTTTTTTAAATAGCTGATGCTTTACAAAACCTTCCATACTATATTAAACATTAAACAAGGTGTACTGTGTTAGATTTGAAAATTTTTATTGTTTCTTCAGAAACTCAACAATAGCCTCAATGACTACTATATTTTTCATCCTGTCTTATTGTATAAATGCAATTTGTTGATTTGAAATATAATAATTTAACTGTCAGTGTGTAAAGAAAATTCATTCTTTAGTTTTATCACGAACAACGTTTTTCAAAATAATCTTATAATTAAACACAACCAATTCAAAAAAAAATCTGTTTAAGTTAATAGTTTACTATAAAATTAAATGCATTGAAATATCAGGAAGTTATAATAATGAAGATATTGACACTTTCGGAAAACAGGAACGTTTTATGAAATGTATTTATTTCTTTAGTGATTTATAAGTGAATGCTACTTAACTTGTATAATATTACATTACTGTCTATTTTGACTGGCACCAGTAGACTAGCAGATAAGGTAGCTGAACACTGGATGTTTGATCCAGGTACAAATATTGGTGAATGGGATAGCTGCATGGGAATTTTCCTTTTTCTCCTCATGTATTATGCTTACCATGCTTTGTGTAACTTAGCATAGCCATCAACACCTTAATAATTTTAATACAAAATACCATATTAATAATATATTTTGCTACCATATTACCACAACAAATTTCGCAAGATGCACCAAACTGTGTGAACCATGTGTATGTGCATATAATAATTCTTCACTTTTTAATAAGCAGCATCACCATTTTTGTATGTTTTTTTCCTTTTTTTGTGTGTGTGTGTATTTGTCCAAGTTACAATGATTTTTATAACTCATTTTTATTTTTATAACAAATCATTTATAAACAAATCATACTTTTTTAATGTGAAATTAATTTTAAAATATGCACTTGTAGAATTTGTCTGCAGTGGATGAAATAGTAGTATGAATAAAATTCTGAAAAAATAAAGCTGTATCAAATTATAAAGTTACAGAATGGAATTTGCTATGTTAGTTGAATTTAAATTACCAGGAATCTTTCTCCCTTCGCTGTTGCTATACCACCAAAAGAAAACCAATTATGAACAGCATACTGCAAACAAAAACTTGCTTGTAACAAGGTTTAAAAGGCTTTTATCAAGGCCATTAAAATCTGTACCAATCAATCAATAAACATTGATTGATTGGTACAGATTTTAATGGCCTATTTGTTACCAAATGAATCTAAAGCAAACCAGTATGAGGGGTAGTTTTACAGGTTAACTTGTTTTCAAATTAGGAACTCTGTAAAAAGGATCATCCAGCTGTACTGACACTGCATGTTCTTTCTCATATCTAGTTATTTGGTTGTAACAGGTAGTTAAGATAAAAACGCTTGTAACACTGCTTAATTTTTATGTATGGTAGTCCAGTTACATGAATATAACATTTTTCCACGACTTTTTTTGCACTTTAAATTTGGTTTAGAAAGTTATTTACCAAGATTTTAGGATGTTGTATAGAAATATATGGAACAACTACAGACAAATGTATTGTTTCAGAAGAGAGTATATCCTCTTACTGAATCTTTTCCTGCACTTATTGTTTGATTTAATATTTCCAGTATAGTGGAATGACCATCATGAAAACATAACATCCTGTAGCTCTTTCTATAGAATTCCATTCAGATATTCACACTTTTTTGTAAGTTAATGCAGAAGACAGTACAGATTTACATCTATTTCTGATACTTCCAATTTTAAGGAATAATCATGGAGTCTATACTGTTACATAGAAGATGCTAAAACTTAAAAAAGTCTGTGAACATAATTAAAAAAAATAAAATAAATAAATAAATAAAAATAAATAAATAAAAATAGGGGTCACTGAAATAAATAAATATTCAGATTCTTTTCTTGTGTTCTAACATATATAATTATTACTTCAGTAGATTCTAATATTTATTTTATAATCATGCATTATTACTACTTAGGCAACGATACAGACATATATAAATTTTCACTATTTTTTACTGTCATTATATGCACAATTTTCATTTTTTTATTAACAAGAGAACTGATCAAAGCATATCGAGACTTCGTAATCGATTAGAAAGTGCAAAGCACATCAGCTATTTGTCGTCGATGGCAATACAGCGCATTCGCGATGGCATAGAAATACAGGGCATGCGCGATGGCATACCCGCTTTTTATATTGAAACTCCGCGCACTGAAGCTGGAAAATTAATTAATCATGTACGCCACATTACTGATATTAGAGTAAAAGTGGTTTCGTACAAAAGCAGGCCCGGACCGACTCAGCGTTTCAACTGCCAACGGCACGGGCATACTCAACGTGCATGTAAAAATATGCCCCGTTGTCTCAGATGCGCCGAAAATCACAAATCCTTCCAGTGCCCTCAAAAAGGTAAAGAATTTCCTGCGAAATGTGTCCTCTGTGGAGGAGACATGCATCCTGTAGTAAGGAATGCCCCAAAAGACCAGGAAATAGAGCTATTGAAAAAAATTAATGAAGAAGGAACACCAAAAAGTTCCCAAAATAAGCAAAATCAACAGACTCCGGCTACTCTCAGCCATTCGCGTAAGGATCAAGGATCAAGGAAGTGCAATTTACGGAGTTCATAGGCAATTACGCCTTTACCTCCACATCTTCAAAGGAAATTAAATCATCCGAAAGAGGGGATTGTCAAATAGGGTAAAATTTTGATAAGCCGAATGACTTGGAGTAAGTGCCTTCACACTGAGTCAAAAAAAGGCAAAAAACTCAGAAGGTCTTAATTTTGCGCCGAAAAAGGGCCAGAATAATTTAGATAGGGGCAGCCATAAAAATTTTGACTAGAAAAATAAAAGGTGAAGTTTCCTTGAACCTTGATAATCATGTTTAGCATACGTCAGATGAAGAATACGCAGGGGAATTCCGATGCGCGTTCTTCGAGGTGGGAGGGAGGGGGGAACCTGTTTACAGGTCGAAAAAGTAGTTCTGTCAGTGATCAGCTGGGAGGGAGAAGTTTCATTTTTGACCGCTATTCAATGCGGTATTTAAGGGCCAAAAAGGACGCTGTTAAGCGCCTAAGAAAGTTCCTTTTTAAAGGAAGAAAGAAGCTATAATTTAAAAATTTTTTACAGTTTTATTTCATTTGAAAGGTTAAAGTATTTTAAATCAGTCCTGTTTGACTGTGATGTTTCTTATTAAAGAAACGTTAAAGGAGGTTCCTCGAGTTAATGCCGTGCGCATTAAAGAACTTTAGAGGCGGGGGGTTAAGGAACAAGAAGTAGTTATTCATGTCGCTATCAGTGTGCTCATATCTAGCCCGTTTAAATGGCAGAGCTGAATATTCCCTGTTAAGAACCGCTCTGGGTCTTTTCCGGGAAGAAGCAACAGCAGGATCGTATACGGGTAGCATATGAAGCACAGGATTTGCAACACGTTGAATATTTTTGAAAAAATTTTCCGAAAGTCGCTGTATATAGCGATTAATGGGCATAATTTTGAGGTCGTTATGAATCTCTACGTTCCGTACAAACCACGGAGCTTTTAAAATCTGCCGAAGCATTTTAGATTGAAAAATTTGGACATGTTTTCTGTTAGTCAGTGCAGATGGGCCCCATATGGGACACGCATACGTAAGAACCGGCCTAATCATTGATTTGTAGAGCAAGATTTTGTTATCAGTTGACAGGTTGCTATTACTAGCTAAAAGGGGGCGTAGGGCGGTTTTGACAGCTGTCGCACCCGCTATGATTTTGCGGATGTGAGGCTGCCACGTTAATTTTGAGTCTAGTAAAACACCTAGATATTTAAGACACAATAACACGCCGAATAAATACTGATTCAGAAGTCAAACAACAAAAATCAGCGTTAATTCACAAAATTTTCACAGGACTAGTTTCGATGGTTACCATCGAAATTTGTAAGAAGAGACCCAGGGAATGGGTTCCCCGAAGAGCATTAAATTAGGTAAACTTGGGATGTTTCTTCGGATGAACATAGTGGCAGCACATTTTGCGACATTGATTTTGATTTTATACAGACCGAGCCAGAGTTCTAAGGTCGAAAGGTAACTCTGCAATTGTGAGATTACCTGGAGGGTGTTGGAGTGTTGTGAAATGATGGCTGTATCGTCTGCGTATAACGCAAGATCGATATTTGGGGCCTTAGGAAAATCATTTACATAAAGGTTAAACATTGCAGGGGCAAGGAGGCTACCTTGAGCTACCCCAGCATAGATTGGGCGGGGACAGGAGAATTCGTGGTTAACTCGCACGCGGAAACTGCGTCCGGTCAAGTACGATTTAATAATTTTAATGAGATGAGCCGAAAAACCAAGCCGCATGAACTTGTAAATAATCCCGTCATGCCAAGTCCTGTCAAAGGCTTTGGCAACGTCCAGATAGACAATTCCAGTTTTCTCTCGCTTACGAAAGCCTTCATGAATGAATTCTACTACACGGAGTAACTGGTATACCGTGGAGTGTTTAGGTCGGAAGCCGAATTGTTCCGGGATTAGTAAATTTTGATCCCGACAGAATTCATTCAGGCGATTAAGTAAGACAAATTCATAGATCTTAGAGAGAGAAGATAACAGACTTATGGGTCTGTAATTGACGGGCAAGTTTAAATTTTGTCCCGGTTTTGGAATGGGGACGACTGCTGCAATTTTCCAGCAGTCGGGGAAATAGCTTCTCCTGAGCATTAAATTTATGAGTACCGTGATCCATACGACAAACATAGGGGGGAAGTTTTTGATCATGCGATTCGAAATAGAATCTATGCCAGGTGCCTTGTCAGGTTTCAATTTATCAATGAAAACCATGACTTCAGTAGGGTCCGTTGGCCTGAGTTCAGTTGTGATAGTTTGTGTTAAAAAATCTTTAACCCGTGCTTGTATGCGCCCCTGTGTAACCGGGCGGTTACAGTAGGAGTCGTGGTTTGGTGTGAATTGAGTTGCAAGGCTGTCAGCTATGACATTCGCCTTTTTTGAGTCAGTGTAGGCCATCTGCGCACCATCGGCCGTTTGAAGGGGCGGAATGTATGTTTTATGTTTGCGTAATCGGGCGGCTGCGCGCCAAATCGATTTGTCTTCAGTCGTTAGGGACTCAATGTAGGTTTTCCACTTCGCTTGTTTTAATAAGCGGGTTTCGGTCCTTATCTCGTTCTGTATCTTGCGAAACTGGGCACGGATATTGGGATCTCGTGACCTTTGCCAAATTCTTCGCAAGTAATTCCGCTGCTTAATTTTGAATTTAGTCTCAGGTGGGAGCCTAGCACCTGGGTGTTTGCGTGGTTTTGAAGCCGCAGCTCTCGCTTCTTTCAGTAAAGACTCCAGACTTTTAATATGACTGTCAAAGTCCGAATTGCTGGAAATTTTGATGGGAGGGAGTGAAGTTTTTTCCAAAATAAATCTAAAGTGGTCCCAATTTGTTGAGACTTGCTCCTCTAATTTTGAGTATCGATTTTGAATATCTAGGGTTATCAAAACGGGGTAGTGATCAGAGTCCAATTCCTGAATCACTTTTATCTCATGCCGAAAAAATATGTTATAAAAGGCAGCCAGATCAAGAACTGCTGGGGACCCTCTAATAGGGTAAAAAGTCGGGAGGGTAGGAGCTATGATCTGTACATGGTTACTCTGGCACCATGAATTTAGACTAATACCATACCTGTTCCTATTAGAACAAAACCATGCGGTATGGCGTGAATTTAGAACACCAGCAATAATTAGGTGATTTGAAATATTCAAAAGTTTATCAAAATCACTGACAGGAAAAGCTGGCCTTCCACGTGCTCTAGACAGTGGAGTTAGGTAAGCTGAGACTATTGTCAGCGGGGAGGAATTTTGAAGGAAAATTTTGATAATTGTCGCTTCCAAAAAATTTAAATCAGGGGACGGTATCATGTGGTGCTTTAACGAACGCTTCACATAGATACAGGTGCCACCACTGGCATTTCTGCCCTGTGACACCCTGTCAGTACAATAAATGTCATAATTCCCAATTTTGGGAGTATTCCCTGGGGTAAGGTTGTAAGGATCTTAAGTTTTACTAACGTTTATTTTATTTTAAATCTTTACTATCACTTCTTATTTTCTACTTCCGGCCAGAATTATAAGCGTTAAGGTTTTTATGCAAAGTTTGTCTGGCGAACGCCAAGTATTTAAGTTGTGGCCTTTTGCCAAGAGAGAGAGAGGAAGCAGTGAGTGAAAGCAGGCCGCTTACCTTAGAAGTTACGCAGTTGCTATTTGCCTTCCAGGCCAGAGGTTTTAATCCTCTTGATAAATTTAAACGTATTGTAGTGTTCACAGTCTCTGTACTACATACGCTTCCTGTTAACATAAGGCCAATCTTCCACGTTTATTATTCTAAATTTAAATTAGAGTTTAGTTTTATTTTTATACTTTTACGTTAGACCCCAAGTAGCGGGTCAGTGTATTCCGAAGTACGGAAGTTATTGTATATAGAGAAAAATAAAGGGTTTTGTATACCCTTCGTCTGTATCCTGTCTACTTACCACAATTAGTGAACATAGCTTTAGTAAGCTCTCTGTTCCGAGTCAGGTCCTTGTATGTTCCCGAAGAAGGTAAGAAGGAACACTGAACCTGATAGTGGCGCCCAACGAAGAAGAATAACCATGGCCGAGTTTCAAGAAGAACCTGTGCTGCCTGCAGAAACGGCTCAGAATCCAGAAATGCCAGCTGCCGCCCTGGAAGGATTTGGTTACATCGTCCAGACCATGCGCGCTTCGATGAAACCAGAAGCAACATTTAATGGAAACTCACCGGTAACCAGTTTTTTGGAAAAATTGGATGACCACTTCATGCTCTACCCCGTGCACGAGTTTCAAAAAGTTACCTTAGCTACCAGCGCTTTGAGGGGCCAAGCGCTTAACTGGTTCAAATGTATAGGCAGAAGTCTCTTGGGTCAAGCAGGAAGTCCCATCTATACTTACGAAAATTTCAAGACTGCCCTACTAAAAGCCTTCCCTGTTGTAAGGGATCTTGCGAAATTAGAAACGGAACTTTTCAGTATATATCAACAAAAAATCGAAAACCTCTCGAGCTTTATTTTAAGAAAAATTCACGTTTTCAAGCTCTTGTATGGAAACCGTCCGGATCCTGAAATAATTCAAGTGATTTTGCCGAGGTTACTACCCCAAGTGCAAGACTTTATTGAATTGAGAAATCCGACTACACTGGAAAAGTTATTTGAGCTAGCAAGCCAGTTTGAAAGTAGAAGAACGGCGGACGTCGAAAGAAGACGCCAATATCAGCAGCGAAACCAATTTGGTACGCCAAGACTACAGCAAACTCAAGCACACGGCTACGGAGAAAAAGCGAATCAGTGGGCAAGGAAACCCGAGCATTCAAAAACAGCCGGCGAACGTCGACAGTTCAATAGCAACCCAGGAAAAACGTCTCAAGGCCAGTGGAAAAAGAAGGAAAGCACGGAAAGGAAAAATAATTTAAACTAAAACGGATTTCTGCTGACGAGAGGGTGCGGAAATCCGAAGGCCACGAAAACCCCTCTTCCTACAAGTTAAATACAGTAATGGTGAAAAATCTGACTCTTCCGAAGATTGAAGTCTTGGTGAATAATATCCCAGCCACCGCACTCCTGGATACAGGCGCGCAGTGTTCCTGTGTGGCAGAAGATTTTTTTAGGAAGTATTTTCGCAAATACCGCATATATAATTCGGATAATACGACAGTGTTAGCGGCGCAAGGAGAAAAATGTAAGTGCGTAGGTAAAGTACCTTTGTATATCCGTATCAAGGACGAACAAGTAAAGGTGATGTTTTTTATAGTAAAGAATCTGCAAGCACATTTAATCTTAGGAATCGATTTTCTTTCAGACGCACAAGCAACACTGGATTTTAATGAAGCGTCCCTTAAGCTGACAATGAAACCAGTTCGTACTGAAAAGGCTGAACCGCCGATGGTAAATCTTGACCACCTGCCTAATGACGAGCAAGGAAGAATCCGACAAGTGGTAAGTGAATTTGCTTCGTTATTTAGTGATATTCCAGGATTTACTCAGGTTACTAACCATAGTATTGACACCGGAGATGCATTGCCAGTTCCCCAAAACCATACCGGTATGATATAAATAAGGAAAAAATTATAGAATGGCATATTACCGATATGCTACGTAAAAAGATCATAACGCCCATCTCAAGTAGTTATGCTAGCCCGGTGGTTTTATGTAAGAAAAATAATGACTATCCTTTGACGCATCCAAAAAGATGGAGATTCGCTATTGATTACCGTAAATTAAACTCCATAACTAAATATCCGGTATATCCATTACCGATCATAGAAGAAATTCTAAGGAACATAAAATCAACCAAATTTATGACGACTTTAGACTTAACGACTGGTTATTTTCAAATAGGGGTTAGGCCTGAGGACGTGCCTAAGACTGCTTTTATAACCAAGTCTGGCACTTATGCATTTTTGCGTATGCCGTTTGGCCTTTCAGGGGCCCCGGCAACATTTCAGCGATGCATGGACATTGTGTTAAGACCTGTTCTTGGAAAGTCCACATTTATCTATTTAGACGATATCATTATTACTAGTGATAATCTCGACCAACATGTACAGGATTTAAGACAGGTGTTTTCTTTATTAAATGAGGCCGGTCTAAAAGTTAATGTCGAAAAGTGCAAATTTGCAGCCCCTGAATTAAAATATTTAGGTTACAAAATATCTCAAAAAGGAATCGAGACAGACGAATCAAAAATAATCGCTGTACAAAAGTATCCGACTCCAAACACGGCAAAGAAGCTCTCTTCTTTTCTAGGACTTTGTTCATATTATAGGTCCTTTATAAAAGATTTTGCATCTATCGCTGAGCCATTGTTAAAATTAAAAAGGAAAAAGGCAAGATTCTCGTGGACGGCCGAAGCCAATAGTGCTTTCGAAAAATTAAAACAAGCATTAACGCAAGCCCCTGTGTTGAAATTTCCTGAAAAGGATGAGAATTTAGAAATTTCAGCGGATGCTTCGGTTCGGATTATGCGGTAGGAGCGGTACTTTCGCAAAATCAGCAGCCCGTGGCATTTTTTAGCCGAACTTTAAATCAAACACAAAGAAACTATTCCGCGACTGAGAGAGAGGCACTTGCAGTTCTGTTAGCAGTGCAAAAGTTCCGAGTCTATTTTGGAAAGGCGCCGATAACAGTGTACTCTGATCATGCGGCGGTAACTACATTGTACTCAGGGAAAAATTTATCCCCAAGGTTAATAAGATGGGCACTCAAGCTGCAAGAATATAATCTGGTAATCAAGCATACCCCCGGAAAGGAAAATATCGTAGCAGATGCCCTATCAAGAATTAAAATAGACGAACAAGGTAATACCGTAAAGGTGGCAATGCTTACAGCATGTACAATAAATTCCCGAGAAACTGTAATAACTGAAATGGGTAAGGATCCTGAGTTTGGAAGCATTTATGAGTATTTGAAGGATCCTGAAAATTTTAGCCACCAAGATATTGTGGCGATAAGAAATAGGGCGGCCCATTACGAACTAATAGATGGTCTATTATTTTATACAAAAACTACGAATTCCAACAACGAATTTCGACCTGTTATCCCAGCTAGTCTTAGATTAAATATCCTGGAGGAGCTCCATGACAGCCCTTTAGCTTCTCATGCTGGTATTCGAAAAACTATCCAACGCGTACGCGAGGCAGTCTACTTTCCTGAACTGCAAAAGTTAACAAGGGCGTATGTCCAGTCCTGCCCAACATGTCAAGCAGTTAATTATATTAATTTCCGCCCGGCCGGGTTTCTAAATAGTATTAAATCCGAATTTCCAAATGAAATAATTGGCATCGATTTATTGGGCCCTTTCCCAAAAAGTCAGTTAAATAAAAGTCGCTATCTCCTTGTTATGGTTGATCATTTTAGTAAATGGACCGAAATTGTTCCCTTAAAACGATCCTCCGCGAAATTAGTTATTGATTCTATTTTAAATAAATATATTTTAAAATACGGGGCGCCCCTAAAAGTTATATCGGATAATGGTCCTCAATTTGTAAGTAATATATTTGAAGACATGTGCCAAAAACTGGGCATACGTCATTTAAAAATGGTCCCGTATGCGTAATGGCAGACCGCACATTGAGTTGAACAGTGTTAAACGAATGTCGCATACTGCGCATGCCCAGAAAACAATTTGGCGTAATTACTATGTTGGCGCGATTTGAAAAGAAGATAAATACGGTATATGGTAGATGTACCGCCATCTGATTGTAAACAAATCTGGCGTTTAAATCTTCGTAGAGTATAATGTAAATGTAAATTAATTACTGTGTTAAAATACTTTTTTTTTTTTTTTTTTTTTTTCTGTACTGCTCAAACAACTAGAAAGCTGAAATTATTGCGAAGTAATGTGAAGCAGTGTTTGCATTCAAAATGTAAAATATAATACCTATGAAATTCTGCACATTCCTTTGGAACTGTACAAATTTTCGTTCAAAAAAAGACTGAAATTTAGGATATATTAGTTGAAAATTTATTCATTATACTTTTAAGCAATAAAAACAATTCGGGATTTACCATACGTTCCATTCGTACATACATAAAGAAACACTGAGGAACATAACAAGTGCTTGCAAATAACACTGAAGAAATTTTACAATTCTTTAATGCTAGTTATTAAATTCTTTGAAATGAGAAAATAAAAGCGCGAATATACGCTAACAAACTAAGCGAGATACTCCAGTTTACAATTACTGAATTATAACATGTAAACAAATTACATTTAAATAACGAATTATTACGAATAAATATTAAATGCACTGTTATTGACAAATTACAATGAAATATATATTAGAAAAATAAGCAAGTGCAATCGGTATGGACGTTAAAATAACTAATAAGCAAAGTTCCACAACATTACAGTTGTAAACATCATTCGAACACATTCGACAGCCATGATGATCACGAATAAGCTAGCGTAGGGTTACTTAGTCGCCAATATTTCTCCCCGCGCCAAAGGTACACCATCAAGCATGCGCAGTAAGCGAAATTTGCTTAACATTGTTCAACTCAATGTGCGGTCTGCCATTACGCGTCCCGTATCGGCCGCAATCAAATATAGCGGAACGGGTCAATAGAAATATAGTGAAAATTATCCGTAGTTATGTTAAAAATTTTCATAAAAGCTGGGATAACTATGTCAATGAATTTGCTTTCGCCCTTAGGACCGCAAAACATGATACAACGGGCAAAACTCCTGCTGAGTTATTTCTAGGCAGAAAGATTATAACACCGTTAGATAAATTATTTTATGTGCAACAAAGAGCCCCAGAATTTAAAATGGGTGATATAGAAAAACTAATTAAGGAAGCAAAGAAGAATACGGAAGTAGCACAAAGAAAACAGAAGCTCTATTATGATTTGAAACGACGGGGAGTAACTTATAAAGTAGGGGATGAAGTTTTAAAAATTAAGCATTCACTTTCTTCAGCACCAGAAGATAAAACTGCCAAATTTTTTCCACGATTTGAAGGACCATATGTTATAGAAAAAATAACTCACGCTGTAGTAGTGTTAAAAGCCAGAAATGGTGAAACCTGTTCCGCAAACATTGATCAAATCAAGCCCTACTTCGATCGTAATAAAATGCAAATATTTTCAGATCTTTTGCAGGATCCGGCACGGCAGACACCGCAGGCACAAGCTCCAGAGGTGGAACAACGACAAGTACAAGGGCAAGCCAATAAGAGGCAGGAGCAAGTAAAAAGAAAATTGCCCCGCGGAAAAATTGAAGGTAGCAAGAAAAAGAAGCCGTTCCACCGTCCAGAAAAGAGAGTTCACGAACATCCCCAGAATGAAGAAGGGAGAAGGACGACGTATGTGAAGAGAACCAGGAGAAATGACGGGAACTATAACCCGGCTCTAAAACGGAAGATCTACTCATCCGACAGGACTCTCCGCAGCAAAAGTCGCCGAACTGCGGAAGGGCCATCAGCGGCGGAGGAAAAAGTACAAGGAAAATTTGAACGGCCAGCAACGAGGTCCAAGCAAGAACACGAAAGAAGTTTCCCGGTTCCGCCAAGACCAGCTGCCATCAAACGGCCAAGACCACAAGCAGAGGAGAAAAAGAAGGTATTCAAGGGTGGCCGAACTGGTGAAAAAAGGAAGCTTCCAGACCAAAGCACTGAAGGGCGAGCCCGTACAAGAAGGAGGATAAATCAAACTACTATCTGCAATACCTTTAAAGACTGGGCCCAGAAAAGGATGTCCGAATATCACAAAGATAAGTAAAATTTTATATTACTTTGCAAACTTAAGTTAATCTTTCATTCTTACTGCAAGTGGCAGATTTCAAGAAGTTTTACCTCATGCGAGGTCTACCTTTATCGCCAAAAGGGCGAGAAATAAGTTGTTACCGATTTTGGTATTATGTTTTTCAATTACTCGCGCGTAAAACTAAAGTTGATGTATAATAGCGTTGTGTAAAGACTTAAATATTGAAAAAAGTTATTGTATAAATTTTATTTAAAACATTCTAGCAAGAGAGAAGTTTTAGTCTGAAAGACTTTTTGAAATGTAGTATTTCAATGTAGAAAGAATTGGCACTTGCTTTGAAAAGAATAGAAGTTAACAATGTACTACTAATGTATGTTTTCAAATGTGTAAAATTAACGGCATGTTGATATGTTCTTATATACAATGTGAACTGTTATTTTAAATGTTAAGAAATACCGTGATATGGTAAAAGTGAATGTTAAATTTTTTTTTAGTCGTGTGACTGCAAAAAAAGACTAAATCATGGAGAATATGTGTTAAAGATTGAATGATGTAGTTAGGCTCTCTGACGCTACACTTTAGAGTTAGACACTTTCAGAATAGTACCTCAGGGTTTAGAGTTGAAATTAGGGTGTGTTAAGAGGTCTTGTTATGTTGAATTTTAACACGTTAGTGTTTTGATTGTAGGAGGAAGTGTGGAACACGTAGACAGAAACACATTCGTGTTTGGTGTTCTTTTGCAACACATGTCAGAGAGCACGGGGAGAGATAATTAAAATAGTCATGAATGAAATAAGAATGTTAAGAGAAGTATAATTGTATATGTTACTTAAATTTTTGTATCCTGGGAGCTGCTATTGTAAAAAAAAAAAAAAAAAAAAAAAAAAAAAAAAATTTCTTTCTTTTAAATTTCTAGTTTCTAGCAAAGTATGTTTGTAAAAGATTGGCCTCGCGTTAGATTCTAGAGCTAAAAGTTTTCAACAAGGTCGTTTTAGACCTCAGTTTCAAACTAATTAACTCTGGCGGGAAGTATGTAAGGATCTTAAGTTTTACTAACGTTTATTTTATTTTAAATCTTTACTATCACTTCTTATTTTCTACTTCCGGCCAGAATTATAAGCGTTAAGGTTTTTATGCAAAGTTTGTCTGGCGAACGCCAAGTATTTAAGTTGTGGCCTTTTGCCAAGAGAGAGAGAGGAAGCAGTGAGTGAAAGCAGGCCGCTTACCTTAGAAGTTACGCAGTTGCTATTTGCCTTCCAGGCCAGAGGTTTTAATCCTCTTGATAAATTTAAACGTATTGTAGTGTTCACAGTCTCTGTACTACATACGCTTCCTGTTAATATAAGGCCAATCTTCCACGTTTATTATTCTAAAGTTAAATTAGAGTTTAGTTTTATTTTTATACTTTTACGTTAGACCCCAAGTAGCGGGTCAGTGTAATCCGAAGTATGGAAGTTATTGTATATAGAGAAAAATAAAGGATTTTGTATACCCTTCGTCTGTATCCTGTCTACTTACCACAATTAGTGAACATAGCTTTAGTAAGCTCTCTGTTCCGAGTCAGGTCCTTGTATGTTCCCGAAGAAGGTAAGAAGGAACATTGAACCTGATAAGGTGAGTCTCTTGGACTAAAAACACGTCAATATCGTGCTCTACTACAAAATCACGAACTTCGTGAATTTTAGATGTCAATCCATTGGCATTCCACGTGCAAATGGTCAGTTCTCTGGTGGTGTTTGAACTGTTATTAATAAAATTGAATTTTAGGCCGTTATTAGAGGTTCATCACTGAAAAACAGAAGACATAGGTCTAAAAATGCCGAATTAGGTGGAAAGCTCAACATAGCTTTCATAAATATAAAATGCCCTCATTAAAGCAGCTGCTTGCCTGAGTTTAGGCATTGCTTTTTTGAAGGCAAGGAGCAGAATATGCTTGTCTACCGCTGGGTCGCGGGAGATTTCAATTAAGCATTTTAGTGTAGATGAAAAGACATCGTCGGAATCATTGCTACACTCTGCTGCGGCTGACACTGCTGGGGCTTCTGCAGCCGGCAGTCTTGGATTCGTGGATTTGAATCCGTGCTCGGTGGTGTTCTTCACCATCTGTGCATAAGATGGTGAACTGACGTTGCTTGGGGGAGCAGGCATGGGACGTCTTGTCTCAGCAGTTGCTGGGGGCTTAGAAGAGCCCTGCGGGGGGGCTGTTTGAGCAGCTGCTTTAGTCTTAAGCGCGGAATTTTTACCACGAGCCCGTTTGTTACCTGGGTAGCGGGAACAAGATTTATAAGAAGCAGGATGATCTCCACCGCAGTTGCAGCAAGTGGCAGGTACATCTAAGCCTTTGGTACACTCACGTGCCCAATGGGGTCCAGAGCATCTGACACAACGGATTGGAAGGGTGCAGAGTTCCGAAGAATGGAAAAAGCCCTGGCACCGAAAGCACTGAGTAGGGCCCTTGCGGCCACGGTAACGCTCAATGCTGATCTCTGTGCTCCACATGTCAGTGACGGCAAACAGATGATCGAGGAAGGGGTGTGGGATGACTTGTAAATAAACAAGTGGCATTGGGTGTCTGGAGCCAGGCTGAGTAAGCCGAACGATGCGATGCACTTTAAATCCCATCGCCTCAACTTCCTCTTTGATGTCCCCGACGTCTGTTTCAACAGGGAGGCCTCTGATAACAATTTTGACTGGCCGGTCCTGCTTGAGATCGAAAGTTTTGAACTGAATGCCGGCTTGCTTCATCCAGCGGGTGACCTCCCTGAACTCCAGCTCTGTTTGTACAAAAATTTTGAGATATGGTCCAGTCAGAATGCTCCGTAAGTTTGGGGCAATTTCTCTCATGAAGGACACTTGTGTCTTCCAGTTCTTGCTGCTATTGAGGTGAATTGCCGGAATCTCAGGCTGCGGTGGGGGGATACGTTCCGTGCCTGCTCGGAATTTACTTCCTCAGTGGTGCACTCACTATTCTTTTCAGCGTCATTTTTGTCATCATTAATAAGTGAATTTTTGATACGTTCATACTTATTAGCAGTCCTCTCCTTTTTAGGAGTAGCATATTTTGTGCTATTGACTAATTTTGAATTTGGAATAACAGAAATGGGTTCTTTAACGTTTTGAGCCGAATCATCTACTGTTAGATCCACAATAGGCGTCTTCCCTTGCTTTCGAGCCGCAGGGGTGATAAACCCGTCAGAGTCGATTGTCTGCGTCTTTCGCTTCCGCAATGACGTCGCCTGGACCGGTTTCCCCCGCACCTCGTGCATGGAGGTAGGAAACTTACTTCCTACCTCCATGACCTCGTGCGTGGGAATAGATGCCTCTTGCTTACGAGGATCTTCTGCTGTTTGAGCGGCAGCCATCTTGGCTAAGCGCTCGCTCTCAAGAATATTAAGAAATTCCTCTCTGGCGATGGAAGGTGGAAAATCGGGACATCTAAGATGTTTGCGATGTCGTTAATTTTATGGAAAAAAGTCTTACCCGCTTGGTCGAGTTGCTCGTATCCACTTGAATCCAGGGGCGAAGGCGTCCTTTTCATGAAGTTCTTTTGGCGCTGAATGGCCTAGAACTGCTGCTTTAGATCATAGAATTGAATAATCAACTGCATGCGTTCATCATCTGAAGACGCAGATTGCACAGGGGGAGCCTGATCCATAATAGCACACATATTTGCATCAATAACATCATTATTGACATTAAAAATTCCCGAATTAAGCTGAGTTGGCGGGAGCTCGTCACACGAGCGACCGCCACTCTTGCCGTCCATCCTCGGAATCCCATTCACGTAATTTGAGCACTGCCCCGTACAACCAATCATATGCGGCGATTACCAAGAGCAACCCAAAGACGGTTAACGACAGGAAATCCCTCAAGAATAATAAGAAATCTATAAATAACGATAAAGAAGATCAATCCTCCAAAATTAAACGAAAATCAGTAAACACAGACACAGAAGAATAATCCTTTGAAGAATTCACCGGGTTCATTACTGAAATTTACCAAATTTACCAGCAATACAAGTAGGCTTCTAACCCCGCTCCAGACTCAAGACTGCAATGACAGCACTAAAGATATTCATCCAGAACGAGCATGAATAATTACGCCCATACGGCTAATCCAAATACCATGCAACATATTAATTATGCCAAGTTTATGTTTTATAATAGTAATGATATTAAAAATCAAAAAATTGAAATTCAAAACTACATCAACCAGCATAGTCTGGATGTAATTTTATTAAGTGAAACACATCTCAAACCGAATGACAAATTTAAAATTCCCAACTACAACATCTAAAGATCTGACCATCTTCATAACCGTGGTGGTGGTACAGCTATTCTCATGGAAAAATGCCTAAACAGTACCATCTTTCCTCTTCCCCTTATGAGCTTTGAAGCAAGTGCAGTATTTTGAACAGTGACAATAAAGAATATCTCATCATTGCTGTTTATAAGCCACCCAACAATAGCCTCAACACTCAAGATCTTGACTATATTCTCAACTTAGGTTATCCAACTATTATTGCTGGGGACCTAAATTGTAAACACGCTAACTGGAACTCCAGGCGAAATAATCCAGACGGAATTATTCTTAATAATTACATCATCAACAACCCTGATATCAACATTTATGGTCCAGATGAACCTACGCATCTTCATCAAATCTCAAATACTCCTGATGTATTAGACATCTTAATTACCTTCAATGTTCCTCAAATACCTTTTCTCCAAGTGGACAATGAACTTTCTTCAGATCACCTACCAGTACGCTTCACTTTATATGGCTTAAAGCATGGTCTTCCGCCTAAAAAGTGTCGCATAATCTGTTAAAACCATGCTTATCACCTTGAAGAAAACATATCTGCTACCACTAAAATGACTAATAACAGCGAAATTCATGATGCCACAGTCTATCTTCGCAGTAAAATCAACGAAGCCATCAACCACACCAAATTTATTCAAAAACAGACTAATTATACGCTCCCACACAATATTAGACAGAAAATTACAGAGAAAAATAGACTAAGAAAAATTTATCAACGTTACCACTCCACCCAAAACAAAAGAAGATTTAATGCTGCCAATCGAAACCTCAGAAAACTTATCCAAGAGTACAGAAACAATTGCTGGGATAACTTCATTGAAAGTCTTTCGCACACCGACCACTCTGTGTGGAAAGTTGCTAAAGCTATCCGAAGCAATCCCTCCAATATTGGACCCATTCTAGATGATAATAATACCAAAATTTACGATCATAAGAAAATTGTCAACCTCTTCGCTGATAAATATGAACAACAGTTTAATATAAATAATTTCCCACACCCGAATGATATCAATATTATCAATCACGTGACCGATTTCCTCTGCAAAGATCCTGAAAATCAAAACAACCCGACTTCTCCCAAAGAAATACAGAAAATTATAAAAAAACTTAATCCAAAGAAAGCATCTGGATATGACAATATCACTAATAAGGCCCTGCAATACCTCCCAAGGAAAGGCATCGTCCTTATTACAAATATTTTTAACGCATGTTTAAGACTTAATACATTCCCAAAAAATTGGAAACACGCCATTCTAACCGTCATTAAAAAGCCTGGCAAAGCTGGAAATCTCACAAGTAACTTTAGACCGATCAGTCTTCTGCCTGCGATTGCCAAACTTTTCGAAAGGCTTATCGAGTCTCGACTCACCACTTTTATTAACAAAAATAGCATCCTCAAAGACCATCAATTCGGATTTCGCCAGGGATTCTCAACGACTCAGCAGATCGCCCGAATCGTAGAATTCATAGGTGAAAATTTGATAAAAAGGAAGTAGTTGCTGCTGTTTTTATGGATGTAGAGAAAGCCTTCGATAAAGTTTGGCATCACGGTCTTATCATCAAGCTGATGAACTATAATTTCCCACCTGCCATCATCCATCTAATCGCTGATTTTTTAAAGAACAGAACTTTTCAAGTTAAGATTCAAGATAATTATTCTACCCCAAGAAAAATTCACGCGGGTTTACCACAGGGATCGGTAATTTCCCCGCTTTTCTATAATTTATATATTAATGATCTTCCTAATATTGAAAATATTCTCACTGCATGCTATGCCGATGACACGGCACTTTTATGGCAATCACTTAATCCATATCATGCAAGAAATAAACTGCAGAATTCCACTAATTACATTTCACCCTGGTTTAAAGGATGGAAAATTAAAATTAACCTCGAAAAATCAAAAGTGATTTACTTTAAAAAAAGGAAATATCCCTCAAGACTTAGAAGAAATTACAATGGACGGACAAATCGTGTCGCGTGACCACCAAGTAAAATATCTAGGTGTTTATCTCGACCAGAAGTTAACTTTCAAATTTTATGTTAATTATATCAGAGACAAAGCACAACGTGCCTTAATGAGCATATACCCTCTGATGTGCAAATATTCGAAGTTAAATATCAATGCTAAAAGAACACTCTATCTACAGGCAATCCGACCCATAATTCTATATGCCGCTCCGGCATGGGCAGCTACTGTACGTTCAAACCGAGCAAGGCTTCAAAGTTTTCAGAGTAAAACTCTCAGATTCCTCTCGAACTCTCCGTGGTTCGTTAGGTCATCCATAATGTCTTCCATAATTCTTTAAAGATTTTACCATTAGATGCCGAATTACTAAAGATTACATTCAAATTCTACGAAAAATGTGATTCCTCTACTCACGAAGTTATTAAAAACATAGGGGAGTACGACTATCTAATCGAACAGCCGCATAAACGGCCCAGAACTATACATCATAATGTTAGATGGTAATTCTTGTATATATTTTATTATTTTCAACTATTTAATCTGTGTTGATGGCGATAAGCAGCGCGCCTTGCGCCCTCCGATAAGTGTGGCAACCCTAGAGAAGAACTTTCTTACGAGTAGCGAGCAGAGCGAAACAGGCAGGCTGTCAGGGAGTATGCGCGATGTTCCTAAATAAAGCTTAATTTTTATTGTGCACTATGTCTTGTTAATATTTATATTAATGCAGTAAGAATATAATCTGTGATATGGAATTCGAGGATTAGTGGTAAAACATATAGGAAGTCACCATAATGGTAACCCGGACTGTGTTAAATCAAGCCGTATGAACAGTTCTCAAGCACTTTCGGTTTTGACTACAAGCCATCACTCAAGATCTCCAAACCAGAAGTAATGGATTACATCGGTTTTCATCCTCCGAATCACAGATGAGTAGTAATTATAGATCATTTTATAATTCTGTTTTCTACTTATCATTTAATTTCATTTTCTTTAGTTAAAATTTTTGCTTTTATTTTGGCTTAAAAACCTTGCACAATGTCTGATGTTCATGCCGTCCAAATTCCGTTTTATAACCGATCAGACCCATCTTTATGGTTTATTATGTGTGAAAGTACCTTTGCTCTTGCCACCCCCAAACCTATCACAGAATCCATTACTAAATATAATTATATAGTTGCTCATCTTCCTCCAGATATTGCATCAATAGTACGGGATTTACTTATGAAACCAGACCCTATTGATCCATATGCAAAGCTTAAAACTGAGTTAATAAATCGTTCGGGAGAATCTTCTCAGCAAGAAATTCGCCAATTATTATCTGGAGAGGAATTAGGTTCTCGAAAACCTTCCGATTTGCTTAGAAATATGAAACGTCGAGCAGAATCTTCAAATGTTCCTGATAACTTAATGTTAGAATTATTCCTTCAACGTTTGCCTTCGACTGTTCAGTCTATTTTGGCAGCGGTTTCCAATTTAACTGTAGATAAAGCTGCAGAAATTACCGACAGAATTTTAGAAGTAAATCCAACCACAGGAACTTGTGCCGTTTCTCGCACAGTCGATCAGTCTCTTGAGGATAAATTATTTAAACAAATAGAAAAATTAAACAAACGTATTGATCACATTTCTCTTTCTCGTGGTCGCTCGCCAAATCGCGGAGATCGCAATAAGGAAAGAAGCAATTCCAAAAGGACAGATTATTCTGTTTGCTGGTATCATAAACGTTTTAGGAAAAAGTGTAGAGATGACAAATGTACAAAACCTTGTTCATGGCAGGGAAACGAAACCAGCAAAGAATAGAGGCGACTTATTCTTTGCCTCAAGTTTCACGTCGTCTGTTCGTTCGTGACCGTAGAACAAACCTTTCATTCTTGGTCGATACCGGCTCTGACGTGTCCTTACTTCCAGAAAATAATTCTCAAAAACGGAATTCGTCCCAACAAACACTTTTCGCTGCTAATTCTTCTACTATTCATGTTTATGGTCAAAAAACACTTTGTTTGGATTTCAAATTAAAACGACAGTTTACATGGACTTTTCTTATAGCAAATGTTAGTACACCCATTCTTGGAGCAGATTTTCTCCATTTCTTTGAATTGGTGCCTGATCTCAGAAACAAATGTCTCAAAGATTTAAAAACGCATTTTAAAACCGTCGGTTGCGTGAAAAATGCAAGCAATAATGAATTGAAATAATTTATTCAGTAAAATCTGTATTTAGTGATACACCATATCACAAAATTTTAAAAGAATTTCCTTCAGTTACTAGATTACCAGATCCTAACCAACCTGTTAAACATAACACCGTTCATTATATCATAACTAAAGGTCCACCTGTGGTTGCAAAACCTCGTCGGTTAGCTCCAGATCGCTTAAAAATAGCAAAACAAGAATTTCAAACTATGAAGCAATTGGGGCGTTTGAGACCTTCGAGCAGCTATTATGCATCCCCACTTCACATGGTTCCAAAAAAGGGAAGTCTGGAATGGAGACCTGTAGGAGATTATCGAGCATTGAACGCTCAAACAATAAAAGACAAATATCCTATTCCATGCTTAGCCGATTTTACTGCTGCATTGCACGGTACTAAAATTTTTAGTCATGTCGACCTGATTAAGGCATACCATCAAATACCAATTAATCCAGCCGACATCCACAAAACCGCCATATGCACACCATTCGGTTTATTCGAAAGTACCCGTATGCAATTCGGCTTATGCAATGCATCCGCGACTTTTCAACGTTTTATAGATGAAGTCACGCGGGATTTAGAAGGTGTTTACGCTTTTGTCGATGACTTGCTCATAGCCTCTAAAGATTCTGAGGAACATTGCAGGCATTTGAAAGCCTTATTTTCCAAACTTCAGGAATATGGACTTTGCATAAATGTTTCAAAATGCACCCTTGGTCAAACGTCTATTGATTTCTTAGGTTTTCACCTTAGTGAAAACGGAATTGAACCCCTTCCTGACAAAGTCAAATGTATTTTAGATTTTCCTCAACCTACCACTCTCACTCAGCTTCGCCGATTTTTAGGCATGTTTAACTTTTATAGATGTTTCATACCTAAAGCAGCACATATTCTTTCTCCTTTAATAAAATTGTTAGAAGGCTATATTAATAAAAAGAAACCTCGTTCTCGTGTTCAGGATTCATCCCCACAATTAAATTGGAACGAGAATGCTGAACAAGCCTTTATTGCTGCCAAAAATGCCATTGCTCAGGCTACCCTTTTGAGACACCCTATTCCCGGAGCCCAGCTAAGCATCTGGGTAGATGCCTCAGATGTCGCAATAGGCGGCACACTTATGCAGTTGTCTCAACAAACATGGGAACCTATAGCATTTTTCTCTATGAAACTCAATAAAACTCAACAGAAATGGTCCGCGTACGATAGGGCATTATTTTCAATTTATTCTGTAATTAAGAAATTCCGACACATGTTAGAGGGCAGAAATTTTATAATTTATACGGATCAAAAACCGTTAATATACGCTTTTAAACAGAACCCTCATAAATGTTCACCTCGACAATTGCGCCATGTAGATTTTATTTCTCAGTACTCTACTGATATTAGGCATGTGCAAGGTTCAAAAAACGTCGTTGCTGACGCTCTTTCAAGAATCGAAATTGATTCCATAACAAAATCTCCATTTTTGGATTTTAAAAAATTTTCGGAAGCTCAACGGCATGATCCGGAGGTACAAGACCTTCTCGAAAACAACACATCTTTGAAACTGGAATTTAAACCGTGCCAATATTCTGATGGTAATATTCTTTGTGACATATCAACGGACATTCCCCGCCCATTTGTTCCGAATTCCTTTCGCAGACTTATCTTTAATCATCTGCATAATCTGTCACATCCAGGAATTGCAGCTATTACGAAGCTTATTTGTTCTCGTTATTTATGGCCCGATATGAAACGTCATATCAAAAATTGGATGAAATCCTGTGAATCTTGCCAAAAATCGAAAATTACTAGGCATACTAAAGCACCACTGGGCACATTCTCTCTTCCTGATGCTCGTTTTTCAGAAATCCATATGGATATCGTTGGACCGTTACCTCCATCAGAAGGCAACGTGTACCTTTTGACTCTAATAGATAGATTCTCCAGATGGCCTGAAGGCCATTCGCATCCCGGAACCATTTGCAGAGCCATCTTCAACTGTTGGATATCTCGTTTTGGCTGCCCATCGATCATAACTACAGACCAAGGTTCTCAAATGAGATCCGCACTTTTTGCAGAATTTACGCGCATTTTGGGTACGAACAGAATCACAACAACAGCCTATCATCCAATGTCCAACGGCATTGTTGAACGATTTCATCGACATTTAAAATCTTCTCTCAAGGCTCACGAGACCAATAACTGGAATGAAACACTACCAGTTGTTATGCTTGGTATTCGGACAGCCGTAAAGGAAGATCTACAGTCATCTTGGGCTGAACTGGTGTACGGCACAACTCTCAAGCTGCCTAGTGATATGATAACGTCATCTAAGATATCTCCGTATGACACACAATTTATCACGAATCTTCGGCATAGAATGCAACAATTGAATCCAATAGCAACATCTGCACATTGCCAAGAAAAATGTTACGTAAGTGCTACCTTAAAGTCGTGTACGCATGTATACTTACGTGTCGATCGAGTAAAGCCACCTGTGTGCCAACCATATACAGGTCTGCATAAAGTCCTTTCTAGAACGGACAAAACTTTCACAATTGATATTAACGGTCTGAAATCTACTGTGTCTATAGACCGTGTGAAACCAGCCTATTTGCTTACGGACTCTAATTTGCCTGGACTGAAAACAAATAAAGACTTAAAGACAGTTCAGCAGAATAAATCTGCAAACGAACTCTCTAAGACACAAACTGTCACCAGATCGGGAAGACATGTTCACTTCCCTAAGAAACTTGCTTCTTACATAACAATTTAAAACATTTTTTAAAAATTCATATCTTAACATATTTCTTGTTATTTCATGTTTATTATATGTGTCAATACCTTGTTATATATTGAATTGCATTTTGATCTTTTCTAATTTGATATTCTAATTTTGTAATCATGTAAAAAATACCCGACAGTACGGATCCTCTGAGATAATTTCATAACCTATGTCGTTCCTTTGAATAGCCATTAAAGGAACTGGGTGGAAACTCTGTGGTGATGGCGATAAGGAGCGCGCCTTGCGCCCTCCGATAAGTGTGGCAACCCTAGAGGAGAAGTTTCTTACGAGTAGCGAGCAGAGCGAAACAGGCAGGCTGTCAGGGAGAATGCGCGATGTTCCTAAATAAAGCTTAATTTTTATTGTGCACTATGTCTTGTTAATATTTATATTAATGCAGTAAGAACATAATCTGTAATATGGAATTCGAGGATTGGTGGTAAAACATATAGGAAGTCACCATAAATCTAGATTTTGTTTCATCTTTATCATCCTTTTCATCTTACTATTGTACGATACTATGCCAAATCTACGATAATGTGTAAAAGGTATGCCAAAATTTAGTTGCTGTTATAGCTTATCCAACGAAGACTTCATCTGTGGCCGATATATGGTGCCACCCCTGATCAACTTCTTCACTACTGAAGACTATGCACTTTTATTACAAGTGCACAGGACTTTTCCAGTTTATGGAATTTAACGAACTTTTACAGGTGCTTAGGGGATTGATAAACATGTAGTGGTAAAGGCCCTCAGGTCGAACACCACTTAACGAATGATGATCTCCGATCTCCGAAATGTCCGTTTTACTTTTCAAACTGTTGCCACCAAATGTTAGAGTCTTGCATTATATTTGAAGAAATTAAATAATGAAAAATTAGAGTAGCTCCTAAACACTATACCATCTGGGGAGCAAAATCTTTTTATTATAAATTAATTTTAATAGAAAAGTTATTTTAACATATGTGCGTTTAAGAAAAAAGAGCACCGAAAATTTTCCAAAAACGCAAGCACATGAATTTTGGCAGTATAGTTTTGTCAAAAATTGCGCGATTTGGCAACACTGCGTTGAAACGTAAAGCTGATTCGCTGGTTCTGATTGCGCCAATGAACAAATCTGTTTTTTACCGTGTGCTTTTGTTTTCAAAAGTTCCGGACTTCAATGGATATGGATTCGGGTTAAGAAGAAGAAGAACGCTTAAAAAGGCTTGCTTTGTATGTATTCACTTATATATATATTTTTTCTACTGCACAAAATATTGGTAAAAGTTTACAACTGGGTGCCCCTTGTTTTTTGGCGATTCTTTTTTTGCTGCGAAGATCGGCACCAGGAAGGTACAATTTCTTGATGGTCGCTACACAAAACCAAAATAAGAAGTCAAAGAATTGCACAAACTCTGTGTCCATGTACACATCGATCTGTTTTCACTTAAAAAAAACATCCTTGAATTGCACAAACTAGGCATTGCGCACTGCTTTAAATTTGTCCATGCACACATCAATCTATTTTCGCGCCTTATTTCTTGGCGATTCTTTTTTTTACCTTAAGATCGGCACCAGGAAACCACAATTTCAATATGGGCCACAACACAAAACAAAAATAAGAAGTCAAAGAATTGTACAGACTCTGTGTCCATGAACACATTGATCTGTTTTCACTTAAAAAAAAAAAAAAAAAATCCTAGAATTGCACAAACTAGGCATTGCGCACTGCCTTAAATTTGTCCATGTACACATCAATCTATTTTCATTTAAATAAAATCAGGAAGCTAAAACAGAGGGTTAATCTTTGGATTATGGTAACTTTGCGATTTTTTGGCGAAAATTTGGCGACCAACCCTGCTGCAGCAACCTGCTAGTTTTTGTTTAGACGCTATTTTGTTTTCACGAAGTAAAGGCATTTTTTTTTTTTTTAACTCAACATTTTTTTCAACAATCTGCTAGCCGAATTACGCTTATGCTAGAACTTTTACGGAACAAAAGTGCTTAATCATGACGAAGATTAGGTGTGAAATTGGGAGAAAGTGCAGAATCGCAAACTTCTTGCCACGTTTTTAAGAATTGCACATACACGGTATCCATGTACACTGCTCAAAAAAAAAAAAAAATGGGACAGTCCTATATCTCCTGATCTACTGGGCCGATTGACAAAATTCAAACTGCGTTCTTCATGTCTCGAAAGCGCGACTTAGGATATATATTAGATTTATATATAGCACTATTCTAACATAGGTATTTTGACACAAAATCGGACTTTTTCTGAAATAACATACCAATTTTTTTACATATTTGGATTCTACGACTCAAATTACGCCTAAATATGAAATTTGTAAATTTTAGAGCAAAATTTACGGAGAAATTCACAAATTTATGTTGGCACTTTTTTGTCAGTTTGCGCCAAGAATAGTTCACTTGGCGAACTTCTTAATATATGGCAAACTAGTTTCCTTTCCCGTGAAAGGAAAAAACGTCACCATCGTTCCTTTTTTCCAAATAATGTTCTTTATATTATATTTTTAATTATAACTTATTAAGTAATTTTTTCTTTTCCGAATTTCATTTTAATTGTTTAAGTTGCACTTTTTTTTTTTTTTTTTTTTTTTTTTCGAATAACTGTTTTAAAAATTTCTATTTACCTATTCGAACTGCGTAAATAAAGGTGCAATGTTTATTTTTTTTCAAATAGTTTTCTTTATATATTTTTTCGTCATAGTTATTATTTTAGGTAATTTTTAAATTTTTATACTTTTATTTTAATTGGTTGTGTTGCATTGTCTCTTTAGATAATTGTTTTAAAATTTCCTATTTATTCCTTCGAATTGAGCATTTTTAATATATTTATTATTATAAATTTTCCAGAATTTGATTTTATTTATTTGAATTGCGTTTCTTTCGGAGGAATACTTTGTAACCCGGACTACGATGCGTTTGAAAACTGCATATATTAAAAGAGAAAATACAGTAAAGCACAATTAACACGTATTTCAATGTTCCGTTCAGAAAAGATATATATAAATAAGAGAGATGTATAACCGACATTTTAACTTAGGATGAATTGCATACACTGCTTTAAACAGTTTTATCATTGTGCCCATTGCTTTACACAATTTTATCCTACATTTGGCTTCTTAAATATTATTCATATTTTAGTCAAATATTTTATTTTTGAAATCGTAAGAATCAAATATCATAAGATTAAAAAGTTTTAAATTAAAAAAAATACAAATACTAAATTTTACCCAAAAATTTATTTTTTCTTCTCTTTTTCTTCAGGCATTCTACTTTATTCTTGCTCTTTTTCTTTAGGCATTCCGCAACTATATTAAAAAGCATCCAAATTTTCGGAATATCTTGATATTTTTACAATCATTTTAAATAAAGTTATCGCCTTCCATTTCATAAAGGCCCACACACGGCCGAGCGGTAAAGTCGCTGAACACTGGTAGTTCACTCCGGAGTTCGAATCCCGGTAAACGGGCTGGTTGCATGGGCGTTTTCGTGTATTTTCTCATGTGTACCGTGTATGCCAACTGGTTTCCCTTAGAAAGTTCTTCACAAAGGCATCCTTCCTTTTCCAAAGCCCTGCTTTGACGTAACTTAATAATCCAATTCAATCCATTTCATCAATATTTGGTCAGAGCCTTTATCAGTCTTTAGAGGCTAAACATTTTGAAGGTATGAGATGAAAGGAAAGACTGGTTTCATAAAGAGGTTTTGGTTTATTTAATTATGACAAAGCACACTAGGGCTATCTGCCTAAGGGGAGGAATGCCTTCGTGGAGGACTTTCTAAAGGAAACTGGCTCGCATACACGTTACACATGGGGAAAACCACGAAAATGCCCATGCAGCCAGCCCGTTCGCGCGATTCGGACCTCGGACTGAACTACCAGCGTTCAGCGACTTTACCGCTCGGCCGCTGTTTCATCAGGAAAAAAAAAAAAAAAAAAAAAAAAAAAAAAAAAAAAAAAACGTCTTTAGGTGACATCCACATACATCACTGGATAAACTCCTGAATATTCAAATAGTTCGAATGAGAAAATCATGGGACTCTCAATTTATGATACGATATGATGTTCTATAACGTAATTTAAATTTATACAACCATATAGTCTAAAACCAGTCGCTCTTCACTTTAATCTGCAATGATATCGTTTTTGTCTTTTCTGTTAACCACAAGCTCAATTGATGGTATTTGCTGGTGTACACGTTCAAGTGTTTTTTCTTTAAACACCTAAATTCTTTGAAATGTCCTGAAAGTATATTCAAAAGCGTCCAACTTTTTGAAACATCTTGGTATGTCTGACAGCCAAATTTCCCTGCAAATTTTTGCTTACTTTTCTCCCTAATTTTCTTCTTTCCTTCTACAGTTATTTTCAGTGCACACACAAGAAAATTAAGATTTTTCGATTGCTAGACTTCCATAAATTTTGCATTCTTGTCAATTTTTAAAAATATCAATTACATGAATTGCGTTTCAGCTGAAGACAGCTTTTCATTTTCTAGTCATTTTAACTATAAATAAAGTTTAAAGCGAAGTCCAAAGGATAAATATTTTAATTAAAAGATTTTTGCTAAATGACAAAGAAATAAAACAGTCCAGCAGGGTTTATTCTGTACCACCGAGTAACCCGATTCTTATATCAGCTGAAACAATCTAAATCATATTAAAGATCATGTTTTTTTATACAATCTATAACGCGAGAGAAAAATTAGCTTCTTAAAAAAAAACATTCTTTCTAAGAGGATTAATATAAAAGATTATATTTATATATATATTTTTAAAGCTGGGACTTGAACCAAACTGTCAAATTTTTAAAGTTTAATTTACATGGTGGTTATAATTAAAGTTCCAATTTGAAATGGCCATAAAAGGAAAATTACCGTACCAAATGTTATCAAACTTGGGAATCGTGTAAAGGAGGTTACGAGAATTTATTTTCCGCGGAAAATAAAGAGTTCAAAAACTCACCACCAGGGGCAAAATGGCGCTGTATACAAGATTGATAAATGAAATAAGACACGAAAACATCTGTTTAAAATATGTTTAATATTTTCCGAAACGTGTTACAAAGCATGTTCAATGTAGCGTCCAGCATTTTCCGAAAGCAAGTTAAATCCTGTTACTGCATTCTCAACAGCAGCTCTTAGCATATCAGGAGGAATGTTACGGATATGTCAGTGTATCACATTTTTCATTTCTGCCAAATTATTTAGATTATCACCATAAACAGTGCTTTTGAGAAAACCCCATAGCTAAAAGCCACAGAGGTTGAGGACTGGTGGGAAGAGGGGAAGTGTTGGCGGTTATAACAGTAGCTGTCATTCAACACTAAACAGTGTGGAATGACTGCTATGCAATCGAATGCAGTAGGAGAATGCAATGGAACTAGATATATAACATGAGGGATTTCTTTGGCCCAAATCGATTAAAAGCGTTCTGAATCAGTATCTTTATGTTTTAGGGCAAATTCAGGCTTCAAAAATTACAAATTAGCGATCTGTAAGAAAATGATTTCCAGATTGTACGGACTTGTGCGAGTGATTTGCGATCTCACATTTTCTAATCGCTAATTCGTGGTTTTCACGGACGAATTTCTCACTTACACGGATGGCGCACTCAACGTTTATCGAATTTAACGCCTTTAAATGGTAATTTGCTTACTTCAAAGTTTCTTAAGGGTCATATTAAACCCGTGTAACAAAAGGTTAAGTTGGATTCCGACCCATATTTCTATTAACAATATTGCATACAGAGCCATTTTCCCCCTGGTGGTGAGGTTTCGAACTTCCTTTTTTTCCCGGAAAATAAATTCCTATGACCTCCTTTACACGATTACCAAGCTTGATAACATTTGATCCAGTAATTTTCGTTTTCTGACCGTTTCAATGTAACACTTTAATTATAACCACTCCGTATATTATTAAATTTTCATTTGAAGCTATGCGTTATATGTATACCATACGTAAATTTTTCGTTTTTATGGAAAAATAAAGAATCAAAGCAAATATACTTAGGATAATGGACCAAAACTGAAAAAATTTCTCCTTCCTTCGAAAATAAAATTTTGAAATTCGACCTTGAATTTATTGGGTTATCGAAATATTTAATTTGACTTATCTTCTAAGTCCTAGTTCCGACGAGAATTCCGTCAAAAATTCCGAATTACTTAAGCTGAAGTAAAAGATTTAGTATATATTCACTGTATGTTAGTAAAGTAATCAGAGTGTAATAAAATAGATTATAGAATTTACGCTGATGCAACATTTTGTCTGACTGCACAACATGTAATGGAAGAGAAGGCTTGTAGAGATTTGTTTTTGACATGCCTCTAAAAGTAGATGTCATACTCCTTTTGTCTCTTCAATATCAAAAAACTTTCCTTTGAGAGGCAACTTTAGTTTTTGGGAAAGAAAAAAAATCACAAGAAGACAAATTTGAAAAACATGCAGGACGATTGAGTACACATACTTATTTTCGGAACACAAGCGGTTCTCCGACTGGTTATTGAATAATGAAAAGACGCATTGTCATGCAGTACAAAACATTTGGAATACATTGTCTGACTGAAAACGTAAGATTAAAAGTCATCCGCTTAATTCACAACCATTTACAAGTCAACTACTGGGGCAATTGCAGAATCGTTTTGATCCTGAGCTTCTAAGACAAACCTTATATCACTGGATTTAAACACTTCTTTAATCTTCCGAGAACGTTCCTTCTTTAACTCATATTCCAAGAATATTAAGTGAATACAATTATTGCAAAAGAAATTGAATATTCATTTGCACTACGGCTTGGTAGTTTACTAACGAGTTAACAAAACTTAAATTCTGCTTTTTGTGTCTAAGTATACAACAATATTTTAAATATTTACAAAGGAAATATTAAATTGGAGATTTAATTGGAGCCTCACCAGTTGCCTAGCATTTGAAGATTGTTAAATACTAATTGTTTGTTGCGAAGTCTAACCCAGACTGCATGGTTGGTTTTCGTAGTTTTCTAGGCTCTCTTTACAAAGGTTCTCTATGAAAGCATTTTAACCAAATAGCTCCCATGTTCTTTCTATGTTCAAATAACCAACTAACCTAGTTTAAGCGCGATTTCCAAATGAAGTTACTAGCAAAACCCGAATACTCATTAAAAATCATGTAGCTTGCCAATCGGAAGTAACATGAAAGATGCGGAGCCAGTACTTGACTTGCTGTTACGGTACGCTGTTTCTAAATTTAGATGGTCGTTCCTTAATTAAATAGCCCACCAGCGGCCGAGCGGTAAAGACGCTGAGCACTGGTAGTTCGGTCTGAAGTTCGAATCCCGCGAACGGGCTGGCTGCTTGGGCGTTTTCGTGGTTCTCCCCATGTGTAACGTGTATACGAGCCAGTTTACCTTAGAAAGTCTTCCACGAAGGCATCCCTCCCTTTAGGCTTATAGCCCTCATGTGCTTTGCCATCATTAAATAATCCAATCCAATCCTTAATTAAATATAATTGATTTGTAAATTCTACTAGAGCTGACGGTAAAAATTGAAGTGCAAATAAATAATATCGTGTGCAATCTTGATTAATATAAAATTTAAAATTTTGCATAGAAAAATATTTGCGTTCAGAGAGAAAGTTTTTTGAAATATTTGCAATTACTTTATAAGAAGGATTATTAATAACCGTAATGATTACTTATTATATTACTGATGATTAGGATTCAGTTCTTGACAATTACATTCTAAATTTGAATTTTAAGGATATAATGAAAATACGCTGCGAACAAAAATACATTTTAGGATAAAAAATGAGTTGGTTTTTTTATGTGCTAAAACTTCTTAAATTCATTTAATAAACATCGTATCCTCGTTGTTAATTGAATCCAGAATGTTGTGTGTCGTTTATATAATTATTCTTACTTGTCCCCAGAAGCTGCTGACTTATCCAGCCATTATATAGCTGCAGATCATTTCTACATAACCATTGAACTTCCACTAATTCAGTCTCTAGAGGGTTGTATGTTTATATCATAATTTGACTTATATAAATGATTATTCTAAATCTTATGTTTCTATAAAAATATACTGTGCTTTAAAAATATGGATGGTAGTATCTGCCGCTCTTTCAGCCACTTCAAAAGCAACAGTTTGTTTAGAAATAAATTATGCAGTTAATGTCATAAAATTCAAATAAACATTAAACGAAAATTCTCAGTTTTAGACAATTGGAATTAAACGAATTAAAGTAGCAGACGATAAAACTCCGAAGGTAAAAATTTACTCTTAGAAAAATGTACTCTTATTTTTTTTAAAAAAAGGAAGAAAGAGAGAAATTTTAAAAAAATTTAAAAAATTTTAATAATACCATCTATAATTAAAAAAAATAGCTTTTCATATAGTATTAATAAATATTTATTACGCCTTATTGAGGGGAAAAAAATCATATAATTAATTCTCCGTAAAATTTTACTTGAAATTTAAGGTTAAAAATAGCTGTGGCAATTCAGTGTAACAAAAATCCATAGACCACATTTGGCGTTATTATCGCTCAAAAAAAAAGATGCCAAATTTCAAAACGCGAAAATATGTAAATTCGTGTATATCTTAGAAAATTTTGAATTAAAAAGTCTAATTTTTTGCAGATATGCTTCAAAATACACCTACTTTATGATGATGGTAAAAATTTTATAGGTTATAATTCAAAATTTTTTTCGAAAAATTTATAAAAATTATTTAAAAATAGAAATTTAAAAAATAAAACACACAAAATGGGTAAATTTCATTTAGAATGAACCTAAATTTCGAAATGTGAGAGAAAAAATCAAAAAAGTTTAATAAAAAAAGAGATATTAATAGATATTTGCCAAATTCAATTAACATTGAGGAGCTAAAATTTTGAGAGCTAATATTTTAAAAACTAGTCGTACGATTTTTACAAAACTTGGTATTCTGGCATAATTTGAGTCGTAGAATCGAAATATGGAAAAAAATTGGTATGTTATTTCAGAAAAAGTCCGATTTTGTGTCAAAATACCTATGTTAGAATAGTGCTATATATAAATCTAATATATATCCTAAGTCGCACTTTCGAGACATGAAAAACGCAGTTTGAATTTTGTCGATCGGCCCAGTAGAACGGGAGATATAGCACTGTCCCATTTTTTTTTTTTGAGCAGTGTACATGTCGATCTATTTTCACTTAAAAAAACATCCCAGAATTGCACAAAAATGGCATTGCGCACACTCTTGACTTTATTCATGTACACTGCTAAATTCCTAGCTTTAACCTAGTAACCTAGTAACTAGCTTAAATTCCTAGTAACCTTTATAGCCTTACCAAAATGTCGCCAAATTACCTGTTATCATATTCCAAAGATTAGCGAAACAGAGTTAAAACTATCATGGTAACCAGAAGTGAGGTTTCATTGCAAAAATTAAAAAAATTGTCGGGAAGCGAAGGGTTACTCAATTCTACACTAGAGCGAAAATATTTATATTCGTGATCCGTTTCTATGTAGGAATTCAGTATACAAGTAAAGTAAAATGTTTGATATCCAAATGTAATCGAATATGTGTAGTTTTCTAAAAAAGTGCCAGAATATTTAAATGTGCGAAACTAAAAGTATAAAATGTTAGTTTCCTAAAGTATAAGTTCAAAAATAGGCTGACCATATTTTTGTCATGTCACATATTATATTAAGTTGACTATTATTCTTCAGAACCGTATGTTTAGCTTAAAATGCTCGTTAAAAATGGGACAAAATGTCATAACACACAAAATACCTTAGACGTAGCTCACACTGTAAATAAACTAGAAACTCTTAAATTTGTTATTGGTTTGCAAGTAGAAAAAGGGAATTTTTTAGTAAAATTTTTGGTGAATCTTCGGATTATGGTAACTTGGCGAAACTTTGGCCACCATCCCTGCTACAGCAACCTGCTAGTTTTTTTTTTTTTTTTTTTTACTCAACATTTTTTCCAACAATCTGCTAGCTGAATTACGCTTATGCTAGAACTTTTATGGAACAAAAGTGCTTAATCATGACGAAGATTAGGTGCGAAATTGGGAGAAAGTGTAGAATCGTCCAGTGCTTGCTGCGTTTTTAAGAATTGCATGTACACGATATCCATGTACACGTCGACCTATTATAACTTTAAAAAAAATCCCAGAATTGCACAAAAATGGCATTGTACACACTTTGGCATTGCACACACAAAAATGACTTTACACATCGACCTATTTTCACATAAAAAGTAAAAAAAAAAAAAAAAAAAAAAAAAAAAAAAAAAAAAAATTACAAAAATCCAATTCTTCTTACTCTTGTAAAAAGCGCCAAACAAATAAGTGTGCGATTCTGCACTTTAGCAGCGAAATTGTTTCTAAATGCCAATTAGCTAAACTCCTGATTGGAATTTTCCGGAAAATGTCACAACATGTCTCATGATCTCTCATTTCTCTGAGACAAAATAATCTGTGATTCGAACTGTGTACTTCTCAGATTATTGCTAAAGTCCTAGCTAGTAACTTTTATCGCCTTACCAAAATGTCGCCAAACTACCTGTTACCATGTTCCAATGATTAGCCAAATTTTTGAAATGATCTTTCTGAAAATTTCTAAAATCATGTATTTAACAGCTTTTACACTGTAACATATTTTCTGAAGCAGGACAGAATTTGAAAGGTGAAACCTCTTGGAAAACACACAAAGATGTCTTGTAGAATATAATACAGTATTATCAATTAATTACATAACTGCTTTTCTCTTACTTGAAGCAGAACTTTATTAATCTTGTGAGATATTTAGTCCAAGACAATTTAATTATAATATTGGGTACTTTTCCGTTTCGCCGGCGCAAATCTCGCCAAGCAGACTTTATTGGCGACAACATACAGTATACACATGAAAAATGTTAACCAATGTTAGTTCTAAGAATTTTTTATTTTGAAGGCATAAGCATTTTAATATGGTTTAAAATTTTGCAAAAAACCAATAAATAAAGACAATAAATTTGTAAAAAGACATTCACTCTAAATTCGAAAGAGTCCTATCCGACTCTAAAGGAGTGATATCCCACCTCCCTCTAATGCCAAAATGGCACCAACCTCGAAGGAGCGATATTTCACTCTAGTAAAAAGCGGTCCCTTTTCACACAAAAACAGGAGTGACCCTTTCTTTGTTCGCTCTTCTTCGATAGTCAGATATCGCCCGATATTCGGGTGAAATAATAGTCTGCTCACTCCTTGATGGTGCGATTTTTATATAATTATTTTATAGGCAAACTGAAAATTGGTATTTGCTATGTAAACTTTATAGCTGATGTATTGTTTTAGATATCTGGTTAATATTATCTCTTGAAAAAAATATTTTACACTACTTTTTAACATGCTATTGTGATTTTAATTATCTGATATATACATCTGTTTTAGATTTGCTACCTATGTACTTACTTAAACATTTATTGGCGATGAGATTTCTTTCCAGATCTAACGAAATATACATATAAAAAGAATTACATCCATATTAAAATATTGGAAATTCGGTGTAGTTAACATTCTGAAATACTTAACACTATCACTTTCTCACAGAATATATTTCATTTTACAGAAACATGGCTTTTGCCTTTATGTGTAGTAAGCAATAAAAATAAGAACGTCAATGCAACTTATATATAAAAACTGGAATATGAATCAAAGTAGACCATCACTGAAATAAAAAAACACAGTTTAAAGACAATCATATCTTCATTGTTTAGACATATAGTTTTTCTTTCCAAATCTAACGAAATATATATATAAAAAAATTACATCCATATTAAAATATTGGAAATTCGGTGTAGTTAACATTCTGAAATACTTAACACTATCACTTCCTCACAGTACTTCTGATGTGAAATTACTTTGAACTCACAGAATATATTTTATTTTACAGAAACATGGCTTTTACCTTTATGTGTAGTAAGCAATAAAAATAAGAACGTCAATGCAACTTATATATAAAAACTGGAATAGCAAGATATTCGCAATGAAAAACTTAACTTTTGAATAAAAAATAAGGTTTTTCAGGTACTTAAAACTTTGAATAAATATTTCAGATATTTTCAAAATTTGATTTGAGAAATCAAAAAATGTTTAGTTTCATAAAAGAAATTTAAAAGAAATCATTTTAGATGAATCATATATATATATATATATATAGTGATATACATTCTAAATTTTGTATACATATTTTAATTTAAAAAAGCAAATTATGCTTATTCACAAGATTTGGGCACGTAATCATGTAAATTGTAAGCTAAATTTTCCATTAAATAATCATTCTAGTTGGAAAAGTAATTTATTAAAAATAGTTCTTGATAAATTTTATAATGAAAATTTGAATGTGTTAGAACAGCTGATCATATATATATGTGTCAGTAAACCTGTATCATAATCTGATAGATTTAACTTCTTAAAATGCTACTTATAAGTGACTATATTAATACAATTTGTGAATTGATGTTACTAGTAGTTTATCTACTTGAGCATAATATGCATAAAAAATCGAATAATAAATTTTAATATACATTGAAGTAAGAAACAAATGCGAATTTAATTTCCCTTACATGAAAACTATTCAGCTTTATTTTTAATGTATGAGATTCAGAAAATAAGTAACCATAAAATACTCTCATGCTATTGTTTTTAGCTTCATATATTGCACAAAATATTGCAAAAGAAATGTTTCTATTTCTTATTACATAATTATGAAGAGCTTAAAATTAATTATTACCCCAAATTATGAATAAAGTCTAAAATCTTCAGTTAGCTTGTTACGCTTTCTATTTTTGAGAAGTTATATGCATACAAATTCCTATACATTAATCATTACAGGTGAATAAATGCTTACATATACTTTTAGACTATAACTTATTTTTATATATGCTAATTCCAAGTCTCATTTGGGAAAAATAAAGTAAATTTTAAAATGAAATAATATGGATTATAGCTCACATGTATAAGCTAAAAATTCATTTTTCATAATTCTGCTGAAAATTATTATGTATTTCATTTATTGATTAAATCCGAATAGGAATCATTACCATAACTGCAGAATTATAATAATTTCAATGAACAAAGTATTTTAAATATAAGTGAAAACAAGCATTGCATGAAAAACTCTTTATTAGGAAATATATGTACATATATATACATATATAAAAATGGAAAATATGACACTAAAATGACATTAAAAATATGAAATGTAATGCATGTACAAAATGCAATAAATTCAGACTCGAACATGTATTTAAAGAGTCCACACAAGCTCTAGGAGTGCTGACATTATACAAAAGGCTTGCCACAAAATTATAAAAATTTGTTGATGTATGTGCATATTGAACGCTAAATACAAAATTAGTTTTAAATAGAATGTCAAATGCCTTCATGGCATGATTTGGGCATGCTTTTAAGTAATTTACTGCTTTAATATAGAATGAACTTGTAATGCACACTATAATGGGCTGTTTATTCTGAGCTGGTCCAAGAGATTCCATGTCTTCTATTCCCTGAAAATAAATTTCTTTATTAAGAATACATCCATTACCTATCTATTAGGACAAGTCAAATACCAATGAGCCATACTAGAAAGTTTATCTTTCCAATTAAAAAATATCGCCAGAAAATTTTTCTTCTTTCAAAAATAAGTAATTCCTAGTAATTTTATTCACATAGAGGTCTTTTGCTTTTAGTTTCTGTAAAAATGCAGTATAAATACATATAGGAATATGTAAATATTATATTGATGCAAATATAAAATAGGATAGTCTATCTGTGCGTTGCTTCTTAATGAAAAATGTAATAAATAATGTACATAAAAATGTAAAAAGAACAAACTATATGGAGAATTAGTCTGTCTTTTCCTTATGAAAACAAGTATCATCCCTTCATAATAAACTATTGTTGTTCATAATAAACTATTGTTATTGTAAAGATGTTTGTTCTTGATTTCATGATCGCTATAGTCTGGCTGGAAGTGTATCTTTTGAATTTCACCTTGAAACAATTTTTCCATCACTTTACAAGTTAAAAAAAAAAAAAAAAAAAAAAAAAAAAAAAATCTATGTTCACTGTATATACATGCATATATATGATTAGTGTCATGCTTTAGATTTAGATCATATAAAGGCATCACACATATTACAAACCATCTTATTCTCTCGAAATATTTGCTAGTATGTAGGTGACATTCAAATCAATGCAATTCCAATTCTACAGAAATTAGCTAAATGACCATGCATCATCTGTGGGTACAATAGTCGAAAGCAGCCTGAGAAGATGAATTTTAGCCACATGAGGCCAAATACATTCACTGTTGTAAAATGGCTCATTTTAATATAATCTGCCCTCTTAAAATGAAAGTTAGTGCAAAGCATATCAAAATTCCTCAATACTTACATTTACCAAATATTAGAAGTGCAGAATTTGGATTTTTTTTTTTTTTTTTTTTTTCAAATAACAACCTGATGCTAAAATACTTGCTTTGCCTTTACCCTACAAAAATAAAAATAAAAGTATATATAAAAGACATATACTGGATAAAAATTGCATGTGAAATGTAATAATTAATTGAAACTATATAAATATCACACATGAACCTTTCAAGATAGAATATGTAGCAAATTTCAAAGTATATGCAGCTCAGCTCACTTACATATAGTATCAATAGCTTATTTACATATACATGCACTGCAAACTAAAAATATTATCCTATGAAAAGAATTTTATAGCTAAGCATATGAAATTATTTTTTATGCATAGACTTATGCCAAATATTTACTCATTAATAATGAATAAAACCTTTTTCCCTCTTTCTTTCCAATAATTTTAGCTGAGCAAAAGTTCTGTGAGCAAAACTAAAGTTCTGTGAGCTTTTAGATCATCTATATATATATATATAAATACACACGTTTATTACATAATGATTACAAAAATATCATTAAAAAGGCCTTTGGCACTAGAGGCACATGCATTTACCGCTTATCTTTAAGAGCCAGAAGGAAAAAACTATAAGCCATTTAAGAATAAAGACCAATGTGAGTAATAGATGCAAAATTACTTTACTCTAGGTAATTAAAAAGTAAACAAAGAAAAGTTTTAAAGTATTCTATCATTTATAATCCTAATTAAATTCTATCATTTATAATCCTAGTTGAATTTTTAAAGATTTTTACCACTGAAATCAGCAATACTTGGTACCAGAAGATCAGGGCGTTTTGTTTCCACATATTTCAAAATTCTTGGGACATAAAAAGATGAAAACTGTTTTTTAAATGTCTATCATTAGAAATTGTTTCAGTTTCTATACAATTTCTTACATGGCTATTAGACAAAACCATTTCAATTGTTTTTATGACTGAAACATACTGAAATGTTTCTTTTACAATTTTGGTTTCAAATTGACCTGTTTTTGTATTCAGAGCTTGATCGAATCTACTGCCAAGCATAATTTCGACAGCTTCGATAAAATTCTGACAGATTTTCAAAGCCTTTATTTGTCCTTTAGTTGCTGACATGCCATCAAAAATCTGCCTAATGGGAAGGATGCCTCCGTGGAGGTCTTTCTAAGGCAAACTGGTTCGTATACACGTTACACATGGAGAAAACCACAAAAAAGTCCATGCAGCCAGCTCCTTCATGCGATTCAAACTCTGGACCGAACTACCAGTGCTCAGCGACTTTGCCGCTGGTGGGTAATATTTAGAGGATGTGCATTAATGTTCGGAGAAAAAGCATGATATTAAGCATTTGTAAGTAAACAGCCTGTTAAACATGGTATTTAGGGCATATAAATTAAAATGAGCGCAGGGGCGTAGCTAAAGGAGGGCAAGGGGCATCTGTCCCCGGGCGCAGGATCCAAAGGGCGCCAAACTGATGTTACGGCATTTTAGAATTAAATGTTTTCCATCCTTGGGAAGCAGTAGGGGGCGCGAAATCTTCAGTTGTCCCTGGGCGCTGAAAACCCTAGGTACGACTCTGAATGAGCAGCAAGAAATATAATATTAAGCATACGTAAGTAAAATTTACATAAAGTAAATATTAGTTACTGAAATCAATTTGGCCTTCCCCCATTTTCTCAAAATTGTTCCAAAAACTGTTCCGTTAAGAAAATTTTCGGCAACATATTATCTTAGAAGGAAACATTCTTTAAACGCAATTTAATAGTTCTTTGACTGTATCTCAACCATTATGCTTAATTTCATGCCGAGACAAGTACTCGAGTATGCAGTTTTGTAAATTTTCTTTGCAAACACTTTAAAATCACTTTTAGGAAACATAGCACGGAAATCAGACAAAATAATAATAAATTGAGAAAAAATGACACATGCAAATAAATTTTGAACAGCAGCGAAAGAAAGCGAGGAGGCCGCAAGAGAATTCTACCAGCTTTGTGCTTTTGCAGCGTTTACATTTACTGGATTCTTTGCGGTAGTGTTTTCGAAGGCAGGTGGAAGGATGGTAACTTTGAACTTCTGCAGTTCATAAAATTTCAGAATGCAGTTCCAAATACTGATATACATCTGTAAATTTTTTTCATGACTGTTGCGAGAAGAATTTTGCAAAGTACAAATGGATTAAAAAACACCTAAGACTGAGAAATTGTACCATACTGTCTACAAATCAGCTGATAGAATAGTAAATCAAACTTTTAGAATACTATTAATGATTTTGTGTATAAGGAAAACAAACAAAATAGTACTTTACGGTATTAGAATTAATGTTTTATTTCAAAACTAAACCCAGATATTTTGTTTTTATGTATATCATTTTGACATTTTATAGACTTTTTATTGTGCACTGAGTGAGGCAGCAAGAACTCTGGCTACACCTCTAACAGTGTTCACATAACTTAGTTATTGAAAATGTAAACAAGCTGTGTTACCTGAGTCTTTAAATCCTATCTAAACCAGAAAATGAATTCATATGAGTTTATTAAAATCAGGTTACTTACATTTCTTTCCTACTTTAAAGGACTGTGGATAAGAAAAGGTTTATAAGACTTATTTGATACAACAATAGCTTTTGCTAATGTAAACAATTATATTATTTTGAACATTACTTCATCAGATCCTCACTCATTTTAATATCACTAGGAGAAGATATAATAACTAATTGAAATGAAAAGGCAATAATCTTGAAAAGTAATAAGTAAATGTCATTAGTTTAACTTTCTAACTATTGAGTTGATGTATATGAATTAATCTATGAATCATTTTAGAATTATCGTTTAAATTAGTATATATTTCGACAATTTTGAAAGTATGCCTGACAAGTTTTCTTAGAAGGGGGAAATAAATAAATAAAAATAACCCGTCGAATTAGGTTTTCTCCCGCAATAGAAGGGAGGGGAAGCTGTTTTTTAATTGTGCATTCTATTATCTGTTAATAAAATAAGTTAATTTTTTAAATATGATAGGCGCTGCCACAAATATAAGGCAATATTGCTTAATTTTCATATTATAAAATAAAAATGCATCAAACATTTAGGTTTTATGGCTTACATATAAAAAGTCGTTTTGTTTCAGTTGAAATAAAAATGTTTAGACATAAACGAATTTTACTATTTAATTAAGTCTGAAAAAAATATGCCTTACATTTTTTAGAAATAAATACTGTTTTTTTTAATTTTCTTATTTGCATTAAAAGAAATAAACATTTGGTGTACATATTATATATTGGCATATACGTATATTTGTCAGTAAATACATATTTAACATAAAATAAATACATGTATATAGCATATAAAGTCAACTCAATATCTGGAATTTTCAAAAATCCGGACTAGGTATAGTTTTTAATTTAAAACAGAGTAGAAAATAAAATTACCTTTTAGGACATTAACAGCATCTTCGGGAACTTCTTGCAGTTATAAAAATCTGATAATTTTGAACTATTATGTAACGCCTCCTGAAAAAAGTATTTTATTGTGCTACAGTTTAAAAAAAAGACAAGGGACAGATAAATTTGACAATTTGCTGTGCACAAGTATTAGGAATATAGAACCTATGTAGAATGGGACAAGGTACTAAAATTTTATGCTTGGTCTTTGATTGAAAATGAATTCTCATTAAATAGTTATCTGCATGAATTACCTGGAATATTTAATAATACAATAGTTTTCAGTTTGTCATCAGAAAATCAAAACTTATTATTTTTTTTAAATAGCTGGGTTTTCTTTTAGTCCAAAGGGGCAATTCTCCCAGAAGGACTGTTAATTTCGTTTTGGCATTTTGCATATATTTTGCATTTTGCATATTCCCGATATGTTTCATTTCAAATTGCTGCCACCAAACATTATGTTTAAAGAAATTAAATAATGAAGAATCTGCATGAATGTATGTATGTTTCTCGCATTATAATAAAACAACGGTACCTAGAGCCAACAAAATTTGAATAAGGTAATCTTCCATAGAATATGGGCATGTGGAAGCCCTAATTTGAATTTGAAATTGGTTTTATTATTTGCTTTATTATTTAATATTTTGTAATACTTCAACGAATTTTTGATTAACAAAGTAAACGATTTCAAAGCGAGCAATGGCAAGTCTGTACGAGTAAAATATATATATATATATATATATATCTCCAGCTCGCGAGACTGTATTGGAAATTCTAAAGATATGTTCATTTTAAAATTATTTTGCGATATTGCTGTTGAATGTTTTTATGGTTTAAGTGCGAAGAACGTGATATTTAATAAATAAAGGTAACACACAAAATGTTAAAAAAATGCCCCTTTGGACGTAATTTAAAATCTGAAGCTTTCAGTCTTTTTTAAAGAATGCAAGATTTTTTTTTTTAATCGTAAACGGAAAGCCGTCTTAGCAGCTTTATTGGCCTCCCGGACTTTTGAATGTTCAAGAGGCCTGAGTTACACCTACACTCTCGAGAATAACAACATATTTGCAAAAATATAAGTTTTAGAATGCTGATATGACCCAGGTAGTGCTAGTATTTATATTTTGGAAAAATTCAGCTTTGCAACAGTAAGTGAATTTTATTGTCACAAACTATAAGCAGAATTTATAAAAAATGAAAGTTAAAAATTTATTAAAAACTACTAGAAGCTGAAAACGATATGAGTTCAATAGGAAATTCAGTAAAGTATACGGTTTTTATTTCTTCCAATACTACCAAATAATTTACACACTTGTGTTATAAAAAAAATCAAAACTTTAGTATGCATTTTTTTTTCCACCGCTGTTCTTCCTATTTGAAATAAGAATGCATGCAAAACTAAATTTAAATAATTAAATTCGATAGCTTTGTGTAAATTGTTCAAAAATAAAAATAATGTTAAGAATTATTTACAAAAAGTACCATCCATACGTACAGCTTTCATTGTGTTAGCAGTACATAATAAATAAAACTACGTTACAGCATTACACTCTTAAAGCAAATTTACAGACACCTAAAAAAAAAAGAGCAAACTAACTATAATTTATAATAATTAAGATATTTATATTAAGAAAAAATTGTATATATATTTTAAAAGCGAACTTACTTTTGGCAAAGGAGCTGTATCCATTGTTACGACTGTCCTCGCTTGAAATGGCGCTTAGCCAAAGAACAAACTTGTTTGGTCAGTCTGGGTGGACGATGACAAGACAGGGGGTCGTCCTGCTCCTTCAATTCACTCCCTTCCCCAAGGTTATTATTGCAAGTGGGAAACATGTTCTGCTACCAAGACAGTAAATTTGCGTTGTTTGACACGCAACGGAGCGAAAACTGCTGTCACCCTCCAAATCCCACTCTGCGAGATTTAGAGTGTTAATTTAAGAATTTACTATGCTTTTATCCTGATTCGCCGGTGCATATCACGTGACCCCAAGTGATCTTATCTCAGCTAAACTACACTACAAAAATATAATTATCTCAGTAATTATCTACATTAATTTCAAGTTAAATCTTATGGAATTCAAGTTCAAATTCAAGAATTATTTTAATTCGTACGAATAGCTTGCTCAGAAATTATGTAAAACTGCAGTGCTTTACTTCGCTAGTGCATTCTCATTAGATTTGATGAATTTAACCCTTGATTTTGCCTTTTCTATATCTTTTCCTTCAGGTGAGTGGCGTGATTGCATCCTAATTAATTACCGCGAATGGTCTTAGGGCAAAAAATTTAACTATCTTGTAAAAATTCTATGTAATTGTATGTCAGTATTGAAAGAAACAATCAATCTGATAAGAAATAGCTGCAACTTGTTTTGAAAATGAAGGGTAAAAGGTTGCCAGTGAAGATATTCCATTTGGCATCAGTTGTACCATTATTGGCGACTTTTATCATTTGTGCCGACAAACGGAAAAGTACCTAATATTATTTTTCAAACTTAGGTATATTTATATTGTAATAGATGAGTAAGAATTAAGGATACAGTGGATATTTAGCTGAAATATGCTAATCAGCCTAAATGCTACTATTTATCCAGTAATGTTAAATATTTAGGAAGAGAAAAATTTCCACACTTTTTTTTTAATAATTCAGGATCTTTATTGATTATTTATAATGGGGATATTTCCATTCTATTTTATTTCTCTCTTCCTGTTAAATAGTCTTAAAATTTGTTTTAATTAAAAATAAATAAAAGTTGTAGATTGATAGAAGCTTTCCGTAAGGTGAAACAACTTTTCCATGAATATGTTTCTTCCCATAATGTTATGCAATTGCAACTTTAAAATATTAGATTATGTTAATTAAAATTTGGGTAAAATCCTAGACGATCCCTTGGCGACAAACTGGAAGAGTGCAGAATCACCCACTGCTCCGCACGTTTCTCAAAATTGCTAACTTGAAAATAGCAAGTAAAAAAATTGGGGTAGAGTAGACTTTAAGGTACCCCTTGTATTATGGCGAAGTTGTTGTTTGATTTATCGCCAAGTTGTTTCATTTATGGTAGCCTGAGTAGTTGAATGTGATGGAAACCCTATTGTGACATAATCGGGTGCATGATTCTGAGAAATTTTGAATCATGGGATGTTTTGTAAGCGTTTTTGTGGTGTGTGTTGGTTTGATTCTTTAGACGGTAGAATGGCCGAATGTAGTAAGATTAATTTTAATTAATTTTTAAGTTTGTGTACAATTTGGAGCGAAAGGGGAAAAGAGCTTTAATTGACTGGTGTGTAAATGTAGGTTTACTTAGTAGCCATTATAAGTGTTCTGTATGTAGGAAGGATATGCATCTAGTCGAACGTAAAAACCGTTTAGATGGATTTGAATGGGTTTGTAGGAAGAAAGGTTCAGATGGTCACTATGTGAAGTGTTTGATCAGAAATAGTACCTGGTTTGAAAAAAGTCATTTGAGTATGATTAATATTTTGATTTTTACGTGGCTGTCGGTGTACGAAGCGAATTCGAAAATCATGGTAAGTGAATATTTGTTTTTGGTAGTGCTTAAATGTATAACATGTTTTTCCTTTTTTATGTTATTTTATTGTTTGGTTTAAAATGTATTTTATAGAGATTATGTATTTTTTGTTTGCCTATATTGTAGAATTTGGTGCTCCTTTGACTTATTAAGTGAAAATATATCAATGTGTACATGGATAAAGTAAAGGGAGTGCGCAATGCAAGTTGTGCAATTCTGGGATTAAGTGAAAATAGGTCGACGTGTACATGGATAAAGTTAAAAGAGTGCGCGATGCCATTTTTGTGCAATTCAGGGATTTTTTTTTTAAGTGAAAATAGGTCGACATGTACATGGATAAAGTTTATGAAATAATGAAGTATTTATGACCTAAAGGGTATCAAAATTTACAAAAAAAAAAAAAAAAAAAAAAAAAAGCTTAATATTGATTTGTTTGCCTTATTAAACGTTTCTCTCAATGCAAGTTGTTTAAGTTGCTCCATTTGTTGCGCTAATACATTCTCTTTAATTCTGTAGATGGGCATAATCCCTTGCTTAGTTACATTGTTGAAGTCCTGTAACTGCTGTTTCGAGAATTCCGATTAACTTGTCAATCGAAATTTTCTCGTTGTCGGTAACTTCTTTGTCACTTGCTTCACTATCGGTAGTGGTATTTTCTGGATTTAGAACCATACTACAGATTTCGCCATTCATTAATTGATTGATGATTGAGAAGCATTGTCATCACAATGAAAAACTTCTTTTATGTCGCGTGAGTGTTGTGGAGCGAAAAAAGATGTATTGTTGAGAAAGGTATAAGATGGTTTGGACATATGCAGAGAATGAACGGAAGAAGATACTCGAAAAGAGAATACAAGTTAAGTATTAATAAATACAGTGTTGAACTGTTGATAATAGACTCTGTTGACTAATGAGTTTGCCTTCACTGGCCAAAGGGATATAAAACTGAACTGAGACCAATTAAAATTAAAAATTACAAACACTTCAAAAAAGTGAGAATAAAATGCATTAAAAATTTGAGTAATATTCTTTATAATTTTAAAAAGTATCTCTTCATATAGTATTAATAAATATGGTATAAAGTTCGAAATCCGCACTAGTCGATTCCGGATTTGGGATTTTTCCAAATCCTGTGGGGGGCTGTAAAGTAATGTCGCTTTCTTGCATTAAATTCAAACGAATAAATTTGTAACATGTTTTTATTTTTAAGCAATAATATAATCACCCTCGTTATCAGCAACCTTTTGCCATCTAGTATGCAGATTTCAGATCAATAAAAATCAATTGGTTTTTGAGTAAAATATCTCAATATGGCATTTTGGACATCATAAAAATTTTCAAATTTTTTGTCACTAAGAAAATGTTGTAGGGATTGGAATAAATGGAAATCCGAGGGTGCGATATCAGGCGAATATGGTGGGTGAGGAAGTACCTCCCACCCCAATTCATTATATTTTTCCAATGTTCGTCTTGCGCAGTGCCTTCTTGCATTGTCGTGTCGCAGAATGACGCCTTTTCCGTTGACAATCGCCAGATATTTTTCGATTAAAGATTGGTTCACTAGATCCAATTGTTCAGAATAAAGGTCTACATTAACAGTTTTTCCAGATTTCAGCAATTCAAAATGAACAATTCCGTGAATACTCCACCAAACACCGAGAAGCGCCTTTTCGGGATGTAAACCCTTTGTAACCCCTATTAAAACTGCCTTTTGAGTTTTGGATTATCATATAGGGCTCATTTTTCTGTCTCCACTAATCAAACGGTCAAAAAATGGATCTGTATGGTGCCGTTGAAGCAATACGTTGCATGTGATGGGTAGGTTGGCTTTGTTCTTTTCGGACAGATTATGGGGACTTAAACACCTGCTTTGCTTATTTTTCCATTCTGCTTTAAATGTTTTTGGATGGTCGACCAAGGTTGGTTAAGAGTGTTTGACAGTTCCTCGATTGTTTGACATTGATTTGCTTCCACATCTGCCCTTAGCATGTTGTTGTCTATCGTTGTTGTCGACATGCGTAGAAACGACATTACTTTTTGGTCCCCCTAATAATAGATCATCGATTTAAATCTGGTAAGATGGCATGCAGAAATTATACAATTAAAATTATGAAATTGTAATTTATGAAATAAAGAATAATTATGATCTAAAGGGTATCTAAAGTTCCTTTTTCTTTTTTCTTGTGTCATATACAGTGAACTTTCCAATGCCATACTCCTCATATAATTTTAAGACGAATATGCCTTTATCCATTTTTTGCAGCAATTCCACATTTTGTTTAATGGACTTCTAAACATGGTTTCGCTTTGTAGATCCCTTTTGTAACTCCAGAATTGGAAACTCTTTTCGACATAATCGAAAGTTCAAGCTTAGTTTTTATAAAATTTCTGTAATAATAACAGTCTGCAAAAATTAATAAACTGGGTCAAATTAGAAGGTCAGGGAGCAGCGCAGTCTGCTACATTAATTGAAATGCCTTAGAATCAGTAATGATAATTTTAGCTTAACTTAATAGCGTTTGTTATACATTATTGGCTATGTATCACAAGATTGGCAACGAAACCCAAGTGGTTTCGCTAAATTTTGTCTTGCTTCTATAGGGTTCTGAATTAAGCCTGAATTGTAATAGTTTAGTTATTTACTATACCTACGTTTATTTCTTGCACATGCTTCAAACTGATCTGAGTCGTGAATAAATAAACTCCCACATATATACTTAAGGCTTTATCTAGGGCTGGCGCTCGATACCACCTGGTGCAGTTTCTACAGGTCCTAAATTCTGCTGCAAAGCGCTTTCGTAAGTTCTAAATTTTAACCATGCCTAAACTTTCCCTAAATCATAAATACTTCTCATCCCTTAATTTTGCCGCTCGGTGCTTCCCCAAATTCCAAAAATTTCAACTTCCTTAAATTCTGCCGTCCGATACCCACACATCTATAGTGCAGGACGGGTTTAAAAATTTTGCTTTTAATTTTTAGCCTATTATTATGTTTTTTTAATATGTATGTATATAGGCATAAATAAATGCAACAAAATACAGAACAAGGTTATAAGGTATTTCTCCCGCCTTCCTAGCACGCTTTCGTGGTGTAGTGGTTCTCCACGCTGAGCCGGTATTGTCAGAGGTCCGTGGTTCGATTGCCGGCGAAGGCTCTGTTAATTTTCATTTTGCCTGATTCTGAAAAAAAATACCTAATGTCTCTACCAGGTATAAAATATCAAAGAAAAAAAATCTTAAATATACAATGTTCATTAATGTATGTATATGTATATAATATCAATATAAATGTTAGGTATATATATATATACATTTTATAAGCATATATAAAATAAAGCGATTTTTTAATTACTTATATGGTTTTTTGTGGTTTATTTAAATATAGCAAAGCACTCGACGGCTATCTGCCTAAGGGTAAGGATGCCTCTGTGGAGGACTTTCTAAGCAAAACCGGATCGTATATGCGTTATACATGGGGAAAACGTAAACACCCATACAGCCATTCCGTTCACTGGAATGCGAACTCCGGACCGAACTATCAGTGTTTAGCGGCTTTGCCGCTCAGCCGCTAATGAACCTTCTCCTCACATATACATGCATATATATATTATAATATTTACATGTAGAACATATGTTATGGTGAAATACCGAAATCTGGAGAATGTCGACTTTCACCGGTGAATGTTGAACATATAAGAATATGATATTTTCTTTTCCGTAATTCAGTCGCGAAAAAAAGCACTTGAGACTTAAAATAAGAACTTAAAACACACAGTACATTCAAAATGAGAAAGGAAAATAATAGAAGTTAAGAAGCCATGTTTGAATAAAAAGCCATGTTTGAATTTTATGTTCCTTAGAATATTTAAATGCCTATTGAAAAAATTATATAGTTTAAGTATAAATAAGAAAAGAAAAAACACATTAAAATAATATTTTCTAAATTATAAATAAAAAATATTTGCTTTATATGGTTGGTTGTTCAAGTCAGAGCTTACTGTGTATAATTATGCATAAAAATGTATTAGCTACCATTTATGTGCAGAATTAATAATGTAGCCGAAAAAATGGACTGAATATATTTTGACTTTCTTATTTTAATCATACAGAAATTTATCATATTTGCATAGATTTATATATTTTGAGCAGAAGGAACATTTTAAAATTTACATTTTTTGACGAATTAATAGTGATTGAAATTCTCTACGTTTCAAAACCAGTGTTATTTCATATATAAAATGCTAATAATCAAAATTGCAATGTTTAATGCTTTAAATAATAAAAATTGCAATAACATTTAAGGTGTCACAGGCAACCTTATCGACAGAGGATCGAGTAGAATAAAATATTATTAGTACTGTCATGGAACAACTTTTCCGATTTGATTTTTGAGAGACTTTAATACTAAATAGTCTTCTAATAGATTTCAATTCTTTTTTTCAGTTAAAATAATTTTATTTCAAAAATGAACATATAATTCTGAAAAGATAAGAAACTTACAGCCATGTCACAGTATGAAAGAAATTATTCTGCGGTAAACAGTTAAAACTGTCTAGTACAATCTTCAATATATGCAAACAAATAAATGAAAAATATAGAAACTGAAAACATACAAAAACCTTCAAAAAGTATAAAATTACATGTTACACTTACCAATCATCTAGCTTATTATATTGAAAGGTTAACTATAAGAATTAAACTAAAACAAACAAATAAAATTATTAGTACAATAAGAAATAAAAAATAATAAAACATATTCAATATAAACCAAACACTTAAAAGTTAATGTTCTTCAACTGGTAAAAGACACAGTTTGGTAATAGGGCGTTTAATGTCCTCGTGCACAGTTTTTAGTCTAACCACTCGGACATTATTGTCTCTTCCAGGAAACACTTCTATTACTCGCCCGAGTTTCCAATGTAATGAAGGCATATTACCTTCTTTAATGAGAACCAAGTCATTTAGACGAATATTTCTGCTAGGCTGTCTCCATTTGCTACGCTGCTGTAGTTAGCACAGGTACTCTTTAGGCCACCGCTTCCAAAACCCTTGGAATATCTGCTGTGTTAGTTGCCATCTTTGCAATGGAGACACTCATACTTAAGTTAATTCTTGTTCTGGAACAGCTGTTAAAGAAGTCCCTATAATAAAGTGTCCAGGAGTCAAAGCTGTCAAATCATTGGGATCACTGGAGACCGGTGTTATTGGCCTCGAATTTAAGCATGCTCAATTTGTGCAATTAGAGTTAGAAACTCTTCATAAGTCAAAATTTGAATTCCAAGACATTTCTTTAGATGCAGCTTCATAGATCTAACAGCTGCCTCCATATACCACCATGATGTGGAGCAGCTGGCAGGTTGAATTTCCACCTTATGTTTTCATTTGCTAACCACCTTTGAAATTCTGAGGTTGACTGGACAAATGAAACTACTTCCTTGAGGATTTTATTTGAACCTATAAAATTAGTTCCACAATCACTTCTTATTTCTTGAGGTTTTCCTCTCCTCGAAGCAAATCGTTTTAGAGCAGCTAGGAATGCTTCACTTGATAAGTCGCTAGCAATCTCTAAATGGATAGCCTTTGTTGCTAAACAAACGAAAATACAGACATAACATTTAATTGGTCTTATACCTCTTCCCCTTTTCATTTTCACAGAAAATGGGCCGGCATAATCAACGCCAACCTTTGAACAGGTTCTACTTGGAATCACTCTACTTGCAGGTAGTTCTCCCTAGATAAATAATCTCTTTCGGTACTGTAATAAAATTTGGTACAGTTGGTTATTTTTTCCATGTTAAACTTTAAATTATAAGAATTTGAGATCACAACTGGATTTAAGTCAGCTGTAAAAAAACTGACTTACTGTACCAGTGTGTATAACTGACTTACTGTAGCAGTGTGTATTACTTAAATTTAGAAAAACTAATGCAAGTATGTTAAGTACCACAGAGGTAATTAAAGCATGGATTATATATTTTTTACGTTATCTTTCCCTCTGTTACATCTAATTCCTTAAATTTAAATATTTTAATGGTACCCATTCTTTAAACAAATAAACATAATTTATTCCTTTACATTGATAAGAAGCAATTTTATTTGCACTTGTATTAGAAATACATTGGCATTTTCGCTAAGGTCTCTTTTCATGCTCAGTATTACAAATTTCTAATGAAGCACATCTATTACTTATATTCTAAGAAGCTGTCACATAAAGAATGTCAATAGCTACTTTTTGAGACCATAAATAATCAGTATTGGAGGTCTACGTTTTGACACAAAATAAATATTAAAACAACTGTTCTCTTGTAGAAGCTTCTACATGCAATGAATTTAAGTTCCGAATCATCTCATTAGAAACATGACCCTAACACTGTAAGCTTGAATGATTTGTTACTGTTTCATCTGAAAAAGTTTTTAATATTGTTATCTCTTTTTGTCATTATATTGCTTGAAATCGTTGTATTTTCAAAAATAACAGTTACCCACTGATTAATATAATGTACTTTAAATACCCTAAATATTACCTGCCTTATTAAATCTACCTTAGCAACTAGAAGCATCTCTCATTGGCCTTACTGGGATACTGCACATCTACTGTATCTACATATCTTATATATATAAAATCTTGTGGCACTTTGCATGTAATATGCAGTTCTCCTGTATAAAGTCTGAAACTTTCTGAGTGAAAATTCACTTTGCAACCCATAGCTACCATATCGAGTTAACACTAATCTAAAACAAATGGCCACTGTAAGATACATAATCTGTTAATTACTGTAATGAAAGTCTGTACAGTACAGGAAGTCTTTTTTGGAGAAGTTTTCTGTTACGAGAAGTTGATTTTCTCACAAGTGGGATGGAGTTGGAAGTTATCTTGTCTATAAGAAGATGTCCAAGACTGTGGCCAGTAATAGACACTTAGTAAGGTATCAGGATGGTAAGTAACATCGTCATATTTCATTTATTTTGCAGAGTATATAGAGAGCAGTAAATGCTTTTACCAATTTCTACTGCACTTCTACTCTTTATATAGCCTTAAGAATAGAAATAATTTTTTATTGCTTTGAATGTTTAAATGCACCTTGAAGATTAAATATCTAAAAATTTTTAACAAAAATTAATTAAAAAAATTAATAAATAATTACTTTGAATGTATGTTCATTCAAATTAGAAATATATGTGTTAATTATATATTTTTATCTAATTCACAATGTAACAAAAATAAGTGTCTGTCTTAATTGCTTAAAGCAAAACCAGGAAACACAATTTACTACAAAAAGAGCTGCATCTGTATCATCTATCCTTTTCTCAATTTAAGGGAACCACTTACTATATATGTATTTAAAAGAAGACTCTTTAATTATTTAAAAATTTTTAATCTGTTTGTTTTCAGTCCCAAATTTAATGAAGTAGAAACCTATATTCATATAGAAGAGCATCTTACTGCTAGAAACTAATTAATAATTAAGCCTTTTAATGCAATCTTCTGAGTCCTAATATCATGTAAATGTGATACGTTTGAATTCTGCATATTTGTTATTGAGAAAGCTGATACAGATGACATGGCAAATACTGTCGTTCCATTAGAAGGTTACCCAGTTATGAAGTAAATATGAGGAGTATCATGTTTTCTGATTGATTTCTCATATCAAAAGTTACATGCTGGTGTTGTCACATAAGTCACATCTAGTCCCACAGCAATCTCATTGTGCATAATGTTGGAAAGTCGTAACATTATGTCATCTTTAATATGTCCAGAAGTCCGCAAAATTCCATGCTTCTGCGACCATCGCAAAGATGTTGATTTCCCCCTCTTTACCTTCACATAATTTCATGCAAAGATATTGCTTCCACATCTTTCCATACCACATTCTTTCGAAAAAACATACGATCTTAGTTTGTAACTATATGGTATTGTGATGACGTACTAAACATACCATTTTTGCTCAATTAGTTTTGTAATTACCTCTTTTTGGGATTGTTGCAAAGACTCATTATAATGCCTTTTTGTAAATATAAGTCTGTTTTGTTGAACAATTGAGTGTTTTATTAAAAGATTTAATTTTTTAATTCATTCTTTTCCTAAGTTCCGACATATATCTACTTGCTTGTTATTGAGAACATCTGAATATTGTGCATATTTAATATAAAACTACATCTTTTAATGAACTGTTCAGTACCTCAGATTGACTTATAAAATAGTGAACTTAAAAAAGGCATATTTAGATCTTTCTGCATAAAATATAACTGACCTAATAATATAAGCATCATTATGAAATTTGCTTGATTTTCATTGTTTTTGTACATAAAAATATTATTAAATTTAGAAAATAAATTTTGCAGGAGTCGTGCTTCTTCCAACAATTTGTTAGGAATTAAAAATTCAGTACATTGATACTGAATTTAGTCTACAGATTTTTATTAAAATATTCACCTGATAAATCAAAGTACAGCAAAATATGATTCTTTATTTCTGTTGAACATACAGAGCTTTGTTTTTACATGCTGAATTTTAAATATTTTTCTTTCATTAAACACTGCATACATTTCAACTCTTCTTCAAATTCACTGCTCGTTTGTCCCACATTTTCTCAAAATATGACTTGTCTGCTGCATTCATTGCTTTATTATCTGCTTCTATGTAAACTTTATATAAATTGTCCATTTTTGTCCTATGCATGATATACCAGTTTCATTAATCAGTGGTGCATAAAAATGTTCCTAATTAAATTCCATAATATTGGTTATTAATTTACATAGCATACTATATAAAGAACAGTGTTTACTGAAAAGATAATGTTTTCAAATTCTGTTGATCCCTTTGGGGTACATTCATAAGCCGTTTTAACAGAAGTATTACGTAAAGTTCCTTTGGATTTTAGTGTGAAGGAATAACTTTTAATTGAACTGAATAACCTTCACTGAAATTTAATATAAAACAAATAACCTTTTAATGCCGCTGTTATGCAGTAACAAAGGATATCGCAAACTACAGAGTAATCCATAATTTCATATTTTCCCACTTATTAAATTGTAAATCCACAAGAAAATTTCTAAATCAGAAATCTTGCATTCGTAATTTAGAAATTAAAAATTACCTTTAGTTATGACAAATCTTATCAATGAATATTAAAACATTTTCTGAAATATTTTTAAATTAATATAATTGATTATTAAATTAAAAAACTTTTAAGCAAAGTTTTTAATAATTAAATTTTTTTTTTTTATTTTTTATTTTTATTTTTGTTGTTGTCTCAGTTTCATTTGCTTCACCTAACTCCAAAGATGAAGGTATTTCGAGAGGGAATATTCTCTGGATTGGTCGAAATAATTCTCTAGACATGGTTCTGACACGAACTACTCGAATGTTCCCTCTTTTTCCTGGTTATTGCTCAATCCCTTTTACTAGAGGCCGCAGAATTTTGCGTTTGTCATCACACTCAATGAGAACTATATCCCTGAATTTTTATTTGTTGAGAAATCGTCACTGTAGATGGATGTTGCATCAACAGCCCAAGATATCCATTTCTAAATCTCTTCCTCAAGAGTTCTCGTAAATTCTGTAGATATTTCAAAAATCAACTTTATCAAGGTGATCCAAGTCAGGACAGAGACAGGAATTTCACCTTTAAATAAGGACGGTGTCAAACGACTTTGACAGATTAGTGAGTGGTTTGGCATTCACAGTCGCACATCACACTCATCAATTCTTAATAATTTAGACACAACTGGCCTAGGACTCGAAATAAGAGCTTATCAACCATTTGAACTAGTCGGTCCCAAAAAGCCGCCCCACCATGGTGCTGCGGGTGGACTGAACTTTCCGTCGATCTTGTTTGTAGCAGCCAATATTAAGCTCTTCTTTATTATGGAATGGGATAGAAAGAGGCCATTCTTCTGCCGCCTGTGTCAACCAAGGTGGGCCCTTTCACCATCTTGATTTAATAAGTTTCTTCGCGGAACATCCTCTTGATGGCATATCGGATGGTTTTCTGCACCGGACATGGTGCCAGTTTTCCTGGTCCGATAGCATTCTCATTTCTGAAACTGATGTTTACAAAAGTGCTCTGAACTTCTACGTTCTTTATTCAGAAAAGTCCTGATGAAGAATCGGTCCAGTAATATGCCTTTGAAATTTCAACCTTGTTCTTCATGACAAATGAGGCTTATCGCACTCCAGTAAGACAAGCAAGCAATTCAAGTTGTGGTATGTTTGTTTTTTTCAAGGGAGCTGCTCGTGCTTTGGCTTGCAGTACAGTCACTTCTTTATATTGTCTTCTCAAATATACTACACTTGCATAAGATCTCCTTGAAGCATCGGCCAAAAATATGCAATATTAGGGATATTAGGGATGAAGGATGCCTCTTCATATTTATCCCACAGAAGATGAAGTACTTTCAATGGTTCGCCCACTGTAGATTTGTCACTGCTGAGTTCTGTTTATTCCCACCCTCTTAAGTCGAAGTTAGCATTTGCCATTAACTGAGTTGATTTTGCAATAACCTATTCTGCTTTTTTATTCGAATTCACTGAAGGTGACACAGTTGTCAACATAGAAGGAATTGTTCAGGTTTTTTAAATGCTTCTTCAAAGAAAGTTCACATTCGTATAAATGAGTGTTGATTACTGCTCCTAAAAGAAACGGACTGCATTTTAGTTCGAAGACTACTCTACAGCTACGAAATTTTATTATTTCCTTTTGTTCCCAGTTTATCCACCACGGGAATCCTAAGAAATCACGATTATTTCTTTGAACAGATATTTGAAGAACATCTCTGTTATCTGAGATAATCCATATTTTTCCTTCCTAAATTCAAGAAGCAATCTAGGTATCAATTCAATTCGTTTCATTCCTCTTCTTCCAGTACTTCTTGTATTACTCCTGATTCGAGCCATTCTTCACACACTGCATTTTATGTGTCAAATTTATCTTTCAGCAGAAGCTTTGTCATGGGAATCAATCGTTTTTTAGCAACTTCTCTGTTACTTGGTAAAGCTTCTTTATCATTGGACACAAAGTAAACTGACTTCATATCGACCGTGCGACCGAGTCTTGTGAAAATGATCCGACATTGCTTCTTCTAACTCTGAATGAGTTTTATTTTCTTTTAGCATGATTCCTAGTGCTTCCACAGGTTTTCTTGAGTCAACATGGATATTATTGTTGAGGCATAGATGAGTAGTTTCTTTCTGAAACTTGATCATTTATCTTTCCCATGACTGCCCATCCAAGTGGTGATTTCACAGCAGTCAGCCCATTTTCTATTTCTGAATTCTTCCGTTTGTAAAGACATTAGATTATTTTGAAGCAGGAGAGATGAAAAATGAGCATTGCCCTCGCCCGAACTTGAAACCGTGGACTTTTCGAATACGCGCCGAGTATGCTAACCGTTACACCACGAAGGCATGCTATAGAAAGGTGGGAGAAATATCTTATATGCTGTTCCCTTTTAAAAGGTGACTGGGGATTAGAGGACCTAGTTGCCAAATCCTCGTGGTGGAACATCATCATCCACCACCTTTTTTAGTTCGGGCGCCGCTTAGAGATGTTAAATATTTTTTGAAAGCAGAAAAGTTGAAATATGAGCAATGCCCTCACCGGGATTCGAACCACGGGACCTCGAATACGCGCCGAGTATGCTGAAGATACCATGAAGACATGCTAAGAAGGTGGGAGAAATACCTTACGCCTGCTGCATCAGCTCGAATAAGAACTTCTATTTTCAAATCCCTTGTTCCTACATCAGATATATAGATATTTTTCTGCCTTCTATCCATGGTCCAGGCTTTAAACTGACTACTAGTTTACAAATCTTCGACTGATCCAACAAGAATAATCATCTAGAAAAATCACATTTTAGGCTTCTAACGTTCACTTCATAGCGTTTGTGAATTTCTCACTTTGTTGTTACTTTTCCAAAAAGTGCATGAATTAAATATTCAAATCCAATTGTATGGCACCGTGTGTCTACAGAAGTCTCCTTTAATATATATGAACACTGCGACTCTGTGTCGATAAGGTTTTGTTTGCATCGATATTTATTAATAGTGTTTGAAGAAACACTTCATCTAGGAAAGTGGTGCTCGCAAATTATACGTTACAACAAAGATCCGACAGTTACCACTTTTGCAATGGCAAACTATGAAAGAAAGATAATAAATGCCTTCTTGTTTCTGACACCCTATGCTTTGCGAACAGAATAAGCAAAAAATACAAAAATTTTCAAGCAGGCGAAAACAAAAATGGACTTGTCTCTGAGTTCAGTGGTCCATCGTTATGTCCATGAGGCATAGCTTAGAAATTTGACTTTTCATATGTGTCGTTTATTCACGTGATCGACCAATTCGAGTTCACAAAAACGTATAATCAGACCGGCGAGGTATCATGATTTTTTTATTTTGATTCGCGTCACGGCCGCCGAGAGTTACGGTCGCTCGCTGACAAGCTCTGAGCTCAACAGTTTAGCTATTGCTAACCTGAACTCTGCTCTGCCAGCTGGCAGTCATCCTACTATAAAGGCGATTATGTAAGCTCTTGGACCTCTTCATGTTATTACGAACTCAGATATAGACACCTCAACTATCTCCAAATGAACTTCTCAGAAATATGATACAGATTTATGCACTGAAGAAGCACGGAGCAGATATTCGAAATCGCTTCAGGTCAAGCCAAACAAGGAGCCGATGCTGAAACAGATGAGAGCCGATGGTAAGAAAATTTTATTTTACTTAAAAACGCTTTGTGTGAGCCTTGGGTGTTAACTTGTATACACTACCAGCCAAAGAACAAAAATTTTTGGCCAATTGCAACAAACTGAATTCTAAAAGGAGCAGCAGTACTGCTATTGGTATTCAACCCCTCACTTAGTTCTGCAAAAACTAGTTCTCAAAAGCCTGAGAACAAAAAACGATTTCGACCAGTAGACTCTGAAGGATTTGCTTTACCTTATTGCAAAGAAAGTCCCAGGGATGTTTTTTCTAATAAGTCCCAGGGATTCTAATTAATAAAACTACCAGCAGATCTAATCAGTTTGAAAACTTGGAAAATTCAACTTAGTGCTGAAAATAATACCCCGCAGCCAACCGTAAACCCTGCACCTAAAGTTCAGACCACCCTGTCCACTACCCAACCCTGTCTCTATCCTGTCCTTTCGTTCGTCCTACCTTCAATGCAAATAATAGTTTAAATTATGATCGGCTGCAACTTTTACCACTTCTACTAAAGCTACCCTGGATTTTCATTCTCAAATGCTTTAATGAGCTCTCCAATTTTCTGATTCCCCCAATCATTAACATTCAATACCTTAAGAGGTTTAATTTTTTTTAAAATTATGTACCTGCAATGCTAACTGCATTATTCATGAGTACGTAGATGAGAAGGGCTTTGACATTATTTTTGTCCTAGAGACCAAACTCCAGCCAGGAAGAGCTCCCAGGCTTACAAGTTATAATTTTTATCAAAATGACAGACAAGCCTCGGATTCTCGTGCTAGGTATCAGGTGAATTTTTATCTTCCCTAGTCTTGATCTCTGCCTATCTTCCACCTCATAAAAAATTTCTAGCCGAAGATTTCAACAAGGTGCTCACTATTTCAAACAATATCCCAATCACTGGTGATCTAAATTGGCTTCTACAATTGGTTCAGTGTTGCTCCGGATTTCCCTACACAATGTGATACACAGGAGTCCCGTCATTTATTGATTTGGCTCTTTTTCGAAATATTCCATTTAGGTATCAAGTGACTGTAGAATGCTGTTTATCCTCAGAACACAACCCCGTGCTCATCGACCTTAACTGTAACTGTTTTAATCAAAATTCTCCGGCACTGGTCTCAACAAATTGGATGCACTTTCATTTTAAACTTAACACTAAAATTTGAAGCTCCCTAGAAATTAAATACAGCGATGATGAGGCAGTTTATGAATTAACTTCAGCATTAACAGATACTGAACTAAAATTACAACTTCGAACTCTCCAAAATGAGATCAGGCATCATATGACAAGTACACCCAATCACGATACTCTGACCACATTCATACCGAAACGACCTCAGATAAATTAAACTTTGGCGTGCATCTGCCAGACTTTGCAAACATAAATCAATCATTCCGTCCTTAACTAAGGATGCAGTGGTGGTGGCCCATACAGACACGGAGAGAGCTGAGTTACTAGTCGATAGCCTCCGAACACAGTTCGCACCACATAGTGACGGAGTTTTTGCTAGCACCGCGACTTCCTTCCGACATGCTGTTGCATAATTTCTGAACTCTCCATGCAGGAGAGATTTATGAATATGCAACACTGAGCAAAGTAAGCGAATATATCGCTAAGCTCAAACCTAAGAAGACTCCAGCATTGACTCTATTACTAATCGCATGATTAAATACCTTCCTACCTGTTATATATTTTTCTTAGCAACGCTGATCAGTTATACGTTACTGCATTGCTGTTTTCCTCAAAGCTGGAAGCGCACGCTCATAGTGCTGATTCCAAAACCTGGCTAGTACCGTTCAAATCCTCAAAATGACAGACCCAACCGGCCTCCTATCTTAATTATCTAAGATATGAATTTGTGCTAATTAAAGGCCTGAATAGTTTTCTCTGGAGCCAAAAAGTCCTTATTGACGAGCAATTTGGTTTCCGAGTACACTGTCCAATGTGGCAGCTTCTGAGGACAGTGGAGTTCATTCGTGAACAGTTACAGCACTAAAGCATGGTGGAAGGGAAGAGAGAAAATACCTTATAAGGTAAGAGAATTTAATCCATTTCATTAATTCCATTCATATTCCAATTTTTATTTACTAGGTTGGTAGATCTGAACTACACTCTGCTCAAGTACTTTTCTGTACTTTTGGTCAATCCTATGAAATCCTATCTTATTCGTAATCAAATATTAAAATAATTACTAATTCCCTTTTCTTTTTTTGAATCCTTTTCATATGCACCAAATACTCAGCACCAAATGTTTTCTCTGCTTGCTAGTGTTGCAATGAAAATAGAAAATATATATCAATTTTTCTTGAACACTACTACAATTTCAGACAGGAATTTTTAAACATCTTCACATTCTTAAATAGGAATAACTGTAATCATTACATTATCTTCATCCTTGCCCATGAGAAATCACTGATGGATAAGCAAACTCTGATGCATCGCAAAATGTATGTATGTAATTGTCTCTATATGAATGCATCTAGGAAATTCAGTATACTGAAACTGAATACATTTACCAATTAGTGTAAATCCAAAGACATCGATACATGATCTTCACCGCCATTACTCCTGGAGGGTTAAAAATCTTCGGTGAGAGTGATAGCATTTTTTGCTTGGTTAGATTTTCTTCAACATTCAAGGCTTCTTTAATGCCAGTGTATAATAATATTGAATCACAATATAACCCCAACACTTTGTGGGGTTCCAACTTTCTATCTGACAGATAAATGTGTAGGAACCTTGTTAAGGAATAAGCGAATAATCTCTTTAGTTAACAAACGTAGAATTCAAGAAGGGTTAATTACCCTTTTTTTCTCAAAATAAGAATTTAAAAGTAGTAGGCTCCTTTCTCGGAGCTTACAGCAAAGCCTCCAGTTGGGCTTGAACTCAAAGTAACAAGAAAATCAGTTGGCTCCTTTCTCAGAAATTACAGCAAAGCCTCCAGTTGGATTCATGTTGCATTGAGCTGATTGTATGGATTTGCTGGTAGCATTGAATTTCTTTAAAATGGTGTTCCAAATTATTATAATGAGTATAGTTCCGTATCTACACATTGTTTAAAATAAAGATGTGTCCTCCACTACAGTTACTTTTTTCCCTGAAAGTTTCGTTGTTTTTTTCCAGATTGGATTATATCCAAAATTATAATACAAGTACCAGAAAGACATTTCTAGTATTATTTAAATGAAGCTAAATTAAAAGAATGTTTAAATTTGAGAACATATAGTTTTTTCCAAAATATTACAATTTTAAAATTCTGATTAATCTTAATAATATGGTGATTTTTTAAATTGTAATAAAACTAAAATACCATCTAATCATGAACGTTATTATAAAACTACATAAATGACATTATATTATTCAAATATTATTATAAATCCTTATACTTATCAGCTTAACAAATGAGACATAGGAATAATTTTTTCATGTATAAACATTAACAAAGCAAACTGAGAAAGTATACTGAAGAATCTGAGTACTGAAGCAATGCTTAAAATATTAGAACCGTATGGCAGAGGTTTGATTTATAACAGTCATTGATGACTTGTGTGTATAATGCTGCAAATTTAGTTAGAAAATATGGAAGTCATTTGAACCCTAACAGCTCATCCAAAGTCATCAATAAAAGATCATATTTCAAACAGAAAAGCTTTTATTAGGTGAAGAGATTGATTGATTCATTGATTTATTGCAGCTTCTGGCACAAAACCTTACGAGGTTATCTGCGTCCAAACACGGTAAAAACAGGGAATACAAAATATGTTAAAAGTTTTATATGTATAATTACTATACCTTTTAGGTTTGGTAAAAACACAATTAGTATACATTTTAGGTGTCGTATATAAAGGTGTCTATTTTAGGTGTCATATATAATAAAAGTTAGTGTCCTTTAAAAACTGGAACAACTTGTGATGATGGTCTTTCCCTATTAATTTGTTTAAATCCGGTTTTAAACATTTAAAATGTTTTTGGCAAAGATAAGTAAAACTCTAACATTATAACGAAATATGGCCTACTGTCAAATTTTCATTACAATTTGTGCAATGGGGATTTCTTGCCTTTCAGCAGATATTCCCAAGTCCATCGACAATGACCTATTCTCAACCGGGTCAAGATAACTTCTTCTCCTCTATTTGCCATATACAGCCAGCATTCAATTGTGGATTTAACACTTCTCAGCTCGTTAATCGTTTGGTCATCCAATGCCTCTGCCATTTATTAAAAAAAATTCATCATCGTACTAATATCTGTGAGTGGAATCTGGGAATTGGATATTGTAGTTAGCAGTTTTAGTTGTAATGTCCACAAGTTCATTCGCTTTTATGCCATCCTGGCCAGGGATCCAGAAATAAAGAATCTGATATCCTCGATAAATTAGTCTGATTAAGCTTCATATTTCTGGTAATACTGCAATGTGAATTTATACTTAAGCTCTTTCAATGATGTTAGGACACTCAAGGAATCTGTATAGATAACGAAAGTCCTGCAACATTCTTTTGACTTAAATGTTAGAGCATGATAAACTGCAGTGAGTTCAGAGGTAAAAATGCAGCAAGCCGGGTGTAATCGATATCCCAGAATTTTTTTCCTTGCTACAAGGGCTACACCAACGTGATCTTGACATTTTGATTCATCTGTATAAAGGGATATCATTTCTGTATTTGTGTCTCTGTTCCACAATGATCTGGCTGGAAATAATACCACTTTATTGAGTCGGTGTGTTCTTTTTGGAAGTATGCAGTGTGAATTCTGTATAGAAGACGAATTAGCGAATACTCGCTATGTTTTTGAAGAATAAATACTGCAGAAGTTCTAAATAACCTTTTTTATTTCAAGTAAATTAAATAGATGCATGTACTTGGTGCTCACAATTCACCACCACTTATGGCTAAAGAAATTAACAGAAAATAAAAATATGAAATGCACATTAAATTAAGATGGGTATCGACTAGCTCAAAGACTGAATTTTCCAGTTCTCCTATAGTGGCATCTTAAAAAAGAATAAATTAAAAAATTAATTATTAAAAGGTTATATTTTAAAATTAATTATTAAAAGTTTTCTCGAGCTGTGTGTTTAGCTTAGTCATATTGTAAGGTGCTAACTCTTAAACAAATGATGGTATACATGTTGGGCATGCCCGATATAAACGAGAGCATGAATCATTGAATAAAGGTAGACAGATTGGATTCTGGTCTGGATCTGTGACATGAATTCAAAATACAGTACAAAGTCCGTAATCCGGACGTCGCACGTAAAGAATGCACATACATTACGCGCCCTATACTTCCACAGTCATAACACCTTGGTTCTTTACTCTTATTAGGTATAGCGTGTGCTTTATTTTGTGTGTTAGTACTTGAATAACCCTTATTCTTTGTATCTTGAAATTTTTAATTTCTCTTTGAATTCAGAAATAGTTTTACGCCCATACAAAATAATTTTGTTACTACTCTGGCATGGCAATTAAATATTGGGAAAGCGATTCACCAGGTTTTAAGTCCAGGCATAGTCTAAATGAACCTCATTTTTTCCTACTTAGCACGATATTATTTGGGTAATCAGAACAGCTTGGCTTAATGATTTGTTTCTCTAACCGTTCCGAAATCTGTTTATCAATTTCATGCTGCTCTGCAGGGGGGAAGGAGGTATCACTGCGAGCAATGAACTGGAAGTTGATCTGTCAGCACTATTCCTCATCTTCAGGGAAGATGTTTTCATTTTATTCAGCTTATAATTTCTTACTAAATGCAGCATTTCATCTCGATGTACTCCATCTTTGATGCGAGTTAATAATCGAGTTTTGATTATTAAATTATAATAATTTTGATGTAATTTTTTAAATCAATTTCGTTGTCATTATAAATATCACGAATACACATCAAATAGTTTTCTGGTTGCAATTTTCTATTTTCGACCATGCGTAATGTATGCTTTACGTATGCGCACGTTGAAAGAAATGTTTAATAAAGTAAACAAATATTAAGCTTTTTTTTATGTAAAATTTGATACCCTTTTAGATCATAATTGCTCTTAATTTCATAAATTACGGTTTCATATTTTTAATTGTATAATTTCTGCATGTCATCTTAACAGATTTAAATTGATGATCTATGATTAGGAAAAACCCCTCATCTGGAATCGCCGAAGTCTCAACCCCAGATTACGGACTTTGTAGTGTAGTGCTTAAGAGAAAGGTGCTTGCTTCTTAAACTCAGAGAATTTTCGTTGCTTTCCACTGGAGAAGTTCTAAATGCATCAGTACAGATCCGAATTGCTTGGTGGTGAACCAGGTCAAGTTTGTCGAGCACGAAAGAACCTTGCTGACCTGTAAATGAATGATCCGTAGTCGAATTTTGAATGGATAAGGAGACCTATATATAAGAAGCAAGGATTTAAGAATTTTTCTTTGTCATTTGTTTTTGATTCAGACTTTTTATTCTGTAAACTATGCAAAGTGTGGGTGCATATTTATCGATAAGATTTGGTGGCTTCAACGTAAGAGACAAGTCTTTCTTAGTTGACCTATGTTGTACAGTTTTCTAGCCTCAGGATAAGAAGTTTTTATTTAGTAATCTTAATATGCTGTATTTCTTTCTTTCCATTTAGGCCATTTCTTGAGTATGACAGTTTACGCATTTTGGATTGCCTATATAGTCCTGACTTTCATGACCGATCACAGAGGAGGGAGCGCACACCAGGTTTTCACCACATGCAGCTTTTGGATGACCAAACCAATGGCACTTGAAAGCAGCACAGTGGGTTCAGAACGTAAGGTCTGATGGGACACTTCAAGTATCCTGCCTTTATGGCTTTTGGTAGATTTGGAGATGAGCCTGTTAGGATATGTTCTGTATTAACAGTGTTCCGTCTCTACGTTCTCAGCATTCTGATCTCTGATTTCAAATTTAAAATTTCACAATATTGTATGAGGGTGGACACAGTGCTTGATCTTACCCGATCTAACCGAGATATGGCTGTTTTGATATCTTGAATTAGCTGGGATTCTGGCCTAGCCGCAGGCAGCAGAATTGTTCCGATCAACAAGTATTTCGCACCTTTTTAACTGTTTCCCAAATGAAAAGAAAAAAATCTGAAAGGGCTTAGATTTTAATGGTCGCCTAATGGGTGTTTTAGGTTTTTCTATGCTCTTGCTGAGCTCGAAGTCTACCAGGTGTACTCACTCCTGCTAATACATTTCTTTTTGACTTTTTAGCTTTATTATTTAGCCTCATTTTCTTCGTACTTATGCCATATACAGTACAACAGCAAAATTAGTTTTGTTCTTTCACGACAACTAGAAAAAAGTAAAATAATAATAGTAATATTTTTGTCTTATTAACCGGCAATAGATGGCAACACTGGATAAAACCTACAGTTCTTAACCAATTTATTTGAGTAATCTTTGAAAGTAGAAAATATGTCAAAGATATTTTTTTGTTCAGCAAATCATTCTGTTAATATATGCCAGCAATTATTGATCTCAAATTATATAATCTTCTGTGCTAGGAATAAGAATATTTTGTTCTTTATACTGCATCATTTTATAGCAACTACAACAAGAAAATTTTCTTTGTTACTGAAACCTGAAAATTGGAGAAAAATAATTTTTTAACTCCCTAAAACCTCCCTATTTTAAGAGACACAAATAGATATTTATAACCTTCAAAAGTAATAGAATAGTTTGTGAACAGAAAAAAAAAAAAAAAAAAAAAAAAAAAAAAAAAAAAAAAAAAAAAAAAGTCGCATAAATTAACCTTCAACTGCTGTGAGCGGTGTCAGAGACCACTGAGGATTTTGTAACCGTTGTCTCCACCCCTAAAAACGGAGAATAGTTCACTGTCCTTCATCCTACCTTCTCACACCCATCCCACAAGGTCACATACCAAGTTTTTACACTTCTACCTTTATTATGGTTTCAGTTACTATGTTTTTTACTTTTTACATTGTTTGAGAGGCCCCTCGCAGCAGATGTGTACGAGTTTTAGTGGACTATAGACGTTATTTATCGGATGCTTGTTTTTCGTAAAAGTGATAAATATGGCTTCAAATTTTATAAGAAAAAGTCCCCTATATCTCGTTCAAAAAGAAATTGAATATCTGGTCAACAATTTTTTTATGGAAAATACTCTGATTATGAAGAATCATGTAGTCTGAGCTTCCTGCAGATGAATGTCATAATTTTTCTAATGACTGTGAACAAAATGATAATTTTTATGTTTTTCCATAAATGCACTGTAAATGGTGCAAAAAAGAATGAAATCGAGCAGCACGAACACCAAAGCATAACACAATAATTCACCTCCTTGGTCTGATACATCCTGCAAAAATAGGCTCTAGAGCAGAGCCCGAAGATACTTGGAATTTATGTTCATTCATAATATCCTGATGCTACAAAACTGAAAAGAAAAAATTTATGCTTTTATTAGCTAATTAGTAAACCACATCTGAGAGTTGGGATAACTTCCTCATTTTTGATAAGGGAACTGAAGGTAACAATTAGAAGAATCCTTGGAAATTAAGAGAATGAATTTATATATTAAAAAAAAAAAAAAAAAAAAAAAAAAGAAAATGTTATTTGTGCCCACCTTGTAAGAATAGAAAACTAGCATACATAGCTTGGAATGCAAGGAGTGCTCTAAAAAAATGTGTTTTGACTGTGTATCATTTTATGATTCATCCTTGTAAACAAAGATATACTAATCTATTATTTATTAATAACTAAATTCATTCCTTCATAACTATGGTTTAATTGACAGTAATGCTTAATAAAGTCACATATTTTCATGCATGTTTAATAAAATGTTCTTTAAAGCTCTGTTCCTTAAAACGAAGAAAATAGTCATTTTTTATATTTATTTAACTGCGTAAAATTTTATGATTTATGTTTAAAATTATTGATTAAATGAATGTTTGCTCAATCTAGTTTTTATTTATTTTTTTAAAATTATAAATTAAAGTATGACATAATGTATTTTTCCCCCTCTAAAATGCATAATGCAATAAAGGTATGTGCTTTTGGAGAAACAAAAATCTACGAAGCTTGCTCTTAATAAATTACACTAAAGTAAATTAAAAAAAAAAAAAAAATTCAAGCCTCTTAACTTGATTCGGTTAACAAAATTCTTGATTTGGGGCTCTAATACAAGAGCCCAAATTTCATTATATATATATCTAATATTAATGTTCTAATGTTAATGTAGTAAACTTGCCACTCTAATACAAGAGCTCAAATTTTATAATAGAAGTATTCTAATATAAATGTAAGAAATTCGAGACTCAATACAAGATCTCATTTCATAGTAGAAATATTCTAATATTAACATAATAAATTTGCCAGTCTAATACAAGAGCTTAAATTTCATAATAGAAATGTTCTAACATTAACTTAGTAAGTTTGCCACTTTAAATAGAAGAGCTCAAATTTTAAAAGAACATCGTAATCAGGCTAAGTATTTTGATGCTTTAATTCAAAAGCTTAAAACTTAGAATATCATTCTATTAGTTGAATTCAATAATAAGATGAAACATTTTCATATAATATGGCACATAAAAACTAATACTCACACATACTGTATTTCTTTTGTTTTTAAATAAACACTGTTTTCACCTTTCTCCCAGTGATTACCACCACATTATTTCTTTTATACGTCTGTAATAAATTTTTAGAGAAATCTGTCTATTTTTGAATGAACATATTTATTTTTATATATTTTATTTCTCATATATACATAATAACTGGAAGACATTTTAAGTGCATGCATCTTTCCACACTGATATTCAATGTGCAAAGTTTCTTTATATTTCTTACTGGTATTATGTTGGTAGCATAGCAACGCAAATACGCTACAGTGCTTATTACAGTGCTTGGTCAGAAACATCTTGCAAAAATAGGCTCTAGAGCAGAGCCCGAAAATACTTGGAATTTCTGTTCATGCATAATGCTCTAGTCATATCCTGACGCTACAAAAGTGAAAAGAAAAAAATTTATGCTTTTTATTAGCTAATGAACTTATTAAGCTGCATCTGAAAGTTGGGATAAATTCCGCTTTTTTGCAAAAGGATTGAAGATAACAATTAGAAGAATCCTTGGAAATTAAGAGAATGGATTTATCAAATTCCCCCCCCGAAAAAAAATTATCTGTGCCCACCTTGTAAGAAGAAAAAACCAGCATACCAAATGCTTGCCTAGACTGCAAGGAACCAGTGTGTCTTAAGTGCTCTCAAAAAATGTGTTTTGACTGTGTATCAACTTGTAAGTCATCCTTGAAAACAAAGATATACTAATCTATTATTTATTAATAACTAAATTCATTGCTACAGAACTATGGTTTAATTAACAGTAATGTCACATATTTTAATAAAGTCACATATTTTCATGCATGTTTAATAAAATCTTTGTTCTTTAAAAAAGCTCTTTTCCTTAAAACGAAGAAAATAGTCATTTTTTATATGAAAATAACTGCATAAAATTAAATGATTAATGTATTAAATATATTGATTTAAATGAATTAGAATTCAATAAATATGTATAAAGTATGTATAAAAAGACATAAAAGTATGTATTTTTACGCTTACAGTAATTATGCCGAAAAAATTATCACAGTGTTTTAAAATTAATTTTAAAAGACTTTTAGTCAGTATTCAAAAATTCAAATCAACTTGCTCAATCTAGTCTTTTTTTTTTTTTTTTTTTAATTAAAAATTAAAGTGTGACACAACGTATTTTTCCCCCTCTAAAACACATAATGCAGTAAACGTATGTGCTTTCTGAGAAACAAAAATCTGCGAAGTTTCTTCTTAATAAATTACACTAAGGTAATAATAAATTACACTAAAGTTATCAGGGTCAATGTTCCTTCTTACCTTCTTCGGGAACATACAAGGACCTGACTCGAAACAGAGAGCTTACTAAAGCTATGTTCACTAATTGTGGTAAGTAGACAGGATACAGACGAAGGGTATACAAAACCCTTTATTTTTCTCTATATACAATAACTTCCGTACTTCGGAATACACTGACCCGCTACTTGGGGTCTAACGTAAAAGTATAAAAATAAAACTAAACTCTAATTTAAATTTAGAATAATAAACGTGGAAGATTGGCCTTATGTTAACAGGAAGCGTATGTAGTACAGAGACTGTGAACACTACAATACGTTTAAATTTATCAAGAGGATTAAAACCTCTGGCCTGGAAGGCAAATAGCAACTGCGTAACTTCTAAGGTAAGCGGCCTGCTTTCACTCACTGCTTCCTTTCTCTCTCTTGGCAAAAGGCCACAACTTAAATACTTGGCGTTCGCCAGACAAACTTTGCATAAAAACCTTAACGCTTATAATTCTGGCCGGAAGTAGAAAATAAGAAGTGATAGTAAAGATTTAAAATAAAAATAAACGTTAGTAAAACTTAAGATCCTTACAAAGTAAATTCTAAAAAAATTCTAGCCTCTTAATTTGATTCGCACAACAAAATTCTTGATTTGGGGCTCTAATACAAGAGCTCAAATTTCATAGTAGAAATATTCTAATATTAACATAATAAATTTACCACTCTAATACAAGAGTTCAAATTTCATAATAGAAATATTCTAACATTAACATAGTAAATTTGCCACTCTAATAGAAGAGCTCAAATTTTAAAAGAACATCGTAATCAGGCTAAGTGTTTTGATGCTTTAATTCAAAAGCTTAAACTTAGAATATCATTCTATTAGTTGAATTCAATAATAAGATGAAACATTTTCATATAATATGGCACAGTATTCATAAAAACTAATACTCACACATACTGTATTTCTTTTGTTTTTAAATAAACACTGTTTTCACCTTTCTCCCAGTGATTACCACCACATTATTTCTTTTATACGTCTGTAATAAATTTTTAGAGAAATCTCTCTATTTTTGAACGAACAACCAACTTTATTACTCAAATATACATAATAACTGGAAGACATTTTAAGTGCATGCATCTTCCCACACTGATATTCTATGTGCAAGGTTTCTTTACATTTCTTACTGGTATTATGTTGGTAGCATAGCAACGAAAATACGCTGCAGTGCTTATTAAGTTTGCATTAGATTAACACCTTTAAACCTGAGTTGTATGAGCAAAATCGAATGAAACCTTAATGGTGCCACATATATCACGATCTTTTAGCCTCATCTTTTGAGCATAATTCAAGCAAAACTTTCATTTATTTCTTCAAATGATGATCTTATTGGTCCTAGATTCATGATCTCACATCACCAAAAAAGTTAGCATCATACCAAAGACGAAAGTTGGCAAGATGAGCCAGCTTTCGTGTTTGGTATCTAAAAACATCCATTGCAGCAGCAAATTTTACTTTTCTGAGACAGTTTTGTTGACAGCTTTTTTCACTTTCATTTGCATTTTATTTGGAAAATTTTCACAATGATTGATATGAATACTAAATCTGATGGCTAACAGGATAACCTTAACATGCTTGTAAGTTAACGATGTTAAGTTCTGTTCGATTATTAAAATACATACTTACAGATATCTGGTTCATTCCTGGTGATTTATAATTGAAATTTAACTATAAATTTAGACAAGGCCTAACTAAACAAAGGAGAGGCTACTTTGCCTAAAACTTAAATATAAGTGCTAGCAGAATTACTACTCAAAGTGGGAGACTGTGAATGGACCTAGCCCAGATGCCTCCCCCCCCGAGATTAGAGAGATATATAACGAAAATGTACAGTGACGTTGCGCAGGGAAAGGAAATAATACTAGTGTTATGTGCCCCGTCCTTTGACATTACACATCTGGTACCAACTGTGGAACCCCTATATCAGTCAGGCAAGGGGCTGGATCCCAGAATTTAGTCTCCCAAGGTTAGAGCATATACTAATCATACTACCACCCCGGGTTTCCAATTCTGGGTGGCAGACTAAAAATTTTCTCTATAACCACGGCTACCTCCTGGGCCTGCGTGGCTACCATTCCCGGTTCTCAGGTCTCACCGTGGCGGGAAAATGTCACTTTGGAGATCTGACTGGTCATTTCAAGGCTACCTACCAGTACTACGCGGGCTGCAGTTCACAATAGGTCATTACCTAGCAAACTATCGTGCCGTCCCACACCGAGGTGTGATCATTACCCCGAGCTACAGAGCCTACTGCTCTGTGACGTATGCCTACCCATCCAGGCAGGCCAACAGAGTTAGTTCCTTCTGGGCACGTGGAACCACCAATTTCAATGATATTATAACCCCATGGCCGAGACTGCCTAGATCCAGATCCTAGCCTCATCGACCCTCCCCAGGGGGGATGGACAGGAAAGACAAATTTTTTAATAACAGAAATAAGAATGCTGTTGGCCGGGTTCACTTTCTCAAATATAATATTGTTATAGACTCATTGTCTAAAATGGACGGTAAATAAAACTGGCACTCAATGTAAAGACACTCATTTATTAAACCTACTGCATCTCGTACTCTTGTCGACTAACTACCAGTAGTAGTGCTGCGCTCGCAGGCACGAACATACCGCCCAGCGTTGACGTGGTTACATTCAACAATTTAAAATTTTCACAAGTATAGCATTGCAACACTATCTAATTACAATATAATAACATAAATCGTATGGATATACATCTTGTAATTACTTTAATTTTACTCATTTAGGTAAAGGTAAAATACAAATTTTAGAAATTGGCCTTATAAAAGTTCCATTTTTTGTTTTTTTTACGACTCTTACTTTATTATCTTTGCTTGCTAGCGTTTCTATAATTCTACCTAGTGGCCAAGTACAAACAGGTGTATTATTTTCTCATAGAATGACCATAGTACCAACTTCTACATTATTTTTTCCATAATATCACTTATTTCTTTGTTGAAGTGTACTTAAATAATTGCTTGACCAACATTTCCAGATAGACTGAATTACTTTCGTTAATTTTTTCCAGTTGTTTAACATGTTATCATTTGCATTTAAAGTCCTGGGTTCGACTAATGCAGTTATTGGTCTTCCAACCAAGAATGACCAGGCGTCAAGATGTCAAAGTCATCTAACTCAGCTGACATAGGATACAGTGGGCATGAATTAAGTATCCCTTCAATTTGAGTAATTATAGTTAAAAATTCCTCCAATGTTAATTTTAAATTTCCCACCACACGTTTGAGATGATGTTTGATGGACTTGACGGCTGCCTCCCAGAGTCCTCAGTGATTAGAAGAACATGGAGGAATAAAAGTCCAGTCAATGCCGTCGATGGATAAATAATTATTCAACTTCTTGTCTGGTTTGTTGATCAACTTGTTCAGTTTTTTCAATTCTAAATTACTTGCAATAAAATTTCTCGCTTTGTCGGAAAATGTACGTGCGCACTTACCTCTTCTGCTAACAAATCTTTTTAATGCTGCGATAAAGGCCTCACTAGAAGAAGACTCCTTTTATTTAGAACTCCTTTCCTCTGATTTTTGTAGTTTATCATAAATAACCCGCAAAACCAACTTCTACACAATTGAATGGGAAGTTTGGTGTAACTCTTTCTTGTGGTAAATGGGCCATGAGCTGGTCACTAGCAACTGGTTTTGCTTTAAAGCAAATCACACAGTCACCAAAAGGCCAAAATTTCTGTCTAAGATTACACAGTAATCCTTGAGGTCAAATGTGCAATTATTTTTTATGGATCATCTCTGCTATTAAGATCGTTAATCTATGATTTTTCGGCAATATTATAGGAAATTTTCTTTCAAAGTTATACTTACTTTTGGTTAGTCTTCCGCCTATTTGCAAAGTATTTTCCTTATCTAAAAAGGGATACAAACTTTTTAACTTAGTATTTGGAACCACTTTACCATCTTTCTGGAGACTAGCTAATTCTTTTTTAAACTCTTCTTCTTGAACGATTTTGATTAGTTTTAATTCCGCATATTTAATTTCCTCACTGCTAAGAGAACAGCTAATCTTGTTCTAATCTAAAAACCTTGCATTTATTGCAGAACCTGTAAATATAACTTAAAATATGCAAAAGTTTAAGATAATTATCACTCAAATTTAAAAATTCACTTACGAAATAACTGACTTTTTATATTAAGTGAAATTTTAGAGTCATTAAGTTTTTTGAGTTCATTAGAAAAATCTTTCACAATAACTTCAGTAGGAATCACTTTACATAGCTACTCATCCTTCATCAAGAAACCAGGATCTTTCCACCATAGTTCACTTTGGACAAGCTTGATTGAGTCAAGTCCCCTGGAGATAATATCAGCCGGATTTTCACTGAATGGAACGTGCCGCCACTGTTGCACATCTGTCATTTCTTGAACCACCGCAACTCGATTAGCAACAAACGTTTTCATACAGTAGGGCTCCTTTTGCAGCCAGGAAAAGACTATCATAGAGTCACACCAGAAAAATACATTATTACAGAGCAGATATTACTTGAGTCATTAACTTCGCAAGCAGTACAGCTGCGCATAACTCTAATCTTGGTATGGTAACTTGCTTTATAGGAGAAACTCTTGATTTACTTGTTACAAGCCTTATTACTACATCACCATATTGGGAGACGGATTTACAATAAAGTACAGCTACGTAAGCTAACTCGGAGGCGTCACAAAATCCGTGTAATTCAATAAAAATTGCTTCCTTGACAAGAATGCTTCTGTTAATTTCTAATTTACAAATATTTTACAGTTCAGAGAAAAACCGTTGCCAATCTTTGGCTTCTTTTTCAGGTAGAAGTTCGTCCCAATTGAACTTCAAAAACCATAGTCTCTGAAGAAATATTTTAGCTTTAGCTATCACGGGATCCAATAAACCAAGTAGGTCAAAGATTCTCGCTATTGTCGACAAAACTTGCCTTTTAGTAACACTAAAATCCACACTCATTTTCTACTTTCACTTTAAAACATCCCACCAGCGGCCGAGCGGGAAAGTCGTTAAACACTGGTAGTTCGGTCCGAGGTTCGAATCCCGCGAACGGGCTGGCTGCTTGGGTGTTTCTTTGGTTTTCCCTAGTGTAACGTGTTTACGAGCCAGTTTCCCTTAGAAAGACCTCCACGAAGAAGAAGGAAGTCATCCCTTCCCTTATGCAGATAGCCCTCAAGGCTTTGCCGTAATTAAATAACCTAACCTAACCTTATTAAAACAATCTTTATATGCTTTCCAGGAAACACCAAGAGCTGAGACTTCATTTTAGCACTGAAATGTGTATTCATCATCAACATTAACTACCAGCTCAGGATTGTTGCTACACCATTTGTGCAGAGTCATAGCTGCACTTTTTAAAATCTCAGTTAATTCATGCTGTAGCTCTTTTGCCGAACTCAATGAATTCGACCCTGTTAGCACATCATCCATGTAAAAATAACTCTGTAGAACTGCGGCTGCTAATAGAATAGCATCCATAGCAAGCTGGAATCATCCATAGCAAGCTGACGTAATGTTCTTATGGGTAAAAAAGATGCACTTACTGTGCCATAAGTGACCGTGTTCAACTCAGAAGTTTTAACTGGACCATTAATTGACTCTTTCCGTAAAATTTTCTGTAGCTGCTGTTGAGTAAGATGAATTGATATCATTCGGTACATCTCTCTGATATTCGCTGTAAAAGCATAAATATGTTTTTTGGAAACGTACCATAATTGAAAACAAGTCCTCTTGAATTACACCACCATTACACTGAATTGAATTCAGCGAATTACCGTTTGATGTTGCAGTCGAAGCATTGAATCCCAAAGTGTGGAATATTCATGTAGAAACCAGATCATTTAGATCCAGCCAGTATATGTACTGCTGTGTAGCAAAAGCCCAACAAATAATTGCATTAGAAAACTGTTGCCTTGCTACTGAAAAGTGGATACATAATTTGGTATCTGTGGCTACCTTCAAATTCAAAATCTTCAGAAGACACACTATGGATTAATCAGTATGAAAATATGAAAAGTTTCTTACGTGCTTATATTTATATATACGTCTTTAATTCATATAAATGTCTATTTCTATGTTGCGCAATAAAAACTGGCAACACCTTTGCCAACTTTCCAGGTACAGTGAGATTTTATAGTAATCAAAGTATGTGTCTTTTTTGACTGAATGTTATTTAAAAAACTTACGTGCTTTTGTATGATGTTACTTTTCAAGTTGGTAACAAATTTGTTGATTGTTTTTATAATTTTAAAGTTGACATTTTTGCCATTCAATTGGGTTTTTTAATGAGAATTCTGTTTTTTACATACCACTAGCGGAATTTTCCTGTACCTGGAATTAGGGATTTTCCGACCTTTTCTTTTATATGGAATTTTATTCCTTATAAATTTTGAATGCATTGATTTATTTATGATGGAGTGCCCACTTCATATAAAAAATTTATAACATGCACATCAGTGTTCTTGAGTTAATAATTCCATCGTTATATTTGCGATGTAGCTTCAAATTTGATCTTCCAAGCCACACACCATCTTTTTGTATACCTCCAAAAGTACTTCTCAAAACCTTCCTTTCAAAGATGCCGAACATATTGTTACGTTTTTCTTCTGACACCAGTTGTTACGTTAATTTTTTTCCTTCATGTTCATACGGGGTTCGTGAGGATTTGGAGTGAATAATGACAATACTACTTGATGAAGTATCAAAACATACTTTATTGGCCAGTATTGTCAGGACAGCTCCAAAAAACGTTTTTACAGTCGTCGATGAACTACTATAAACACGCTGACACGATCAGCAACACAGGGCAAAGCACTAGAGTACTTCCTGCAAAGCAACCGACTCAGCTTTTTGGAGTACAGCTCCCGACTCTGCTTGGTCGTTCTCGGAACTCCACGTACTCTAGAGACTCAGTGAGCTACGACTCACGATGCACTCGACGACACACAGAGTCACTCGACTCACGATGCACGACACTCGACTCACGATGCACTCGACGACTCCCGACTCTTCGGTTCAGTCATTCCCGGAGCTCAACACGCTCTCTCGATGATGCATTAACAGCGATACATGAGACTCTTTCAGTGCACTCGACGACCCACTTGGCACTCGCTGCCCGGCTGTCAACTCGATCGACTCTGCAGAGATTGACTCGCTAGAAGAGACACCAACTAGATACTAGCGTACCAGCAGGGTTTATATAAGTTTTGACTGGTGTTCGAGAACATTCTGGGCTAAACCTGTAAGAATTCGTTCCAGCAGTTTCTCCATCCATCCATGGCATTCGCCAGCTTTGTCGCCAAATGGGCGATTTCTCTCCAAATGTGGCAACTCTGCCTTAACTTGCCATTTTATGGCAACCCTAAAACTGTTTTGCGGGGAAAGTATCTCACCACGCCTGGACATTTCGTAACAATATACTCATTCATGGGCATCACGGTTCAAGTTTCATATGCATATGTCAAAATTGGTCTTATACGGTAAAACCTTTGTTTTTTTTTGACTTACTTGAGTACATATATTTTTGCATTCCACTGAAGGAGCTATTGACTGCAGTGATTCTCTTTTGTATTTCTCTAGTAGTATTGTTTCTGTTGAAGTTTCAGTCCCTAAATATGTGAAGCTGGCAACACATTTAAATTTACGAGGGTTGGAACTTTAATAGTGGCAACACAACTGAAAAAACGCTATGCAACAAAATCAAAGAATATCGCGTATACCACATGTGAACTACATACCTACCTTACCTCTCAGCAAAAGGACTCGTCCTGCCTACGTCACGTGCATGCGGAGTGACGCGAAGAACGGATCCTTGTATTAGCTCACGGTCTAAAGTAAGTGTTGTCAGGATGATTTCAAAAGAACAACGATGTTGGATAAAAATTGAATGTGCCAGAGGTCGTACAGCACGACAGTGTCATCAAGGGCTTCAACAGGCTTGCCGGGAATCTGCATTGCCTTACAGAACCATAGCAAGATGTCTGAAAGCATTCAATGAAGGAAGCCAAAACTTGGCAGACATGCTGTGGCCAGGTTGTCCGAGTGTCAGCGATGCAGACGTGCAAGCTGTTGCCGCACTAATGGACAGTGATCGCCACCAAACGATTCGTCAGCCGGCCGGACAAACAGGATTAGCACATACAACTGTGCTGCATATTTTGAAGGAATGCCTGTCCATGAGAAAAATTGCTTCACGATGGGTTCCACATCAATTGACGGAAATGCAGAAATGGGTACGATACGATGCTGCCCGAACCCACATGGAGCGCTATGAGAGCGAAGGAGATGTTTTTTTACACCGTATCATTATGCTGGATGAGACTTGGGCTCGATCGTACCAGCCAGAACTGAAACGCCAATCAAACGAATGGCGTCATCACGGATCACCACGACGTTCGAAATTTCGTCAGAACCCCAGCAATGTGAAAGTTATGGTGATTCTCGTGTACGACTGTGATGGTGTCATCCTAGCGCATACACTTCCCCCACAGCAGACCGTCACTGCACAGTATACTGCTCATTTTTTGGAGCACAATCTCCGACCAGCTTTGAGAAACAAACGGCGACACTTTCTGCAGAACGCTCCTCTCATTTTGCATGACAATGCTCGGCCGCAAGCTGTGACTGATTTGCTCAAGCGATGGGGCTGGGAAGTGCTTTACCATTCACCATACTCTCCTGATCTAAGCCCTTGTGACTATGACTTAATTCCTAAGATGAAGGAACCACTTCGTGGCACTCGCTTCCAAACTGTTCCTGAGATTCTTGCGGCAGTAGACCGGTCCATTCAAACTATCAACAAAACAGGCGCTGCTACAGGTATTCTGCGACTTCCACATTGTTGGAAACGGGTTGTACACAATGCTGGTGACTATATTGAAGGACTATAAAACATGGTAACATGAATCACTTTTGTATTCCTTGTAAATAAATAGTTGCCACTATTAAAAGTTCCAACCCTCGTATATTCTCCCATATCTAAGTGTCCTATCTAGATGTCTGTCTCATTTAGTGCAGTTTATTTTCATTAATTCTCAGGCCCCTCCTGTGAGCCTCCTCTAGAGATATAATGTCATCAGGAAAAGCCAATATCTGTACCAGTTTATGAAAGATATTTGAATCTCTTATTACTTTTTCTAAGACCTGATTGAAGAGAAGGCATCATAGCCCATCCCCTGTCAAATGCCATTTTGAATTTTAATTGGCGTGGGTTGTTCATTCTGTAATTTTACTATGAGTTAATAATCAGGGAGTGTATTTTAAGACCAGCAGAAGATATTAGTTGTATGTAATGAATAAAATTATTAGCATGACCTTTTTAATTTTCCTCTATTTCTGAAGAGAATTAAACAGTTAATTTTAGCCATTATCTTTTTAATACTTAGAATGTTCTGTCCTATCCCAAGAAAATCCACTATTGAATTTAATTGTGAAGACTTTTTTTTGTATGATAAGTAGTTTCTTCCTTTAAAGACATATAGACATAAATTATAGGATGTCTTAAGAATTAAATCCAATGGATATGAAAGTGCAGGATGTAAAAATAATAATAATAATAATAATAATAATAATTACAATTGCAGTATGAGAACAGCTGTCATGCTGTTGATGATCTGTGAATAATTTTTTTTTAAATGTGGGTTTGAAGGTTAGTGTTTTTTTTTTGGGGGGGGGGAGAATGCAGTAGTGCCTTGGTGTTATGTCATTAATTAACCCGTTTCATATCCTTGGACAAACAAATCCTGTCCATTTGAGATCTAAACAAACTTTTCCAACAAGAAAAAAAAAAGGGGGAGAAGTAATTAATTGGTTCCTAGAAATATAACACTTCTTAATACTAAAATGCAAATACAGTGGGTGTAATGCATATCATACATAAATGAAGCACAGCACGTGATAATAGCCATAATTGTTTTTCTGCTATGCGGATCATAAGCAATTTTTCAACATATTTTAAAGTCTCGAGTCTTTGTTTGTGATCAGTTTCACACCTTTCAGAATGTTAGCCTATTTAATAATGTCACAATCATAGACATTTTTATTCTTAACATATGGTAATCAAAAATTAAATCATAGAAACATCAAGAAAAGTCCCATGTCTTAACCACTGAGCATCTTTAATCCATGATGAAGTTTTAGTTAACTTCTGTAAAAGACTACAAGCTTTATCAGAATCGAAACATTAAGGTGTAGTAAGAAGTAGTAAAATATTAAATTAACTTTTTCTAATTTACAAATAATAAATATTTGCTTTATATTGTTATTTGTTTAAGTCAGAGAAAATGTAAATAATTAAAAAATTAATAAAATTTTAAATTAACTTTTTCTTATTCATAAATAAGAAATATTTGCTTTCTGTGGTTGTTTGTTCAAGTCAAAGCTTACTATGTGTTAATTGTGTATTACAGTTTGTCTGCAGTATTAATAATGTAGCAGAAAAAAGCGGAGAGAACACATTTTGGTTTCATGTTTTAAAACATATTTCTGTCTTTCATGTTTTGTGAAAGAGGGAAATTTATTTTTTAAAATAAAAATGCATCATATTCATTCATCATATTTCATGTATCATATAAATCTATATATATATATATTGAATATATAAAGAAAGAATATAAGGCTTATATATATAGGAAAGTTAAAAAATTATTAGTTCAATAACTATAAAAAATTAACAGAATATAATGAAATTTTTTAATTAATATGGTCATTGAAGTTGACTGTGTTATTTTATATATGAAATATTAATGATATTCTTTAAATAATTTCATACATTAATACATTTAAATAATTTTTTCACACAATTCTTTCCAAAACAAGAACAGGTTTTTACTTTATGGATGCAACCCCTATTAAGGTATGTAACATCAAAAGTGCTTATAGACACAACGTGTTTAAATTGATTGCTAGCAAAGATAAAACCTCAACTGGTTTGTTTTTTGGATCATTACATTTGATTGTCAATTATTTAATTTACTACAGGTAAAATCAATGATAGATTCCCAGTAGAAAATTTATTTAAAAATGTGGTAAGCAAAGTACGAGTATTTGCCGATAAAGTTTACTTCAGTAAAGAATTGTTTGAAAAAACTCATGGAAAAAGGTATACAACTGATTACTCAAATCAGAAGCAATATGCAAAATGCTTTTATGCCAATCTGGGATAATTACAGCTTATGGACTAAAAGAGAAAAAAAAAACCTTTTATAAATAATATATGTGGCTCATTTAATATAAATAAAATCCAAAACTGATGCTCTTAGGCCCAGTTGGAGCGAAGCCAGTTTCTTTCTTAGGCCAGTTTGCGAGAGTTTGCAGGAAAAAAAGTAGTATACTACAGTATTCACATATACTGGGCAAGATAAATCTGAATGGAAAGATGTCTGGGTATTATTAACTCCAGAACAAATTTCGCTATTGACTGGCATGACTGATAAAGGTCGCCTTGGTTTTTCTGGCCAGTTAAAATTTATGGAGATATATGGCATGTTTCTTGGATCAGCCTGGGATATCAGTTCCAATGTTATTTAGTACCTTTTTCAACAGCTTGGGGATCCTTATAATATTTTTTCTTTGTACGAACCTACCTATCGCCAGTTTAAAACGGCATCGTCAGACTATTCGTCGTTTACTTGGATATCTTCCTTCCTCCGATGCTGACCTAATAAGGGTATTAGACAAAATGGTGCGTAAATGTACGCTAAGACTTAAATCATATAATCAAATTTTTATTTATAATGTACTCTCCGTATAGTGTACTCTCCGTCAATACATTATCTCATCCGATATGGCTAATGTGCTCCAATAATTTAAATCCTGTGTTCTTGCCTTCTATAGCATCATAGCCAAGGTGATTGTCTAATTCTGCATCCATGGCACGTTCTACGGTGAGTTTTATAGTTGCTTGCTGAGAACAGTTAAATCTTCGCTAATTCATTTAGTAGATTGGGATCTATGCTTATTTGTTCTTGTTCCATTGCTTATTCTTCATTTATCATTAGTACTTTAAGGTGCTAGTTTAATTAATAATAAGCACTTACACAATTTTATTTGCAGACTCGGTAAAGGACATTGAAAAGTCTAATGAAGTATTGTTTAATCAGGGGTTATCTGACAGTTATGGATTCACTGATAGAACTAATCTAATGAGAGAGTAGAAGTATCACTTACGTCCCTCTTTAGAACCATCATTGTGCAAATTTCTTGCTATGAGCTCAAGATAAATTTACTCACTTGATCGGGCTATAGATTCAGAAAAGTGTATAGATGAGTTTTGCTTTTGGAAGTGGATTAGCTAATAGAAATAAATGAAGCCTTTTCCAATTAATCGATTTTCTTTGACTCCTTCGGTTTAACCATTTAAACAAACATGATCTGCTATCCCTTTAATATTATAGCTTAGCCATAATATTGAATGTGACTTTCAAGTTTAATATAAAGTTTTTGCCATATTATTTTGAATTTATATTAATTACGAACACCTTTAACCCATTGGCTCACCTTCCAAAGTTTTGGTCTCATTCTTTTCCCTTCTGTCTTGAACTTGGGTATCCTAAATCCATTACGGGATTTGCCCCAATAAAATGGAAAGCCTAAGAAATTAAATGATGACCTCCCATCTTTATTACGATTAAAGTTTAGCATTTTTGTCTTCTCTGCATTCAACTGCAACTTGAATCTAGACAGACGTTTGGCTAAAGCTGACCTAATCCGTATTGAATCATATACATATTGGCAACAGATACATATATCATCTCCATAATGCAATAAATTACCTCGCTTTTTCAATAAATTTTAAGAACTTTTCATGCCATTCGTCTATTACATAATGTGCAAAAATATTCGCAAGGATAGTGCTGCAGCAACTACCTTGCACTACTCCTGTTTCATGAATGCTCAGTTCCCCATTTGATAATATACCTGATTTCAACATTCTGATAATATATGGTATAAGACGACTGTCTTTGATTTTTATCTGCAATACTTTAACCAGTGTTTCTTGATTTATGTTTCCGAAAAAGTTTTCCAAGTCGACATCAGTGACAGCTTGTACAGGTCTGGAATATAAATGATTGCGTAGTTCCTTAATTGCTAAATGACAGCTCCTTGGAGGTCTGAATCCAAATGAACAATCTAGCAATATAGGCTCATATATGCTTTCAAGAACTCGTTGCATCATCTTTTGAACCAGCTTATCCTCAAAATTACTAATTACGAACGTTGCCTATCCTATCTTCCTTTGGGATAGATATTTGACGTATATATCCAGGTCTATAGCGCATTTGTTTCATATTAGTTATTAGCTTTCTTAGATTGCTATCCAAGTTTTGACTATAACCTTGCTTATCTACCCCAACAGCTTTATTACCATTTACTTGATAGTAACAGGGTTTTAGAGATTTTTCATTGAAGTAATGCATTAAGCATTTGAATTCCTTGGTCGCATCGTAGTGAGATACCCAAGCTATCTTTAACATTTTTGTATCCGTTATTGTGTGAGCTTCTGTTGTACACTTAGCGTTTCCTTGTTACAGGTAAATTTACCCACTGACCTTCCCTCCATTGGAATTAGCCAACTTCATTAGTAATATGCCGGATCTGACTTCCTCATCATCTTTTTAACTTCCTCGCTTTTATATTTATCCATTAATACTTCTTTAATAGGATATCATGTTCACTTATTAACTTTTCATAACATGCTGTGCTCTTCCATTCTCGGAACGTTATCTGTATCTCTCCTATTAATGATACAGATAATGTTGTCTTCTGGTAATCTTAAAACTATCGACCATTCCTAATTTGATTTTAATGAAGCTCTATCACTTCAAACTTGCGGCTTACAGACTATTATGTCTCTGTCTGCACTTAACTATAATTGTTACTAATTACAGCCCAAGGCTGTATAACAAGTGTAGTGGGTCAAAGGTTATATAAGGCTTGAAAAGACTCGGCAGATTTACTACCAGAGTCATGTCAGATACTGGACATACTCTCTAGATCTCTTTAGATTTTCTATGTAGTGGGTTACTTTTTTATCAAAGTTTCCATGTTTGTAATACCTGTCCTAATTTTTCCAGGTTAATAACATTAAAACAATCCTGTTGCGTTGACTCCTTTTTAGAGCTCTCAGTTCTTTTAAGTGCCGAATCTTCTATACTTCCTTAGATTCTATACTTCCTTATACTTGATTCTATACTAGATTATATTCTAGTATAGATACTTGATTATACTTGATATCTGATATATACTTGATTATATTCTAGTAAATACTTCTTTAGATTCGCTTAGTAAAAATTTCAGTGGTATCACTTATAGGAGTGTTATAGGAATTATTTTATGTATATGAATCTAACCTGCTTATTGTTATCCATTGTAGAATTCTCCAGAGCTACATGAGACTCATCTTCTGGATCAATAAAAATACCTGAATCATCTTTGCTTAATTCATCTGCAAGTTTTATTCTTTCACCTTCAGAATCTCTATTACCCATTTCTAAACATGAGTATTATTTTAGAATAGATTTGAGAAACTGTTCTGCAGGAGTAGTTTCCTGAAAGGAATACTCATTTTTTGTTGATCAAACTCTACCAGTATACTATTAATATCTCGAGCAATGCTCACAAACCACAATTATATCCATCAGATTGCTGTCTCTTAAATTCTATAAAATGAATCTTTTTATTTTCTAAATTTTATTTAATAATAGATGGAATTGGAGTATTGATTATTGTACCCGCTACTACAAGTGTAGTCCAATGAAAGTTACCTGTATAAATAAAAAATGTCCTTGAGGATAATTCAGAAAAGTTAAAAAAACCATCAATGAATTGTTCTAATTGACTATTTAATTCATCACCTAATGGTGTGTGTTTTTGGTGTATTTAATTATGGCAAAGCACACAAGGGCTATCTGCCTAAGGGGAGGGATGCCTTTCTAAGGGAAACTGGCTCGTATACACGTTACACATGGGGAAAACCACGAAAACGCCCATGCAGCCAGCCCGTTCGCGGGATTCGAACCTCGGACCGAACTACCAGTGTTCAGCGACTTTACCGCTCGGCCGCTGGTGGGCCCATCACCTAATGAATAGGACTTTTTTCATAATCATCATGAATGGCTTGGATACGCGTATATGACATATAAATTTGAACAACATCCCTTATATCTTGATCTTCAAGCCAATATTCATAATTACTATCATTAGTTTTATAGACTAGATTATTAGTATGAATACGATAAGGAATACTGGAATTATTATTTAAAGTTGAAGGTATGACCTCTCCACTAGTATTACTCAAATACTGTTTGGTATAATCAATAAAGGAATTTCTATTTTCTTCTTTTACATCAGCTTGATTATAAGTACTTGAAAAATCAATACCATACTTAAAACCTTAATCATTTAAATCATTATTTAAATCCAATTGTGGACTTGAAGGAATTACAACCTCTATATGCATATAATTTGAACACTTAATTATAGGAGCAAGAAAGCAATACCTATCTTTTTCTTTTGCACCTGATTGATTATAAGTACTTGATCACTAAAACTGGAACCATTGTTTAAATTGGTAGAACATGAGAAGTTCTCGACTCTTTACCAGTATTATTCAAATACTGATGAGTAGAATCAACTTTGCGTTTTTTTAACTCATTTTGTACATCAGTGTTAGGTGAATCTTTTTTTATTCCCGAAGATCTCTTAGATTGCTGAGGAATTTCTTGTTAATTTGAAACTTCCTTAGATTCTTATTATCCACGGCTGGAGATACATTTTTCTTTTCTGTTGGTTTTGGATTTATATATAACCTACGAGTATCCTGACAAACAAACAAAAAAAAAAAAAAAAAAAAAGATGAAGTGGGTTTTCATTGACACAATAGCTAAAACTGTGGATAAAGTATTATAATGGTTCTGTCGGCATCTGATTAGTTTGAGGTCTAGTTTGAAGATAAGGAAAGCTCTTGTGCAGGATCTTGATGAGTTGATTGTCGATCCCATTCGGATTCGTTGCTTCGGTAAGATTTTGATTATTTTAGAAACTCAAAGGAAGAGAACCCAAGTTGCTTGTTCCTGATGGTTGTGTGTTGATTTTGCTCATACTTTGGAGTGACGAGTCTTTATTTGAAAACTCATGGACGAATGCAATATCCATTACTTTTCCTTGACTCTGTGCGTTGTTGCATCTTCGTTTATTTTGTTTTGGTTAATGGAATTTGGAATAGCAATTCGACACGTATGAAAAACTTTGTTGGAACATTTTTGATTATTTGATGTAATTTTATGGATAGGAAGGATCTTTTAGAAATTTTCTGACAGCGGTCTTTAGAGATTTTTCGTTGGGAAAAGGAGAAGGGTCGGTGCATTTCTTTTCTTTTTAGCGCCTCTGAAGACGAGATCTGGTTGGCTGGTTATTCCCGTGGCAGCAAACCTGCTCTCTTCTTTTTTTGTGTTCATCCGCAGAATAATTGCAATGATGGCTTGATGTATTGGGAGGTATATCTTGTTGTTGGGATGTAGTGCTTCTTGGAATTTCCTGATGCTGTGAAATTGATGTTCTTCTTGTGTTAATTCTAGTGTTAGTTAGTCCGAGAAAGTTTGAGTGTAGTTTTTGAATGTCTTCTGGATGAAGGTCTTGAAAGCTCGGAATCGAATCTTCAATGATTGTGATCTCGCTCTGTGTTAGAAGACCCTCACGCGGCTGGATGGAATTGTGTTTTTGATATTAACAGTTATAAGCGACTGGGAGAGGTTGTCGTTGTTTATTGACTCATGAGAATTTTCTGAGCATGCTGATGTGATTCTGGAGGTTATATAGTAGTACAGCCTACTATACAGTCAGTAGTCTGTATAGTATACTCAGTCTACAGACTACTATACAGTGAACAGGCAGTCAGTAGAGATGCGGATTGTTACAAGCGCAGCTTGTGTTAAAGAGAATGTAAGAGGAGAAGGCACCTATATCTGCGAAACTTCGGCGAGGCGGAAGAAAAGGAAAAACTGCAGAAGTTGGTAAGTACTACTTCCATGTCCTTCCATAAGACCGTTGTTATATGTAGAAAATACATTTAATAAATGCTTAAAACAATCCCCATGATAGCTATACCTTATACATCTGAAACAAGAAATAGTAGAAACGCATACCCAAGTAGATGCTTAAAAGCAAAATTATTGTACCTGAAATTGTCTCTAAGCTAGTCCAAATGTTTCGAAAAAAGAATAAATCAAACACAGCATATGTCATTGTGCTTCGTTGTCGATTACAGAAAGCTACACAGCACAAATTTACGCTCTTCTCAAAACAGAGGCTATAATTAGGAACATTAGGTGTATTAAATATATGATAACACTTGATTGAACTGGGCACTTTTAGCCAAGCAAAAGGCCAGAAAATATGTTAAAAAGGGATTTACCACAAAATCTAGCCTTTCTAAGATTGTCATTTGGATTATGCGAAGCTCCAACTACGTTTCAACAATGCCAGGAACATAAACAGATAAACGTTCATCTCTCTAGATGACATACGACATAATAGTTACAAATAACTCGATTGATGAGCACATTGAGAAAGTGCGAAATTGATTTAAAACGTAAATGGGGTCTAAATATAAATTCAAATTCGTTACTTGCAATACAAAATATCACATCAAAGGACTGAGACATGAAGCCGAATAATTGTAATTAAAAATTTGATTCAAGCTGTCTTGAAATTTCCGAATCTGGAGGAGAAATTGGAGATCTTTATAGATACGTCTGATATGGTGGTAGAAGCTGTGCATAACCAGGATGGTAAGCCTTATTGCATTTTAGTATGATCCTTAAATGAATCTTTTTAATTCATTTCAAGTTGTTTAAAAGTGTTAAAATAAGTGTACTAATTAAAAAACATAACAACAATTTTCCTATTTATTGTTTTTTAAGCTTGAAAACTAAGTAGTATGTTAAAAATTTTATAAAATGGTAATTGTCTGATTTTTAAGAATTCATTTTAGTTTTATGAATGTCCTGCAGATGGCAGCACTATTATAAGAAAATCCTATTATAAAATTAAATTTTAAGAAAACTTTCATTAAGCTGGGTAAGGAGCTTAATGAAAAGGAAAACTTGAACTGAATATTTCTTATTGGTTTTCTGAAAATCTTCATCTGTAAGTAAAATTTTGAACTGTTTTTTTATCGATACTATTGGTAGTCAGAATTATTATAATTCGACCAAAAAGTATATTCACATTACATATCATTCTACTCATTATATAGAATTACTACTTACAAGAAAATTTAAATGCTTGAAATGCTACCTTTACCTCAAAATTTAAGCATTTTCTTTTTAAACTATAATGTTGCACAACTATTAACTACAGTTATAGACCGTAGTTAATAGTTGTTAAAAAGTTAATCAAACTCTTATAACTAGATTAAAATGTAATTTAAATTCTTATCAATATTGCATGGATAAAATGATTACCTCATGTTAACGAAGAATGAAGTATTCTGTAACAAAATTTCCATCATCTTATTATGGAAAATTGCCATGTGATCTCTTAATCAAAAATCAGGCTCTGTGTCCCAAAGTGAAGGCCAAGTAGGCCCAAATGATGAAGCTAGGAAAATTCTTTAGATAAGGTGTTATGCTTATCGTAATGTAAGTAAAATTTTTCTTTAGTATTTTTGACATTGCAGCTTGGAAAATTTAGAAGGATTTGAAGGCAAGATTTATAGACCCACGATTCTAGAAGATTCGAGAAGTATGTGACAAAATGGAAAATGTGTCCATAGTATCAACATATCAATACGTAATGGATGCATTTTACAGAAAGTTTGCGATGAATTTCTTACTTTTTGGAGAACGTCTGGAAGAACAATGGAAACATAATATTTGAATGTTTTACTCCTGATACTAAAATCTTTTTTTTAACATGTTTATCTTTCCTTTATATTCTCTACTTTTCACTATATACAAGCATGGAAAATATAAAAAATGCTTCTAATCTTATTATAGGCGGCTTCTAATCTTATTATAGGCGGCTTCTAATCTTAACTTGGGCAGGCATTATAGAAAGGGATTTTGTTATTAATAAAAAAATTGAAAACTTACAATTTAAAAGATTAATCTAATATGTCTTAATGCATCATACACAGAGCTGGCACTACTGCATTTACCCATCTGATGATATTTATGTACCACCAGTGGTTGAGACCACCGGTTGAGAAGGCAAGCAGGAGCGGTATATTGAGTGAGGTATATGGTGATCTTTTGAATGGGTTCATGTATTATAATTGTTTCTATTTCTAACATAAATGATGGGATACTCGCGTTTTTAAGCAAGAAGTGAAACATAAGCATTTCGAAATTCATTTTTTGTGATCAATTTTCGATTTTGGGAATGTGAATTCTTTTATTAAACAGTTCTAAATTAGGCGACTTGTCAACATTTTGGCGATTTTAAGATCAGTTTCTATAGAAAATTTTTAATTCCGAAATCTGTGAACTTTTCGACGATTTTTTTTTAAACATCATAACTTTGACAAATTTCATTAAAATAATGATAGTATATTGAAATTATATTTAAAAAATAACATTAAAATAAAACATTTTTGTTTTTCGCTGTTATATTATAAAGTTCCATTTTGGCAACTCATTATACAATATTTTGAATCTGAAAAATAAACAAGATATAATGCTAAAGCATAATTTACGAAACAGCTCTTAGCAAAAGCAAAATTAGCTATGTAAATAATTAAAAATACCTTTTTAATTTTTTCATAGTAAGCGGTTTTCCCATGCAATTGTCTCAGAATATTCAAAATTCTCAGAATATGCATCAGTTTTCTCTATAAAATTAATTATACACTTTTCCTCTCTTTTTTTTTTTTTTTTCCAAATATTTCTGTAATTTTGCTGTTACAGATTTGGTTGAGATAATTTTTCTTTAGTATTTTTGACATTGCAGCTTGGAAAATTTAGAAGTATTTGAAGGCAAGATTTATAGACCCACGATTCTAGAAGATTCGAGAAATATGTGAGAAAATGAAAAATGTCTCCATGGTATCAGCGCGTAATGGATGTACTTTACAGAAAGTTTGCGATGAATTTCTTACCTTTTGGAGAACGTCTGGAAGAACAATGAAGACATAATATTTGAATGTTTTACTCCTGATACTAGAATCTTTTTTTTAACATGTTTATCTTCCCTTTATATTCTCTACTTTTCACTATATACAAGCATGGAAAATATCAAAAATGCTTCTAATCTTATCACTTGGGCAGGCATTATAGAAAGGTATTTTTTTATTAATAAAGAAATTGAAAATTGACAATTTAAAAGATCCATATAATATGTCTTAATGCAGGCACTAGTCATTCTGACATCTGATGAAATCTCTGTGGATCCTAAATTCGACTGCATAGTGCCTATCTAAATTCTGTTTGCAGTGCCTGTCTAAATTCTAAAAGTTTTGGCATTTCTAGATTTTGTTGTTTCTAGATTTTGTTGGTGTGTCACTAAATACTAAAAATTCTACTACACCAGCTCTGTAACCAACCTTTACTATATATATTTCATATTTCTTTTGAATTCTATATTACTACTTATCGATTGGGCAGGCATTATAGAAAGGTTTTTTTTTATTAATAAAGAAATTGAAAACTTACAATTTAAAAGATACATTTAATATGTCTTAATGCATAATACACAGAGCTGGCTGGCACTAAGCATTTTCCCATCTGTGGATCCTAAATTCGACTACATAGTGTCTTTCTAAATTCTGCTTTCAATGCCTGTCTAAATTCTAAAAGTTCTAGATTTTGTTGTTTGGTGTGTCACTAAATTCTAAAAATTCTGCCACACCAGCTCTGTAACTGACCTTTACAATATATATTTCATATTTCTTCTGAAATCCATATTACTAAAGAAATTAAATTAGTCACTTTTTCTATACATTCTAAATGCATTTAGTGTTTTTTAGAAAAACGGAAATCCTTAATTAAATCCAAAAATTCTAAAATGAAAAGGAAACGTGCTAAAGAAAGAAACAATACACAAGAAAAATTATTCTTCAAAAATATGTGCAGTTATTATTATGTAAATTACCCAGTTGTTTATGATTTCAGCCTTTACTATAATTTTCCATTTCTGTTTCCTCGTATGATAAGAGTTACTGAGCCAGATTAAATTTATTTATTAAAATAATTTCAAAAAATTTAAAACTAATTTCAAGTTAGTGGCTGACATTTTATACCCAGTGAGTTCTTTCCCATGTGGCAGTTAATTAAAAATCTGTTTATGTTAAAATGTTAATTAAAAATCAGTTAATTAAACAGGCAGTTAATTAAAAAGATTAAGACATGTGCAGTTATTATTATGTAAATTACCCAATTGTTTATGACTTCAGCCTTTACTATAATTTTCCATTTCTGTTTCCTCATATGATACAGCCAGATTAAATTAAAATTAAATTGTATAATCTTTGACTACTCGTCCACATTTTTAGTTTGAATTTGACTGTTCTTGTTTAATTACGCCACCGTGAGATGTAATTGACTTTGTTAGCATCAGAACATGCCTTTATGTTTGTTCTAAGTTCTTTTTAAATAAAAGGCTTATTTAAACCTTTGTCTGATATTGTAGTTACTTTCAGACATAGTGATAATTTGCTTCACGTCTGTTGAGGATTTTCGACTATTTAACTTTTACCAGATCAATTAAACCCTCATAGGTACATTGTGGAGAAGTTTACAAATTAGGAGATAAAGCACGTAGAAGGTAGCGAGAGCATTGGTTTGCATATTGAGACAAATCTCTAATTATTGTTAGGAAAGATGCTTAAAGAGAATGAAATCGATGTAAACTAGCCAAAATGTTTGGTAAGGCTTCAAATTAAAATGACGGATAAAAATTTTGTTGAGTGTTGTTGTTACAAAACATAAATGTTTTGTAGCTTTTAATGTATTATTATTCTCAAAACCTTTAAGAATCAGTGTCATAAATTACATGTATTTTAAACTGTGAAATTTTATTAGATTTAGATTTTAATAGGATCCATAATGATTAAGGTTACCTATTCACGTAATTTGATAATTTCTAACTAACTGCTTACCCTTAAAAATTATCTCTTACATATTAAAGCGAGTTATTGCCTTTCGTTAATACTCACTGTAGTCGCAAGATAAAACACAAAAATGTAGAAATTCAGGTAAAATATATTCTTTGCATCTAGTGAGACTTAAAATAATACAAAAGAACTTATCACCTCTGGTGCTCTAATGGCTTATTGGAACCTAAAGTATATTAATTGGGTTATAACCCCTTGAACCCTACACAAAGCTATGACACTAACTGCATCAAAGCCCACCAGCGGCCGAGCGGTAAAGTCGCTGAACACTGGTAGTTCGGTCCGAGGTTCGAATCCCTTGAACGGGCTGGCTGCATGGGCGTTTTCGTGGTTTTCCCCATGTGTAACGTGTATACGAGCCAGTTTCCCTTAGAAAGTCCTCCACGAAAGGCACCCCTCCCCTTAAGCAGATAGCCCTAGTGTGCTTTGCCATAATTAAATACACCACACCACACCACCTAACTGCATCAAACAGAGCCTGACTAACATTCAACACTTGCCCTTTCTGGTTTGTTTTAATCAGCAGGTCTCTCTCTAAACAAGCAGTAGTCGTGATAACATTCAGTCTTTTGTTAGGAATGCTGCTGATTATGATTTTACTTGCTATTTGCTAAAACTCTGGACCAGCGATTCTCAACCTTTTGAGTAACGTGTACCATCTAAACAAAAAATGAAAACCTTTAGTACCACCACCACAATGTTACCACCACCGCTCTTGAACAAAGCTCAGATCGTATAAATTTACGAGTGTTTAGAGAAAAAACTCAGTCAGGATGTTGGGGTTTTAATTTTTGAAATAAAACTTGCTTCTTTGTGTACCACCTAATTTCTTCTTACGCACCACCAGTGGTACGCATACCACCGGTTGAGAACCTCTGCTCTAGACTGACCAAGTATGTGACAAAAAAAAAAAAAAAAAAAAAAAAAAAAAAATAGTAAATGTCACTTATTTTCTTTCAAATATGTCCTACCTATTATAAGTGTAAAATATTTAATGCTACTTGATATACTGCATGAAGTTTATTTTATTCTCAAACTTATTAATAATTATGTTAATTAATTCATGCTTAGTAATAATGCATGCTACTTAGGAATATATATTTTTTTTAGGATGATATTACAAGAGGGAAATTCAGGCATAGAATAATATTTTTAATTGAAATTATTCAGTTCCCATTTGCTCATAGGTCCTTAATTTGTTTCTTTAATGGTCCTTAAAATTCCTTAATTTCCGTGTGCAGAAATGTGTACGAACCCTGCTTTTATTATCAAAGACATCAATGACATTTTAAGTTTATGACATTTAAAATGACATTTTAAGTTTGGCGACAAGTTAATTTTTTTCATTAATGGTCCTTAAATGTACTTAATTTCCGTATGTACGAACTCTGTATACCATTCAATTTCAGTTATATGTTTGCAATAACTTTTGCTTACAATAAGTCTAAGAATGAATCAGTTTGATGCCAACGAGGTAAGTAAGAGTGGCTATACTCTACTTTATAGTGCATCACGAACGGGTTGTATAGAGAAATTTACTGAAAGGTCAACCTATTCACGTCAATGAAAAGGATAATTACGGCTGGACCCCACTTCATTGGGCAGCAAGGAATGGTCATGCAGGAATAGTTAAACTATTACTGAATAATTCTAATATTCAGGCAAATACAAAAAACAATTGTGGTTGGACTCCACTTCATTGGGCAAAACAGAATGGTCATGTAGAAGTAGTCAAAGCATTGTTGGAAGCTCCAAATATGAAAATTTCAAATGGAATAAATCCAATGAAATAAATAATTTTTATTAATCTCTCTTTTCCCGTGAATATTCACGAGAAATGTTTATCCTCCTTACTGCGTGCCTTCGTTGTATAGCAGTAGTCTAGAAAGTATATCTTGAGTTCGAATCCCCGCGAACGATAACAGATTTTTCTTGTTACCTGTTCAGAAATAAATCTAATAACTCTGAGCCGCGAACTAAATTAACGTGGACGGTAATTCGTCCCCACTTGTGCCCTCCTCCTTCCCATTCGTCCTTAAACAGGGGGTGGGGACTTTTCTTCCCCGCCTGCCTTCATGGTGTAACTGGAGGCAAATCCGGCTAGTAACTGGAAGGTCCGGAGTTCATGTTTCCTCTTTCTTGAATCGAAATAAATGTAATGGCTGTAACCAAACAAGTTGGTGGACGATAATTCGTCACGGCCTTGATTTGGCGATCGGGTTACTTCCACCCCGGCCATCCCGTAAGTGGGGGAGAATGTAACGAATTTTCGCCCTCCCGACTGCGTGCTTTCGTGATGTCATTGGAAGTACGATCGTCTAGTAATCGAGATATCCGGAGTGGAAATTTCAAGGAGAGCATAGCTAATTTTCTGCTCCGAAATGACTCTGCATGCTGAAGTGACAAAGTAAGAAGGGGGGGATGTTTTTCGTGCAAAAAAAGCAACCCGGATACCATATTTCCTCTCGCATTCCCCCGAAAGATTTTCACGCCACGTTCTTCAATGACTTTCGTTTACAGTGAAGTAAACTTTCAATAAAATATAAGGTATTTCTCCCGTCTTCGTGTTGTAATGCCTTAGCATGCCTTCGTTGTATAATGGTCAGCACACTCCGAGGTTCTATTCCCGGCAATGGCATTGCTCATTTTTCATGTCTCCTCCTTCGAAATAACCTAATGTCTCTACACTGTTAGTAAACTTTCATTGAACTTACTTTCAGTAGTGAGGTGAACATTCAGTGAATTTTTAGTCATCTTTTAGAGAACTTTCAGTGAACCTAAGTGAACTTTCAATAACTTGTATTATCCGCGATTTTGAAACTGAACAATCATTGAACTTATAGTAGACTTACTGTAAACATTTTCTACGAAAATACATAAAAAAGTGCTGTTAGTATGTTGAAATTTCAGACCGACAGTGACTGTGAATTTCCTGGAAAAAAATGGAGCTAGAAACGGGATCCGTTCCTATACCCTTCATCTCTACTCAATTCCCCTGATGTATCATCCCTCGGATTTATAACGCTTTAGGACTTTTAAAATGGGAATTGCCCGTAAACGTCAACCTCGAGGCCCACCAGCGGCCGAGCGGTAAAGTCGCTGAACGCTTGTAGTTCGGTCCGAGGTTCGAATCCTGCGAACGGCTGGCTGCATGGGTGTTTTCGTGGTTTTTCCCATGTGTAACGTGTATACGAGCCAGTTTCGCTTAGAAAGTCCTCCACGAAGGTTTCCCTCCCCTTAGGTAGATAGCCCTAGTGTGCTTTGCCATAATTAAATACACCGTCAACCTCGAGCCCTCCTGAAGGAGAAATGGGATAAACTACCTCTTTCGGTATTAAGAAAGGCTTTATAGTTTTGAAATGACGGTGTAGAAAGACAGGGTTGTCAAATGAAAAATTTAAAGTACAAAAATTGTAGGTAAAATATTTCTATAAATACAATGAAAATCATCTAAAAAATACCTTTACTAAACCGCCATCCAACCGGAAAAAAGAACCCCCCCCCCAAAAAAAAGTAAGTTCTTTCATTTCGTTAGAGATTTGTCTGAGTTTTCTTGAAGTGAAAGGCTACCTCGAGAGCGAAGTTGAACTTCCCAGCGAGAGAATCACTAACGGTCGCACATGTCTTAAGGGGTGTTGTAACTCCAAAATCTTCAAATAATTGCGATTTCTGATTTTTGCATTTTCAAATTCTCTACACTTTTATCCTTCGAAAAATACCATTCTTTAATCTCTATGAAAATTAGAACTGTAAAAAATCTAGTTTTAATTTGTCATCGACTGCTTTGATCAATGAGGATTTTTACATGAAAACGCGTTTTTCTCCAATCGTAATTTTTCTATACTCGATGTACATTTTCTTAGGAATTTTAGAATGGTATCTAAAATTTTCATGGCTTATTTATTAGGTTTCCTAATATTTACTGAAATGAGCTTTTTGTGATAAACTTAGAAAAAAAATTAAAAAATCTTTTTATGTGAGGAAAGTGCTAAATTTTACTATTCCTAACAAAATATTCTTTAAATTACTCTAAAATTCAAAATGTTTCAAAAGCTCATTTTAATATAGTCGAATAGGTATACTTTGATTACACAAAAAATCACAGCAGACTTTGAGAAAAGGTACATCGAAAATGGCCAATGTCGGTATAGGGGTTGTAAAATGAACAACAGAAATATAACAACAGAAAATACAAATCAATTCGAACTGTATCGTACACTGTGCGTATACTGTGCCATGCCAGCCGACAATATTATTTATTATATTGTGGGAATATTTTCCCTAATGGTTCTCAGTGATCGAATAAAAGTAACAAGTTTCCAGTTGAAGCAATTTTTCATTTGTAATTACTGACTTGCGCTCAATTTAATAATTATGTGAAAGAAGAAAAGGATATAATTAACAAAGTAAAAATCAACATAAAATATGACTGGCATAAAAAGGATTAGTCTTACATGCTTTTTAATATTCGTGTGTTAGATTTCTCAAATTTTATTGATTTTTTTATCAGAGTAAAATAAACCATTTTAATGCCTAACAATTACGCCAATCCTACTCATAGCAGTTTAATTTTAACGTAGGAAGTCTTCCAGCTGCCGAGCGGTAAATTCGCTGAATACTGGTAGTTCGGTCAGGAGGGCCGATTCCGCACGAAAGGGCTGACTATAAAGGCCTTAGTAGTGGCCAACGCCTATAATCGGTTAATGCCCGCCATATTAAAAAACAGATCTGAAAGCTTTCGTGTATTATATTACGCTCAAAGGGGCGTTTTTATACGTTTCGAAATCATTTGGGCTAAAAGCATTTAAAAACACAACTTTACACAGTCTTGCGCGCTGGAGGTAAAATTGTTTTTTCCCGTATAATGCTGCCGTAGCTTGCTTTGAAATCATCTTTGTTAATCAAAACTTCTTTAAAAATTTACAAAATATAAAGCAGACAATAAAACAAGTTCGAAATTCCATATTAGAGCTTCCGGGTCTCCACATTCGGGTGGAAGAATAGGTTATTCAAAATTTGTTGACTCTAGGTACCGTTGTTTTTTCTCAATGCGAGTAACATGCATACATTCATGCAGATTCTTCATTATTCAATTTCTTTAAATTGTAATAGAGGGCGATAATATCTGGCAACAACAATTTCAAAAGTGAAACGCCGTTTATATTGAATCAACGCAAAATGCCATTTGGAGAATAACAGCTGCTCTGAGCTAACGCTCCTTTAGGCTATATATATATATAAGGTAAGCTAAACTTCAGTGGGCTTAAGCTAGTCTTTATTAAAATTTACAACTACTTGGATTTGGGGTCAAAATGTGCTTCACTTTATAATTTCTTTCGAAACTGTTTACGCAGCCAATGTTAAATAATGATAATAATAAAAATAATAATGCAAAATCTGAAAGGAACGATTTTAAGGATCGTCTAGAAGAGCGTTTTTTAAAGTAGAGATTATGGGCAGAGATGTCGCAGGTGGGGACGTTCTCTATCTTTCGGATACTATTTAAAAATAGAAAAAAAATTATGAAATACAGTTAGATATAATTAGGTATATCGCAAATATAATGAGATTAATTATATAATTAGATATATAAATTATGAAAAAATATAATTGGATATATCATGAATTAAATGCCTTGTTACTTAAATCAAACATATTAAAATGTAAAAAGATAATATACTTAAGAACTGCTTTTAAATAGCTTAGCTTGTTAATTAATAACGGACAAATGAAAGAATAATATTTTACGTTTTTCCGAAAGGCAACAGACTCGAATGAAAAGTGAAACAACGAAAAACAGTGTTTCGAGACTAATAGCCCTTTTGGGCCAAAACACATCAGTGTCATACATACCCAATGACAACACTGGCCAAACAATTTTCTCCAGAAAGATTAAGGTTAAATGTTTTTAAACTAAGAAATACATCCCTATCTTGAGCTATCTGTTTCAGTAAACAAGTAACGAAATAAGAATGAGACGCTTTAAAAAGTTTCATTTGCTTTGAAAGCGAGAAACGCATTTAATTTAGCCTTGGTTAAATAAATAAGTACAATTCTTTTTCTTAGTTTTTCCCCACACCCCAGCAGTGGCCACTATACCGGTAGTTCGATTAAAGTTGCAAACCTATTCGAACTAGTAGGCTACATGAGTGTTTCTCGTAGTTTCTCACTTATCTGTAACATGGATATAAGCTAGTTTCCCGAAAAAGTCCTCCACGAAGGCAACTTATCCCTGAGGCTGAAAACCCTACAGTGCTCCTCTCTGCGCAGGTCGGCGTCCATGTTGCTTGGTGAATATTCCGCTTTGTGAAAAAACATGTTTTATGATGTAAATAATTGATTTGCGTGTGTGCAATTGTGATATTTCGGTTCTGTAAGCGTTCCGGTTTATAAATCTGTGCTTCTTTTGGATTTACAAGGCCGATTATTGAAGATACAGTGATTTTTAGGAATACCGTGTGAAATGGAACGAATTTGCATACCAAATGTAAGTTTTCACTTATTTTTGTGGTTTTAAAGCTATTTTATGACATATTTACCTGTATATTAGATGCATATTATGTTCCGATTTGTGAATATCTAAGTTTGTTTAAATCAAATTGCATATTTTAAAGGATTTGGTCTTTGAAAATTTCAGAGTGAGCATCTAAGCCTAATGGATGTCGTTTGTTGTGATTTGACTATTTAAGAGCAATAGTGATTTAAGTCACCAATACGTCAAGTCTTTCTGCCCAAATATAAAATCAATATTTTATATTTGAATCTTGATTTTATTGCTATTGCCTCGAGACTTTGCCGTAATAAAATAACCTAACCTGTCTCAAGTGATAATAGAAAAAAAGGAAGTTAATGAAGTCATAAATTAAATCTCTGTAAATCTGTAAAAATAATGGAGATTTTATTTTTGGGGTGGCTAATAGAGCATAGGAATTAAGACTGACGAAACATATAAATGAAAATGAGAGACTTAAATAATGTATTAGTGCCAAAAGTAAAAAATTTATTTCCCCAAAGATGTTCCTACAATGTTTCAGATTTTGTACACAATGATAATTTAGTAGATAGTCTGAAGGATAATTGTTCCTGTTCAGGAGAATGTGTACGATATCTTTTCTTTAATAAAAGAGTTGTTGAGAATGGGACTTCCAATCGTATTTTTAGAGTTAATTTGTTAAGCGCATTTCCTGAATAACGAAAGGCTACGTGTCGGCTGGAAGTTTTATCCACTCCGTTTATTGATACAGCTCAAAAGATGTTTAAAATGCTTACAATATGGCCATACAAAAAGGGAACGTAAGATTGATTATATATGTGCAAGGTGCTCTTTAAATCATCCAAAAGATAAATGTAAAGTATAACTGTGTAGTCTCAAATGTGTAGTCTCAGTTGTATTAACTGTAAAGTCTCAAATGATAGATTTAAAACAAAATACGATTTTGCACATAGTGCATTCTCTAAAGATTGTTACGTATATAAAAGAGAGAGATTAAATTTACTACGGATCATTTGGATATTTAATATATACATTGAGAGGATTGCGCGGCAGCATTGGCGTATTCAATTTTATTATTCTATTTTAACTGTTTGAATTTTAAAGTATTTTATTTTAGAACTTTATATTTTATTTTGTGGCTGTGACTTCATACGGCCGTTTTTAGAAATCGAAGAAATTATTTGTAAATTTGCAATAAAACGTTTTGAAAACTTTTGAGTGATTAATTATCAATAAGTGAAGGTTATTTTCTTGGGGAGATATATTAGAAGAATTGTTCCCTTGCCTCCCAGGCATGTTTAGAAGTATTTTGATTTTAATTACTTTTATTGTAAATATTGGATTTTAAAATTTTATACAGACCTTCTGGGATTTTATTGATTTTATACTGAAATATTTAACTATGAAGATTTAAAATGTAACGAAAATCACTGTAATGCCGGCTCTTTGCAATCGACAAAATAATTGAAGGAATTCCAGATGTCATTACACTGCAAGAGCCGTATTATATAGGAGAAAAGATTGCATATACAAAAAATGATTGGATAATTAGAAATGATGGAGTTATTGATGTGAAGGCGGCAATTATTGTTGGGAATACTGAAATTGACTTTTGGGTCGAGTGTATGACTGATACTATTAAGGTTTATGATAACAAATGTATTCTTGGAATTGTCTCAGTTTATTTCTTCCCGGTGGAGGACCAGGAACCGGCTATTAGTTTCAAAATAGCATTTTATGGCGTTTCATTATAAACGGCGAAGCTCTTTTTAAATTGTTTCTACCAAATATATCTGTACTATACTTAAAGAAATTAAATAATGAAGAACCTGCATGAATGTATGTATGTTTCTAGCACTATGAAAAAGGGACGGCACCTAGAGACATCAAATTTTGAATAGCGTAAGCCTCCACCAGAACATGAGCACCTGGACGCCCGAATTGTGAATTTCGAATTTGTTTCATATTTTGTAAAACTTTAACGAATTTTTGATTAACAAACTCAACGATTTGAGAGCGAATAGTGGCAACACTGTGCGAAAAAAGCATTTTTATCTCCTGCGCGCGACACTGTCTATCGGAAATTCTAAAGATATACCGTTTTTAAATATTTTGTGATATTGCTGTTGAATTGAATTTTACGTGGCTTAAGTGTGAACATACAAAACGTTAAAAAACGAGACTACGAGCGCAATATAAAATCTGAAAACTTTCAGTTTTTTTTTTTTTTTTTAAATTTTACTTACTTATTTGTTTACGTATTTCTCAAAATTGGCTTCACGCGGATTTCCTTCAAATGTTAGGTTAGGTTATTTGAATGTGGCCAAGCACACAATGGCCTAAGGGAAGAAATGACTTCGTGGAGGAATTTCTAAGGAAAACTGGCTGCATAGTAAAAAAACACAAAAGCGCAGTTTTAACTACTTGGCTACAGTGGAAACGGATTTGCTTCTAAAGAATTTATTGACAGAATATTACAACCTTGCGCAGAAAAATAAGATCCACATGAAAAAAAATATCATCTGGACTTGGATTTGGCTGCGATTATATGTGGTTCGGGTAGCTGAAGTGGTAAGGTAATGTGAAAAATCAGTGATGTACAAACAATATAAATATACACATTACACTTAATAATTTTTATCTTCGTACTAGCTTTTGAAAATATATTAAATATATTTTATAATTACTTTCAAAAGGGCGTTTCTTTTCACGGGGGGATTCAAAACGGGATTTCAGAAATGAAACGCACATTCAGAGTCATACGACGCGTAACGTCGTTGCGCTGTTACATTACTTATCTGTAAGAAATGTAAAGAATCCTCGCGCATAAAATATCCGTGCTTGAAGATGCGCGCGATGTTAATGTTGATGGAGCGCTTTGAAAGCATTGAGTTTGTTCATCAAAAATTTGTTAAAGGTTCACAAAGTATGAAATAAATAATAAAACAAATTCCAAGTTTCGGCTTACAGATGCCCATATTCGAGTGGATGACTACGCAAACTCGTTGTCTTTTAGGTACCGTTGTGTTTTCACAGTGCCAGAAACATACAGACATTCATGTTTTCTTCATTATTTAATTTTTTTAAATATAATGCAGGGCTCTAATATTTGGTGGCAACAGTTTGAAAAGAGATTCGGACTTTTATAGTAAACCAACACTTCTGGGCTAACTGCCTTTGAGGCTAAAAAGGGGAAGAAAAATTCGTGATGTATCATTAGTGACGGCAAATGATGTCAAAAAATGTATTTACTCTTCTTTATTATTAAAATTATTTTATTCTGAGTTTTATGATGTTGTTTAAAATACATTATAGAATCTTTACTCTTGTTTTCTGTAGAAAGGTACAGGGTCTTCCAAAACTCGCTCTCATCAAACTCTCAAAAATTGTGAAATTGCAAAATGTATATAAATGGCAAATTATTTCATTGAATGATCCCCAATACTGTTTTATTTGGTATGAGATGCCCAAGATTTACCGAGGAATTTTTATGATTGAGCAATATATTTCGCAACGCATAGATTTGATTGCGAGTCCATTTTGTCCGAACTCAGAGGAGACTGGCGGCTACTTCGTTTCTTATGGTGAATGCTTACTTTAGTTTCTCCAAATCAAGTTACCAATCGGAAACTTATTGTCTTGTTAAGTTCACGAACATTTGGGGAGGTAATTTTTGAAAGCTTCAACAGTTTTTATGTAGGAATGCGTTGCGAAGTAAAGCTCTATCATAAAAAATTGTCTTGCAAATCAATGGATATTAAAGGTTGTAAGGTATTTCTTCCACCTTCTTAGCATGCTTTCGTGGTGCGTTCACACTTCGTTAGCACGTTCGGCGCGTATTCGAGAGGTCCGAGGTTCGATTCCCAGCGAAGGCATTGCAATTTTTCACGACTTCTGCTTCGAAACAACCTGATATCTCTACAGGATAATGGCATAATGTACAACTAAAGTTTCATGTGATTTGTTACTTTTAAGAATAGAGAAGTTTCATCCATTAAAACGTTTTGCCTTTAATAGCCATTTCGGAGTTTAGAAAATTTTTGAAAGTTACAAGTGTGCGACTTTTGGATCATCTTGTATATATGCCCCGGCGTAGTCTAGCGGCCATATTAAATTAAATGCGTTGTTCCTTTTGCTTAGAAAAGCCTACTTTGAATAAGAAGTTTTTAGAAGATGTGCCATTCTAGTTTTTCGTTCCGAATAGGTTCGGAAGAATGTTTGCCGGTCGGAAATAATGAAATTGATGCATGGACAGAAAATTGTTTGCCTTATAAAGATCCGAAAAAGGATCTTTGTATACAATTTTAAATTCAAAAATAAAATTTAGTTTAATTCAAGCTGTTATGTCTTAATTTAAAAAGATGCTTTGATCATCAGATTTAATTGTACAGAAGGCTAAAAATGTAAACACAGTGCAATAAAAAACTCCATTATTATTAGAATTGTGCCAAAGTATGCCACCTAGAGGAAGAATATGCCTTCATGGAGGATTTTTCAATGAAAACTGCGTATTCACGTCATGTGTCAAAATACACGATAACTACTATGCTATCAGCCCATTCGTGTTAACCAAGAGTTTGAATCAAGAACTAACGCACGTTTGTGTAAAATGCAGTAAATGCCCCTTAATATTATCATTTGGATATTGCCGTCGTTGCACAACTCCCTCCAGTTTGTATACGAAAACAAGGAAAATTCGTCGCTTATTGTGATCAACAGTTCGGTTAAAAAGATTACGAATACATTTTTTTAAACAAAGGTTCTTTTAAATTTTAATATGGTTTATCAGTAGAGTTTATGTATAGACATGGATCAAGTGGAATAGCGATATATTTTATAGGACATTAGGTGACTAGATATTCATAGATATAGATTTGTAGGACATTAGACTAACATCTAATATAACATCTTTCATGTACTTGAAAAGGAAAAAGATTGGTAATGTAATTCTATAAAAATACTGAATGTTTTTAATTAGACATAGCGTTAATTAAATGTATTTTATAGTCAATCCCATTAACAGTAAAAAAAAAGAACTTAAGAACTAAACTAAAGAAGAATAATGTTTAGAACTCGAGAACTTTAGATTATATCTATAGAATAAATGGGAAAATGGGCAACGCTCTCGCCGAGATTCGAACGCCGGAACTTCCGAATAACGCGTTGAATATGCTTCCACTTAGAGCACGAAGGAATGCGCAGAGAAGGGAGAAAAAACTTACATGCATTTAAATAATTTATTTTGTTAATTAAGTACAGATTGAAAGAATAATATCTTACGTTTTTCCGAGTGATGACAGATTCGAATGAAAAGTGAAACAACACAAGATTGTGTTTTGAGACTAAAAGCCCTTTTGGACAAGGAAAAAAGAAATAAATAAAGAAGAAAAAAAAAAATCTGAAAGTTTTCAGATTTTACATTACGCTCAAAGGGGCATTTTTTTTAACGTTTTGTGTGTTAAATTTTATTTATTAAATATCATGTTCTTCGCCCTTAAACATAAAATTGAATTCATAAAAGAGCATATCTTTCGAATTTCCGACACACAGTCTCGCGCGATAGAGATAAAAGTGGGTGTTTTTTTTTTTTTTTTTGTTTGTTTTGTTTGTTTGTTGTTGTTGTTATACAGTGATGCCGTTGCTCGCTTTGAAATCTTTGATTTGCTTAATCAAATCAAAAATCTTTAATGATAGTGATAGCCCTTTTCTCTTGTTTAGATTTTCTTCGATTGCCAAGGCTGTCTTAATGTCAATATAAAATAATATTAAACCGCAATATAACCCCAACAGCTTAGAAAATTGACTAGGCCTAATTTGCTTGTTGTCCCTGAGTCAACAAATATTGGTATTAAGAAAGGTCATTGGCTCACCACTTTCTTAATTTAAACCTCTTTTAATTTCTTTAGTCACCCATTCCTTATTAGGTTCCGGCCCACCAGCGGCCGATCGGTAACGTCTCTGAACACTGGTAGTTCATTCCGAGGTTCGAATCCCGTGAACGGGCTGGCTGCATAGGCGTTTTCGTGGTTTTCTCCATGTGTAACGTGTATACGAGCCAGTTCCCTTTAGAAAGTCCTCCACGAAGGCATCCCTCCCTTAAGGCAGATAGCCCTCGTGTGCTTTGCCGTAATCCATTAAAAAAAACCTTATTAAATTCCAATTCCTTATTCCAATCTGCCCGCCAGCGGTCGAGCGGTGAAGTCTCTGAACACTGGTAGTTCGGTCCGAATCCCGCAAACGGGCTGGCTGCATGGGCGTTTTCGTGGTGTGTAACGTGTATACAAGCCAGTTTCCCTTGGTCCAGTTGAAAGGTCCTCCGCGAAGGCAGATAGTCCTAGTGTGCTTTGCCGTAATCTCAATAAACCAAACAAAACTTAAACCAAAACCTTATCCCAATCTAATGTAATCCTCATCACGTTTTTTCCAAGTCCTATATAAGTATTCATCTCTATAAAATAAAAGTGTTTTTGTATATATTTTCTTAAATTTCGTTACTGCCAAGCATGAACTAACATTGTGCGGTATCGGTAATGTTACGCCGCGAAGCTTCTTTTGCTTAAAATAATTTTGAATAAACCCCTGATCATTCGGGTGCGGGGTAGTGTATAACTATAATTATAGGGGCCAAATGGCGCTGTGCGTCTGAATTTCTTCGAGTTGATTTAGTGCCTTTGAGTCTACAACAAACAACGTTGAAGGATAATTTTTGTAAGTGGAAACTATGACTGGATTTATACGTGTTTCCTTGATTGTCATGTACTGTTTGTGTCGTCAATAAATTGGATAAAATATCGTGGACTGAATTGATCTCGTCTGTCAGGTAAGAGACCTTAATTGTTTTAAATATTGAACTGAATCTAAGTGGAACTGGATTTAGATGCAATTCTAAGTTACATCAGAATGCAAAATTTGTATCTGATTCTAAGTTACATCAGAGTGCAAAATTTGTATCTGAATCTAAGTTACATCAGAGTGCAAAATTTGTATCTGATTATAGCTTTTACGCTAACTAAAGTGCGAATTATGAGTAACGCGAAAATTTCAGCACCACCTCCAACCCGACTAGTAAACTCAATACCGGTAAACTCAATACCCATGTATAACGTGTATATGAGCCAGTTTCCCGTAGAAAGTCTGTCCATGAAGGCATCCCTCCCTTTACGAAAATAGCCCTCAAATGCTTTGCCGTAATCAAATAAACCAAACATAAACTTCCAAAGTACTTGGCTTGAAGTAACTATGCTTAAGAATCGGCTAGAAGACGGAAAACGGACAAGACTTAAGACTTGTACAAGCTGAATCAATGCGAACTGAGGACCCAGAAAGCAGATTTAACAAAGTCTGGTGCTGTTTGCTTATTACGTGCTCCGCCTTTAGGCACTGCACGGAAACGGCAGGATGTCCCGTGGAGGTATTTTTAAGGGTAATTGGCCGATAATAAGTTCACGTTACACACGAAGAAAAACCACGAAAAACGCCCATGCAGCCCGCCCTTTTGCCGGGACTCGAACACTCGACCGAACTACCAGTTTTCAGCGTCTCTTTATTAGGTTCCGCCGCTGGTGGAACAAAAGCGTGGTACTTCTTTAAAGAATAAGAAAACTCTTAACAAATCTTGCCTTGGAATAGAATAAAAACTGCTTTTGTGAAAGTGCACAACAATAATGAGTTTGCGTTCAAATTTCTGCATTTGTAGCTTGCCATATATTCATCATTTGAGCGAAAACATTTTGCTTTTGGTTTATAACGTGAGCAAGATAATAAGTTTTGAATGGGTCATATTTCTGCGCATGTATGAGGTAGTTTTACTCTTGAAAGTTGAATTTCGACTGGGGTGAGTTTAGAGAACACTGAACTAGATAAGGCCTCGTATTAATTTAGAAGTCAAACAACAAAAATCGGCGTTCTATTTGGAATTTTTCACAGGACTCGTATATTAACATCAGGAAAAGACATGCTTTCGTAATGATGTAGGATTTTTCCAACCTAATGTAAGTTAATATTAGGTTTTGGCTAACTTCGAATAAAGAATTTTTCTTAATGTAGGGTTACATTAATTCCGAATTTAGGATTACCTAGGTATTTACATCTGACAAAGTTAGACGATAAAGGCTTTTAGAGTATTAGTTGAAAAAATTTGAAACCTTGCGATATATAGTTAATTTCTTAAAGAGAAATGTTTTTTTGAAGTTAGTGAGTTCGTTTTGTTGAGATTCTCCAGTACTTAAAAGTTAAACCTTAACATTTAGTAAGTTTTATGCATGTAAAATAAATATGTAAAAGTGACACAGTATTAGGATTTTTCGTATGCAGAGTACGGTAGAATCACGCGAACGGGCTGGCTTATGGGCGTTTTCGTGGTTTTCGCCATGTGTAACGGGTTAACCCCTTAATCTACAATGACTGATGCTATTTTCTTATGCCTTCATTTTGTAGTATTGCAAGTTCTAACGGCTTTTATAGTAAAATTATAATTACTTTTCGTCTTAAACTCGATTGCAAAGCTTTTCTTGTCAAAGAAAGGAAGGTGAAATTTCTGCAGGAATACATTAAAATCGCTGAAGAGAAGATGCTTTGAATTCTTTTTCAAAGCGATCGCTACGAAATTTACAACAAAACAAAAGTCTTTTGTAACTAGGTTTACTGGTCGTCTTTTGGATTAAATATATATACGTATAATATGTATGTAATCTATGATTTTTTACAATAAATGTCGCTATCCTTTTCCTTCAGTAAAATTCGCCAAACTACTCCAACGGGGTTGTGACGCTTTAAATTTAAACGCTTAGAATTAAAAGTAACGCATAATTTAAAAGAACGTAGGAGGTATATTAAGATCGACAAGTCTAAAATTGCCAGAGCTCTTCTTAAGTCTAGTTGAAATAAATAGCTTTAATTCAAAATGATGCCTCACACAATGAATAGCCAAGATACCTCACACAATGAAGAGGTATCCTGGCTCCTTGGGATACATTCATATTGTCGATGTTTCATAAGGAATGTTGCAAACATTGCAAATCCTTTATCACAGCTGAAAAGGACGAAAGCGAGATTCAGATTGTCAGAAAAGGTAAACGAAGCCTTTGAAGAGCTAAAGCAACCCCTTAATCTACAATGACGGGCATAGCCCGTTTACGATGGTTGGGCCAACTTTCACGGGCATAGCCCGCGTACGGTGATCGGGCCAGAAGTGATTACGTGGAATATTTGATACGCAATTACAGTCTGATGCAATAATTGTGGTAGACGCAAGTATTACAAAATGTTTATTTATACAAAACTCCAAAATACAAAATTAGTAATCTGTAACGATATGATATATTTCAAAGCATTCCGGTACATGTAACGGAACTTCAACACTTTTTACACTCGCGTTCTATGTGGATTTTCTCGTACTTGATCTGCATACTGGATTCGTTTCGGTTACAATATTGTTCCAAAATATGTCATCAAATATTAGATTAAATATATCAAATTCTCCTCTACTTCCTCCTAATTGACATAAGGCTTCCTCTCTTCTCTCTTCCTCCAGGAGTCATCGTATAGTCCCAGATTTTTGGACTATTTCTTATTTCTTTCCAAAGCCAGGACTCTCGTAGTTGATCGTCATCGGATATATCATCCATAATTATTCGCCTGTACTTTCTTCGAAAATTACATAATTCGTCATGTTTACGATTGCCCGGATTAGCGTGTTACACGAGTCGTGCAAATGTCCCGAATGCTGCGTTAGCTTGTATATACAATTTCTGCCCAACATCTTCCAATCTAAATCGTAGGTTAAGGGGTTAAGTACGAGCCAGTTTCCCTTAGAAAAATCCTTGAGTAAAAAAAAAAAAAAAAAACCCTTCCGTGTAGTGCCTTAGAGCGGAACACGTAAACTGGCACACCCTCCCGAAGATTCCTGGCTTTGTCTGCGATAACAACGGTTCTCGTTACGCCATCTTCAGCCGAGGTCGCAGGCGTCCCGTACGCTAAGGATTTTATGAAGAAAAAGTCTATTGTGTTGATGTTCAGTGAGCGAGGAGGCCTAGCCACAGGTCTTCCACATCCGATCCATCGTTCGAGACACTACTTTGTCTCTCAGAATGCCTATATTCCATGCTAATTACGTTTCCTCTGGATAAGGTTTTAAAATGATTTTATACAAATCGACGTTGTGTAAAGTAAACGCTTCGTAAATTCGACTACGTTTAGGAAAGCATGATGTAGTGCATCGCATGAAAAAAAACTCGAAATCATATCTTATATATCTAATCTATGTACATATATAGCTTAAAATAATCAACATATTTTCCTTCGCAAGAGACAAAATAAATAAATAATGATTAATCATCGGATTATGGTAACTTGACGATTTTTTGGCGAAAATTTGGCGACCAACCCTGCTACAGCAACCTGCTAGATTTTTTTTGGACGCCATTTTGTTTTCACGAAGTAAAGGCGTGTTTTTTTTTTTTTTTTTTTTTTACTTAACATCTTTTTCCAACAATCTGCTAGCCGAATTACGCTTATGCTAGAACTTTTATGGAACAAAAGTGCTTAATCATGACGAAGATTAGGTGCGAAATTGGGAGAAAGTGCAGAATCGCCCACTGCTTGCCGCGTTTTTACGAATTGCACATACACGGTATCATCCATGTACACGTCGACCTATTTTCACTTAAAAAAAAAATCTCAGAATTGCACAAAAATGGCATTGCGCACATTCTTGTCTTTATCCATGTACACTGCTAAAGTCCTAGCTAGTAACCTTTATCGCCTTACCAAAATGTCGCCAAACTTCCTGTTACCATATTCCAAAGATTAGCCTAAATAATATTAGAAATAAGATGAAATAAATAAAGGAGAGCCTTTGCGAATTATGTGCAGACTTAAATTATGTCTGAAATTGTTATAGTCGATACGCTGTTGTCTTGGCTGTATGAACATTTACATAGCAGTAGTTTATTTAACAGAATAGTTTTCCGTGGGATATAAAGGGTATTATCACGCTTCTTATTTTGTAAAAACAATTTAGATTCATCCTGTGTAAATAACACAAATGAGGACACATAAACATATAAAGAATATTTGGACAGGAAAATTAAGCATAACAATTGAACGCTCAATTCTTAATTTGTAAATTTATTCAGAATTGAATTTGATTTCAGGCAGTAGTAGTATTAATTCCTAAAAGTAAATATACTCGGCAAAAATCATAGCTGAACAAAAATTCAAACCTAGATTTCATTGGCATAAATATTTGTGATTTAATTGTGCTGTTAAAGCTATGGAATGGCCATCCTCATCAAACTGACTATTAAAAGAAAACATATATATATATTTTTTTCTTTCCAAAAAGCTCAGTGTCCTTTAAATGCCCTACTACACATTTTCAGTGAAATGAAAGCAGAAGTTTACCTCCAATTCTTGCATGATTCTTTATCACAAACATTTTCTCAAGTTACATAAATAAATAAAAACTGCCTGTTACGGGTCTGAAAAATCGAAAGATGTTGTTGACGACTCAGTTGTTTGTATTGGGGACAGGGCTTAATTTCTAAGATTAGAAGTGCCGGAGCCCTATGGAAGACGTCAGCAGAGAGGAACAAGAGTAAATAAATAAATAAAATGACTATTAAACTCATGAATAATTTTAAAATTAAATAGTTAATTATTATCAAATTAATTAATATCTATTTAATTAATGTTTATAAATTGTTGTTTAATCAATAATTATTAAATAATTAATTATAATTAATTATTGTTTATTGAAATAATTAAAGAGTGAAGTAAAAAATGTAAATTAAATAAAATGTAAAGAGATAAATTGAAATTTAATACGCGATTTAATATAATTTTATTGTGAAAATAAAATTTTCGAGATAGAATTTCTACTGAAATTGTTATTCAACTACATAAAAGAAGTGCCGCAGCCTTCTTATTCAGGGCTTTTGTGCGTTCCGGCTAGAATTATGATTTATTACAAAAACTAAGAAGCACCGGAGCCGGGATACGGTGGGCTTCGGCCCAATTTCAGCTAAGGGGGGTGGTGGAATTTTTTTATCATCACAAAAATTAAATATACATAAAGTATAGCTGATTAAAATTCCAACGAACAGAATGAGTGTGTGGAAACAAAAAATGTGGGGAATCTTGGTGAGAGAGAACGTTCTCTTTGATCGCGGCTTTCTGTTGATATAATTATAGCCATCAAGCAGATGGGAAAAACCTCCGCCTTACTCTTCGCTAGACTATTCTTTCCTGAATAAGAAAATTAAACATTATTCCATTTAGCATCTCCTTTGCTATTTAGTGCACATATCTCGCAAACACCTTTGGGTTACTACCTTCCCTACGTAATATAGTGCGCGCATCTATGAAAGACTGAAGATATCGGATTGTATTCTGTATTACTCTTCAACATAACTCTACAAAAAGCCATCTACATTCTACAATACCTGATGAGCCTCTCTTAAAGTTCTGTCGCAGCAAACTTCCCTGCACCATTATTCGTTCATTTTAACCGCAATGGACTCAACGGTCGCCTTACTGCCATGCGAAATAGCAACCTTTTCACAAATGCGCATGCTATTTTTCTTAGTGAAACTAGACTGAGAAAGAAAAAATCTCCCAGCCTAAATAAATTCATTTTCTATCGCAGAGACCGAGATACCTGCGCAGGCGGAGTGGCCATCCTTGTACATCGAGATCTCCCTCAATGCGAAGTCTTCCTGGACCACCTTCTGCATGACTCCCGCACGTAAGCTATCGCTACTAAAATCACCTTCAAAGAAAAACCCCTTCTCCTGATTGAAGTTTACAATCCCCCTCAGCATGTGCTCTCTGAAAACTTCCTTTGGTCTCTCAGCACCATTTCCTCTATCCCCACTATAATTCAAGGTGATTTCAATGCCCATTCACCCTTATGGGGTTCCTCTAGCACGAACGCTAGTGGGGTCTCGCTCGAAAAATTTCTTCTCCAGTCCCAATTCACCCTGATGAACTATCCTGCTCGTCCCTACTTTCACCACTGAGGCACTGTCAGCACTCTAGACCTTTCTATAATTTCATCACACTTCGCACACCGCCTTGCATGGCATGCACACCCCCACTCCTACGGCAGCAATCATGTTCCCATCTATCTTCACTTTTCATCTTCCTCTCCTCCTCAGACTGTCAAGAGAAAGATTCTTTACTGTTCTGAGGTTGTCTCTAAATTTGCCAAACTATCCTACCACACCTCCTTCTCTTCCCTATCTGACTGTGAGTCTTTTTTTTCTCTCACCTTCAGAACGTCACCCGCGAGAGCTCCCATAAAATTACAGTACCTGTCTGGAAGAACCTGACTTCCTTCAATAGACTATGCGCAATCAGAACTCGGTACAAAAGGATTGTGTATAATACTAAAGACCCTAAAGATCTTATATCTTATCGCAGGATTAATGCAAAAATCAACCGCCAAATCAAATATCTTGCCAAAAAAAATGGGAACATCCAAGTCTCTCCTTCGATCCCAAAATCTAAAGTATGGAAAATTATTAAATCTCTCTTCTCCTCGCCCATCCCTAATCCTGCTTGGCATTCCATCCTTGCTCAAGAAAACCGAGACCTCAATTCTGTCTGCACCCTCTTCTCTTCAGAATCCCATAAATCTGCACCCCCCATAAATCCTATCCCATCCTTTCCTTTCCAACTCATTGAGGCCTATATCTTCCTTCATAAACCTCAACTTAATCATGCCCTTGACTCTCCTTTTCTCCCTTGCGAACTGCGTACCGCAATTCGTACCCTCCTCGCAAACTCCTCAGAAGGGCCAGACAGCATCCCCAACAAAACTCTGAAACTGTTTCCATACAAAAAACTCACCCTGCTTGTCTCCACCTTCAACTTCCTGTGGACTAACTCGCAATTCCCCTCCTCCTGGAAATCTGCTATCGACATCGTTCTATTTCTTACCCTCGACATCCAAGATGCCTTTCATCACAAAAAAGAGACTTCTGTTTTCTTCTTCGACCTCAAAAGTGCATTCGACTCCGTAAATCCAAAAGCACTCCTCTGCAAATTTCTTAAACTTGGATTTGGTACAATTATCAACGAATATATCAAATTCTTTCTTTCTCCCCGTGACTCCAGTATAAAACTCGGCTCCCATCTTTCCAGCCCCATCTCCATGGATCACGGCACCCCACAAGGAGGCGTACTCTCTCCTCTTCTCTTCAACCTCATGCTCAATGACCTCCCCTCCCTCATCAACAGCAACATCCGCATCGCCATATTTGCCGATGATATTGCGATTTGGTCAATTTTGAACAAAGATATTAACTTACAATACGCAATTGACCAAGTCTGTGACTATTGGACAGAATGGGGTTTCTCCCTAGCCCCAGAGAAATGCCGTCATCTATTCTTCTCCAAAAAACGACGTCCCACCCCCACCCTCTTGATCTATGACCTCCCCATTCCTCTCATCTCTTCTCACAAATTTCTGGGAGTCACTCTTGACAACTCACTATCCTTTATACCACACATCAAACAACTAACCTCTAAAACTAAGTCTACATCTAATATTCTCAAATCATGCACTGGCACTTCTATCGGCCCTAACCCACACTCGCAGCTCCTCCTTTATAGCTCTACTGTCCATGGAGGTAGGAAGTAAGATGGAGTCGCCCTAAACAAGTTTCTCCCGTACCCTGCTCTGAAGCACCGGCGAACCCTACGTGGTGACCAAAACATTGGGTCATTTACCATTGAGTTCAATGGGATTTGACGCGTTCGGATGTAAATATTTTGTAATTACTTCGTAAATATACATATAAATGTATATATTTTCTTTTTTTACAACACTTCAGAGTCCTAAGTATGTGAAAACAACATATTCTTAAACAACATTTCATTCTGAACGGAATTAAATGCTATACTTTTCACAGGACAGTTTTCTCAGAATGGTTTAATTTGAATGAAATATTTTCACAAGTTTTCGATAATTACATTAGAAAAAAAAATTAAGGTAACTCGATTTTATTCGGTTAAGGTACAAAAATTCAGATCAAAATTTATTGTATTATTAATATTAAAATTATGCATTATTTCTTTTCTATTTATAGAGCTTCTTCCTAAAATACTTTCTTAAATATGACATGATTTTTTGGCTTCTGAGGCATCTTTTAAATCGAAAAATGTAAGTCAATTTATAATTAATCTATTCGGTTCATTTTAAATTAGAGAATTATTAGGAATTGACGAAATACTTTAAATAGTACTTGACTTTCTCTGAACATTTCTGAAAGGGAATAAAATAAGTTTTTTTTTTTAAGTATTATTTAAAACTTGTAACTGAGTTATTATAAAATGTAAGGGGAATAATACTTTTAATTATACTTATCAGATTTTTTTTTACCTTTCATTTCAACAATACATATTCCAAAACTCTTTATTACGTCCTTAAGTGTGCATCTCATAGCATTTGCTTAACAATACCTTTTAACAGATTGCTTTCCAATACGAACAATTCTTGCTTAAATAGTTTTATAACGTATTTGTTAACAGGATTTCAATTTATGTTTACAATTCAATATTAAGGTTATTATATATTTAGATAACATTTATAATCATTATAAATTAGATACATTTAATAATTAGATTTCTTCACAGTACTTTAACAGTTGTTTATAAGTGAATAAATTCTTCATTTCAAATACATTTATAAATAATTTAATGAATATTTAAGTATTTTGTCAAAGGCAGATACATGCTTTTTGCAAGCACATGCATAAATACCCATACATATTTCCTATTTTTCATTTCCGGCATGTGCAAATCTTTAATTTCTGTGCATTCACTATATTTTTCGTGTAAAGTAATTTACACTAATTTAGCATACACCCGAAAGTTTTACATAAAAAATATATATGAATATAATTTGAATGAAAATTATAAGTATTATTTTTAATACCCACTCAAAGGTCAGTTTTTCTTCAAATTTCCTCCACGATGGCATCTCTATCTTTGGGCAGATAGCCCTTGGATGCGTTACTCTATTTAATAAAAACTTAATCTGACCTATGTGCCTAATTACAAATATTAACGATTAAAACGATGGGTTTAAAATGAGCAGCAGTAAAGCCTCTCCTCTAAAAAATTTTAAAAGGTACATGTTACAATAATATATGGATGTGAAAAAAATTTGTTTTATTTAAAACATTTTGACGTTTGGAAAATAAAATGAAAGTAGCGAATACTCTATCAAGGGTATCGAAAGACGTATACAATTTTAAATGTACCGTAAGGTATTTTTCATTCTTTAAACATAACATTTTTCTTAAAATCTATATTTTTGTAGTGCAACAGCTTAGAATTTTATAAAACAAATTCATAATCAAAATCACTGTTGTTAGTTATCGAAAAATAACCAAGATGTGATTTTTGCGTAAATGTCACTAAACTATACAAATTGCTATTATCCATGAAATACTATCAGAATTTTGTCAAGCGAGCTTCTGAATGTAAACAAAGAACACCCCATCTGGTGACCCAAGCTTCAAAGCTGTGCTTCACTTTTAGCGCGGGTTGGCCCCTCCTCCCTTTCCTACCTCCATAGTAGGAAGGAAAGGGAGGAGGCCTTCCTACTGTCCGCTCTATCCTTATTTACAGCCTCCCCGTGTTATGTAATCTATCCACAAATAAGCTGAAACCCCTGGAGATTGCCCACAAAATGGCCATTAAAGTGAGCTCTCGGTCCTCTGAGGTGTACATCGAATTCCAACAAAAACCCCTATTCCTTGAAGCCCAACACCAACTCCTTCATCTTCTTCACAGAGTGTGCAAACCGCAGCTCAGCGGTAAAGAGCGCGGGAAAAATTCTCAGATTTCTCACAGAGTGTGCATCTCAGCCAAACAATCAATCACCCCTTAGCTCCTCTGCTACTACGCGTTCAGGCAACATAATGTAATTCCTCAAAATTAAAACTCAAAAATCTTCCTTTTCTTACAACCCCCCTGCTTCTCCTACCAACACCCCAGCCCCCTGGGATTTCTCTCCAGCACCCACTCGATGCTATATTCCCTCTCTTCCCTCAAAATCCTCCCTTCCTGCATCAGCTATTCAGTCCCTTTGCCTGGACACTCTAGCTAATCTTCCCTCTGATTCTATTTTCATCTTTACCGGTGGCTCCCTTACACCAACCCACAATGGTGCAGCATATGGTATCCCAAAATTGGGTATTCACCAAAATTGGGCCTTGAGGACAAATGTACCATTATGGAGCTGGAACTCCTTGCCATACGTGAGGCACTCTCCTGGTTCTCTTCTTCTAATCATCCCCATAGTTTTATTCTCACTGATAGCAAATCTGGCGTACTGGCCCTTCAAAGGCTCCCTTCTTTTACTTCCCTTCATACGCTTCTATCAGAAATTATCATCCCTTTATCAGACTTGCATCTCCTTAAATAAATCAGTTAAATTTCAATGGATATCTTCCCACATTGGCCTTGCTGGCAATGAAGAGGCGGATCGACTTGCTAAACTTCCCACAGGTACTCCTATTTCTCTTCCACCTTCTGCCCTCCAAACAAAAAAATCTCTTATACTCTCTCTCAATACTCATTTCACCTCCTATCTACAAACCTTGGCGCCCTCTCTCTTCAATCACTCTGTCCAATAAGATACTTTCTCATCCCCCAAGAAAAGTAGACATCTGCCTGCGCCGTCTAAGAACAGGCGCTATCCTCACCCGCGGATTACTATTTAAATTTAATAAAATTGACTCCCCCTTTTGCCTATTCTGTAAGGTTCCTGACACCCTCGAATACCTCCTTTATTGCTCTCTCTACTCCGTGCCCAGGAACACTCTTCAGAATCATCTTGCACTTTCTGAATCCCCTTCTATCCTTGCTGCACTCTACTCCACTTCCTCTACCATTCTCAAACTACTAGGAGACTTCGTTAAAGACTGCAATTTCATAAATATGCTTTAAATCACCTCTTTGTCCCTTCTACCTCCAACTCTCTGTCTCCCTTAACCATTACCTCTTCACCAGCATCTTCTGGAGCTCTACATGCCTGATGGCTTTCCTCCTTCATTAACATCTGCCCACTATACCCATCTTTCATCTTCCCCTTCTCCCTCTACTCTGCGTTTCTACAAGACCGAGAGTCCAAAGCACTTCCTTCTGGAAAAGATAAAAATACCATTCGACAAACGTTCTTCAACCGAGAAATTCTTCTCCTCGCTACCTCCAACACCCTACAATCAGCTCCGACAAACCTCTGAAACAAGTAAGTACCCAAATTTATGCCTCACTTCCTATTCTAAATTATATCTTCACTTCACCACGTTAGCTCATCGCCTGCTCTACATTCCTACTCTGAAATTGGTCATGCACATCTTCATCTGCGGTTCTTCTGCTCTTCCATTCTACCTCCATATTATCTCCTGCTCTCAAAATATTCCTCCTCTAGACGCACCTATCTCTACATTCTTTCACATGTACCTGACCTTGCTCTTAGAAATCTCATCAGTCACCTTACATGGGTAAGTATGCACGAATATATGGATGAATGCTACATCCTCTGAATTTACCTGACTTACCTTCCTTCGCTTTCCTTTTACTCTATGGATATTTCAAGCTTTCCCGGTCTCTCTCCCTTTATTATAATAATTTACATTTAATATTTCTCTTCTCTCTAATGCCTCGAAAGGGGCCTCTCTATATCCCCCCTCCCCTACTAAACAAAATCCTCTGTCCATTCCTTTCATCCATTTGGCTTTAGACTCTGTCTCAAAGATTTCTGAAAATCCATGCATTAACCATTCTAGACTGATATTTATATTCCAGTGAGTTTAAAGATAAAGTACTTTGCCATCGTCAAGTTCTCGGGAGCCGATCAGGACATTGAAATCGGGACGCCAAGCGACGTAAGAAGGTCCAAAACAAGGAAATTGGTTTGAGACACTCCTGTAAAACTGTAAGAATTTTCCTTTTTACTCCCCCCCCAAAAAAAAATTTTTTTTTAATTCAAAAAAACATTTTCTTTATATATATATGAATAAAATTAGTCTTAATTTTTCTTCCCTTTTTATTGAATCCTAATTTTATTATTATTTTTTTTTTATTTATTTATTTTCATTTCTATCAAACGTGTAATTCCTTGCTCCTACTGATCACTTAATAAGTAACGTGATAATATAATTTCTATGCGCACCTAGGTATAACTATTCTATGCAGTTAAGTTTTCCTAACCATGAACATATGTTGTATTTATTTATTTACCTACAATTTCTCCCCCCTCCTCTACGTACAATCGGATGGGTTCAACTGTGTCTTCTATTAGTACAGTATATATGAAAAATAAAATGTGCAAATTAAACTACTTATAAAATTTCACAAGTCGACATGTTCTAGCACTGCGTAATGTCCTTATGTTCTCACCTGTTTTTTTCCCCCCTGTAAATTGTGTGAATTTTGTATATGTTTAATATTTAGTGCTTCTTTTGATATTAAAATTCAGTGACTGTGGACACAAGAATCTTAAAATCATATTATTTATCTAATTTTTTACCTCCACTCATCACATAGTTCCACCATCATCCTTTACACATACTCATATACGCATTAGGTTACTAGGTGTTTCTTCTCTTTCTTTTCCTCTAGAGGCCCATTTTCTTCTTCTTCTTTATATATATATTTCTTCTCGATATCGCTATGGGCCATTTATTTTTTAATTTATTTTGTCCTAACTTTTCTTTCCGGCCTTTTGAACTCGTATAAAACAATACGAAGTTCCTTTTACTATCCTCTGAAACACGAAACTGCCTCCTTTCTTCGTACCTATGCTCGATTTTTCGCCCATCGGTGCAGAAAGACTTAGCGGGTGCAAAACAAGACATCTGTCTACTTTGTCTGTCTGTCTGTCAAGCAGATGGTTGTCAGGGGTAAATGAGTCCTGAATCGGACTCCTAAATGTAAAGTTGCTGGTTACGCTTCTCTCCCCTATTAGTGAATACTGTAGGAAGACGATGTATAGGACGTGCTTGAGCAGTTTATCTCAGTATTTCACTCTTATTGTACTCGCTGTCACTTAACGCTATCAGGACTTGTGTTCCTCTTAACTTGCTTTGGAAACATGAACTGTCGTGACTCGGAACAGGGAGCTTACTCAAGCAATGTTCAATAAATTGTGAAGTAGACAATACACACAGGAAGAGTATACGAAACCCTTTATTTTTCTACCTTTACAGAGATTTCCGGAACTTCGGAATACAGAGACCAACCACTTGTGGTCTGAACGTAAGAATATAAAACTACTTATTAAAACTCTAACTAAAACTAACTTTGGATTAATATACAAGTGCCTAGCTTTAAGATTGGCCGATATTTAACAAAATTCGTATGTAGTACAGAGAGCTGCTAAAACTACGATACGTTTAAAATTATCACGAGGATTAAACCTCTGGCCTGGAAGGCAAACAGCAACCGAGTAAAACTTCTAAGGCAAGCGGCCTGCTTCGACTAACACCTTCCTCTCTCTCTCTTGGCAAAAAGCCACAACTTAAGTACTTGGCGTTCGCCAGACAAATTTTGCATAAATAAGTTAACGCTTTTAAATCTGGCCGGAAGTAGAAAATAAGAAGTGATAGTAAAGATTTAAAATAAAATAAACGTTAGTAAAACTTAGGATCCTTACAACATTTAAGAACATTTAAGAACACAAATTTTCCTTCCTGCGAGGATAACTAACTGTAAGCATCGATAACAATACACTAGATACAATGGCACGGTGAGAAATTTAGACGTTCCTAACAAACTCCCCCAAATATTTTGCTTTTCTTAAAAGGAAAGGTTTCCGCATGTAAGTGAGGGGACTTTACTTGAACGTCTCATGTTCTCATGAGTTCATATTTCTAGGGAAATAGAGTATTGCAAGGTCTGCTTAACTAAAACGTTAGAAATTCTTAATTTTGTTCCCTTTAAATTGTGGTTCAAATTTTATAAAAAGAAGTACCGGAGCTCGTCTTATTTAGGGTTCCGGTGCGCTCCGGCTAAAGTTGAAATTTATCTTAAAATTTGAGAAGCACCGGAGCCGAGCTTCGGTGGGCTCCGGCGCAATTTAAGCACTGATTGGGGAAGAAATTGCTGTAATGAAATTTCTACGCATCAGTCGTGTCCGAAATATTTAAGAATTTCCAAATCAGGTAATTCAGTCGTTACACTGCAACTATTACTCACAGAGATTTGATTGAAGATGACGGACACTAATCTGAAACTAATGAAGTTTTAAAAATCTGTGTAAATGTATTTTTACTATAGCTGGTATTCCACCCATACATATTACTGTAGATTGTACATATTAAGATTTTGAGCAATATTGCGATGAAGGAAAGCATTTGCAAGCGATCCTCAACAAATTTTCTTCCAGTTTCTTGTTCTCGCATCCTTTTAGCAGAAATCTTGTAACAATTATTCTGGTGCTTTGTAGAGCACAAATTAATTTGTTTTATAGACAAAAGATTGACTTTGAAAGCTAAGCAAAGCCAAAGGAAAGATTGGTTGTTTATGAACATAAATTAGAAAGAGATTTCAAACGGCACAGAATTAATTAACAGTGCTCTGCGCAGAATTAATGAAAAAGAATTCAAAATTCTTGTAGTGGTTTGAGTTGAATGCGTATTTTAACTGGTTCTCTTTCTTCGTTGCAATGATTACAGAAAATTAGTGTTTCCAATAAACTTGCTCCTAAAATTCAGGTTATTATTAAGTCGTTGTAAGTCTTTGATATTGGTATTCATTTTGCTTACGTTCGTGGATAATGTGGAAATTTTGGAAATGAAAGCTAGCCACGAAACATTAGATTAATTTAAATCTCAGTCTTTCTGTTTCTCATTGGAAGCGCTTTTATAGAAATTATGTGTGTGTGTGTGATTATGGTAAAGCCTCGAGGGCTATCTGCCCTAATGGGAGGGATGCCTTCGTGGAGGACTTTCTAAGGAAAACTGGTTCGTATACACTTTACACATCGGGAAAACCACGAAAACGCCCATGCAGCCAGCCCGTTCACGGGATTCGAACCTCGATTCGAACTATTATAGAAATGATGCTGTCTATATTTGGAACAGACAATATCTGATCTCAGATATTGTCTCAGATACACGATGGACCAAAGGATCTTTGCGTACAGTTTTTCACAGCATAAAAGTTGAACAGTTTTCTACAGGTTGAGTTAATTTAACAGATCGAGTTAATACAACAACTGGGTTACTTTAAATTAACTCAATGTTTGACTGGACATGGCAATTTTAAAAGCTACTTAAAGCGATTTGGACTTGCCTCAAGTGTAGTTGTGGTATCGGCGATGAGGATGTTAAGCATATTCTTGAGTGCATTCATCATGTCCAGCAGAAGAAGATATTTCAGGAAACTTTGAAACACCTGTCAGTATCTTGGCTACCAAATTTTTCTGAACTGAGCACTATAGAGACAATTTATGTTTTCGAAGTTTCATTCTTAATTTAGATTACTGAGTTATCATTATTTTAATTACTTTTCATTTTATTTTATTAGCCCAGAAGGGCTATTAATTTCGTTTTGGCAATTGGCGTCGAAAACTTCTGGATATCCTTTCATATTGTCGCCATTAAGTATTATCGCCCTGTATTATATGTAAAGAAATTAAATAATAAAAAATCTGCATAGATGTATGTATGTTTCTTGCATTGTGATAAAACACCTAGAGACATCCAATTTTGAATAACGTAAGTCTCCACACGAATATGGCATCTAGAATCCTAAATTTGGAATTTGTTTTATTATCTCTTTCAAACTTGTAAAACTTGATCGAATTTTTGTTTCAATGATTTCAAAGTGAGCAATGGCAACACTGTACGAGAAGAAAATATTTTTATCTTTAGCATTCGAGACTGTGTATCAGAAATTCTAAAGATATACTCTTTTTAATAAAATATTTTGTGATAATGCAGTTGAACTGAACTTTTTTGCTTAAGAGCGAAGAACATGAAATAAATGAGGTAACTCGCAAAAAGTTAAGAAAACGTCCCTTTGGGCGTAATGTAAAATTGGAAAGCTTTCTTATTTTTTTCCCCTTATTTTCTTTATTAGCCCAAAGGAGGGTTTGGTCAGAAGTGCTATTAGTCTCGAAACTGGATTTTGCGTTGAATCACTGTAAAAGATTGAATCACTTTTCAAATTGTTGCCACTAAGTATTATCGCTGTATATAATAAATCAAAAATAAAAATTAAATAAAGGAGAATGTGCATAAATGTAGGTATTTTTCTCGCATTGTGAAAAAACGACGGTACCTAGAGCCATCCAATTTTGAATTGTGTAATCCTTCCCCCCCCCCCGAATATGAGCACCCGGAAGCCCGAATTTGTTTTATTATCTGTTTCCCATTTTGTAAAACTTTAGCGAATTTTTGAATAACAAACTTAAAAAGGTTTTCTTCGTGCAGTATTGCTATTCCTTGCTTTGAAATCTTTATCTCAAGCGCTCGAGAATGTCTATCGGTAAAGAAAAGCTGTTTTTTAGTATTTTATGTTATTGCTGTTGAATTGAATTTAATGTGGTTTACTTACTGTGTTTATTTAATGTGGAACATGATATTGAATACGTAAAGGTAACACACAAAACGTTAAAAATCTTCCCTTTGGGCGTAATATAAAATCTTTTGTTTTCAAATTTTTGAGCTTTTCAAATTTTTTTGCGGGTTTTATTTATTTTTTAAATTTATTTATTGCTTTTTAATAATTTTTACCCATTTGCAGTGCTGCTGCAAGTTTATTTATTTGTTAGTGGTATAACTTACTTGTGTAAGCCTCCTGTTATTTAATAAATTTATTTATTATTTAATTACTTTATTGTTGAAGTGGCAACGCCATATTTGTATTATGTTACAGGAGTTGGGCACTCCTAAGGCCAAATTGTGGTGGTCTCTTTATTATGGAGGCACCCAATAGGGAGACTATCTTTGCCTCCTACGAAGGGGCAGATAATTTACATCCATGCCTTCTCCGGGGTTCGAGGCCGGGCCCTTCTGTATCGCAGTCGGCCCCTAGCCACTATACCGTCTGGGCGGTCGAAAATGACTATGATGAATAAAGCTACAAACCAGATAAAAGAAATCTTTTAACACCTTTCCATCTTAACAGGAAGAGAATAGTCACTGAGAATATTTTATGAGTTAAAAGAAGTTAGGAAAGAATGAAGTTGTAACGTACAATGGATTTCTATAGGACTGAATGTTTTTACTATCTGTAAAAATAAATAAATATGTTTGTTGTTGAGTGTAGTAAAATGGAAGAGAATTTGAATTTTATAATCTTTAAAAAAATTTTTTATAATTATTTATTTTTAGATTATTTTTATACATATTTAATTTTTTTATAATATAAATAAACAAATAAGAAAGTTAAAATCTACACATATATAAATTCCTCCGGCAGACGGAGCTAATACTACTAGCATAGGCATTGCTATGAAATATCACAAGGAGTTAAAAAGCGCGGAAATGGACAACGAACAGAGAGAAAAAAATCAACGGACTGAGAGACAAAAATATTTCAAAAGCTGTGGAGGTTCTGATCTGCTCTCATCAGCACTTTCTCCAAGCATTTTCCATCAGCACTTCCTTTTCTCTCAGCTGAAGATTTACCTGGTAAATATTTTAAGATTGTTTGTTTTAATTATGGCAAAAGCACACTAGGGCTATCTGCCCAAGGGGAGGGATGCCTTCGTGGAGGACTTTCTACGGGAAACTGGCTCGTATACACGTTACACATGGGGAAAACCACGAAAACATCCATGCAGTCAGCCCGTTCGCGGATTCGAACCTCGGACCGAACTACCAGTGTTCAGCGACTTTACCGCTCGGCCGCTGGTGGGCTAAATATTTTGAGGAGCCAGGCAGTTGTAAAGGTAAAGTATACTTTCGAAACCAAATTTGCTTTGACAGAAATTCATTCGTTCACAACATAATTCTTCATTACTCTTCGAATGCCTGTTTCTAGGCAATGTTTTGCTTAAATTAAGGCCCACCAGCGGCCGAGCGGTAAAGTCGCTGAACACTGGTAGTTCGTTCCGAGGTTCGAATCCCGCGAACGGGCTGGCTGCACGGGCGTTTTCGTGGTTTTCCCCATGTTTAACGTGTATACGAGCCAGTTTCCCTTAGAAAGTCTTCCACGAAGGTATCCCTCCCTTTAGGCAGATAGCCCTAGTGTGCTTTGCCATAATTAAATAAACCAAACCAAACCCTTATATTAAGAATGAAAAAAAAAATTCAATATCCACTAGCACTCTAAATTCACAAGGAAATCTTACAAAGAGATTATGTAAAATGAAAATATAGTTTTCACGCAAGGCCTTAGGAATAAATTTAAGTAACTGGAAAATGCTACACAGCTGAATTCCAGGCTATGTACTCATTATCCAGGTATTATGAAAAGCTTGCGAGTGTTACAGGAATGCCCTTCCAGCTGACAGTGCTAGTCAGCTGGCATTGCAATGAACTACTGCTCTTTGAAAGCATGGCTTTAGATAATCGTCTTTGTTAATTTTTAGATAGGATATAAGGAACAAAAAAATTCTTTCTGCTGGTTAGGAAGGCATATTAAACATTCTTGATTGTCACAAGTAGGCTTTTTAAATAGATCTTGGTGAACGGGAAAAGAAACACTTCTTAGTTCGGGATATCTAAAATCAAATCTTAAAAAACTGAGATATGTTTCAATCATCTAAAATTAAATTTAATTCAACGAAAGTAATTAATTAATTAAACGTATTTAAGAATATGTTTTATTTTAGTTTTCAAACATTATTAACAATATTTCTCTTGTATGGAAGTTTAACGTTAAAACAAAATAAGCATTGCATAGATTCGCAAAACTTGTCTATACGTGATAAGGTTAAATAAAGGACACAAAATAGCCTTTGAACGTGATGACGCTTTTGAAGTTTTTCATTTTATTACTTCCTCACTTCCGAAATTGAGCTAAGGAATGGATGCCGAAGAATTACCTGTTTGGGAAAGTTATGTGTAATAGCATCTGATATTGATATAAGGATTTCTGCCGAAACTTCCACAGAGATGGCTTCGGGTTATACATACACGAAACGGGAAGATTTACTTGTGCTGAGTTATATGAAGATTGCAGGTGTTTCTTCCAGTTTTCACATCCACGATGATCCATCATCTGAAACAGCACTTTTGACAGTCATGAAATTCGTTTTTGTTAAGAATATTCTCATGGGAAATCTCCATCATCATGTCCCCTTCTTGCGTAATGTTCAGGATCTCAAACCACGCCTGGAGAAATGCTGCAGGTTTTTTGTAAATTTAAAGTAATTTATTTTTGTTTTTGCCCAGTTTTGTATATATGTTTTCCTCGGAAATTTCAGTGGAGGGTAAAAAAAAAAATAACTACTCTTTTTTTCAAAAAACTTTTTGAGACTTATTTTGATTGGTAAAAATGTGGCAATGGTTATATAGTAAGAATATCGCCCTTATTGATTGATGATAATTATTGTAAATTAGAAGTTTTAATTTCATCAGCCTCAATTTTTTTAAAAAAATAATCATAATAATATTATAATTTCACATTTCTATAATAAATTTTAATATTATTTTTGCAGCTTTTGTAAGCAATAAACGAAGCTTTCTTAATGTTCCAAAACATGTATCACCTTTATTACAAGCTTAAGGTTTTTTTCCGTGATTAAAAATGAAATTGTAGCAACTTTTTGTGGAAAGAAGCTCTTTTCTATGGAAAAGGAAATGTTTTATAACTTATTATTATTATAAGGGCACAGCCCAGATCTTCCTACCCGGCACAAGCCGGCCGTATGATCAATAAATGGAACTGACCAGAAAAAAACACAAATAAAAAATAAATAAATAAATAAAATAAAAAAAAAAGAAAAACATATAATGTCCAAAATCTGAGTCTCAGTGCCGAATTCCAACTCTGTCTTTGTTCGTATTTATAATCTTCATTTTTGTCTCTGAAAAAAATTTCAAATTTGAATAGTTCCTTTTAAAATCTTCCTTAACACGTTGAGCGCCAAGCGTATTTCTTAGGCAATCCCGTTCAGGCCACGCGCGCCGCTAATGCCAGCGATTCTTATCGCAGTAGAAGATAGTTACGTTTGGAACGTGATTCCTATAGGCATTCATTCAACACGTTATGCTCGAAGTCTGCGAAGATGCGCTTTACATTGCCTCGTCTTTAATTGTTTAGTTTGGTTTGGTTTATTTAATTATGGCAAAGCACACTAGGGCTATCTGCCTAAGGGGAGGGATGCCTTTGTGGAGGTCTTTCTAAGGGAAACGGACTCGTATACACGTTGTAGGGTTTATATTTATTTAAACTAACATTTATTTTAAGTTTAAACTATCTTTCCTGTCAAGCCTTACTTTTCCCTGGAACTGCCAATGCCAGAATATGTAAATTTGAGTAGAACGCGCAAGGATTCAAATTATCAGCGGAAGTATTCTGATTTAAATAGAAGGAAACGAGTTCGGTGTGATATTCTTACTTAGCGAGCGCGGAGGTAGTTAGCGAGAATTGAAGAACCCCGCGTTGCGGCCTATGTGCTTGGCGGGACGTAGTGGAAATCGTTCCAGTGAGCTTCAAGTCTGCTGAATTAGCAGCGGTATTGTAAAACACGGTGAGTTAGTTATTTTAGAGAGCCTCGTAGTTAGAATCTTGTCTTTACTTTCTTTTCAGGTTATTATTTTTATTTGACTGCCAAGTTGGCACAGTCTGTAAGCGTCAAGAGGACGCAATTGTAATTTATTACGTTGAATAAAAAGGGACTTAAACCCTTCACAAGGCTCTATCTTTTATACAAGCTTTCACAGTCACCTCTTGGTTGCGTGCAAGTTGGAGGCGCGCAACGTTATAACGTTACACATGGGGAAAACCACGAAAACGCCCATGCAGCCAGCCCGTTCGCGGGATTCGAACCTCGACCGAACTACCAGTGTTCAGCGACTTTACCGCTCGGCCGCTGGTGGGCCTCGTCTTTAACACGTTGAGCGCTAAGCGTATTTCTTAGGCAATCCCGTTCAGGCCACGCGCGTCGCTTAAAAGCGCTGGCATTGTAGGGCCAGCGATTCTTATCGCAGTAGAAGATAGCTTACGTTTGGAACGTGATTCCTATAGGCATTCATTCAACACTTTACGCTCCAAGTCTGTTTTGTAAATAGTTACATTCTATGCAAAGATATTACGAAACAGAAAATTAGCATTACTGAAGTCCGGCAAGAATTAGCGCTATCCCTTACAAGTTGTGAAAAAGAAAATATTCCATCGAACAGAAATGCAAGAATATCTAAAAAACTGCAGCATAAACTCCAAAGAAAACCGAAAAAAAAACCTCTGAAGATAAAAATGCAACTGAAGCTGCTAGAGTAATGGCCAGAAAAAAGACTAAGAGAGTTGTCACAATTTGTAATAGCTGTAATGGAGAACCGTTTTTATACTTACCGCGTTTCAATGAAATCCATTAGTCCTGTAATGAATCAAAATTAAGTAAATTTTAAATAATTTTTTTGCAATTCCATAAAACAGTGTAAATTGTATAGTTATATATCATGTTACATGCTGTCAGCCAGCGGCGGTCGACGCGGCCTAAACGGAAAGTCTAGTGTCAGCCACAGATGGCTGACATGGCGCTCAACGTGTTAAAATTCTTAACTCATTTTTTCTTATTAGACGACTCTCAGAAAAACTCCGTTCTGTATAAATCCAGTTTTCCATTTCAGCAATGGTCTTTTTTTTCCTTGAATCTTGGATATCAAAATTTTCGGTCCCATTCCCAAGTGCCGGCATTTTAGCAAGGGTGTCCGCTCTTTCATTTCCGACAATTCCACTGTATGCTTTCACCTAGTGTAATTTAACAATATGTTTTCTTTCAGCCTTTTTAGACAAGTCTTTTATTTCACTAATGAGTCGATTTTTATGATCTGGTTGGGCGAGTGCCTGAAGCGCAGATAGGGCATCAGCATAAATATTTATAAAACATCCAACTGTTAATTTTTTATGAATCCAATTCAAAGCCTCTGTCAATTCGTATAGTTCTGCTTGATAAACCGACTTCATTGGTTTAAGTTTTATTCTGACATTGTCTATTTTCTCTCCATGAAAATAAGTTACCACAGCGCTACCCATTCCCCCATCCATTCCAGAACCATCTGGTAAAATACCTCTATTTCGCCACCAGAAGGAAACTCAAGATCATAAAATAATCCAAATCGTGTTATAAGGTATTTCTCCCACTTTCCTATACCACGTGGTGTAGTGGTTCTGCACACTGAGCCGGTATTTCAGACGTCCGTGGTTCGATTCCCGGCGAAGGTGGTTGCATATTTTTCATCTTTTCTGCTTCCAATTAACTTAATGTCTCTACAGTGTCATTGGGTGAATAATATCCTCATTTTCATGTTGAAAGGCCTTACTTATGAGTACGTTTTGTCCAATTTCAGTATCTATAATAATTTTATTAGCTAATAGAAACTTCTTGTAGTAAAATTTGTATAGAATTGAGAGGAGCGTAACACCCGCAAAAACACAAGCAACTTCAGTTGAAACAGTTCTGAAGGTTCTTGTAAATAGCAAGCATCCAGCCTGTTTTAGAAGTTTTAATTTCATCAGCCTCAATTTAAAAAAATAAATAAATAATTACTATAATATTATAATTTCAAATATTGACAGTTCGAAATATTGACTTCAGTAAGTCATTAACAATGACGCCTCAGAACAGAGGAGCGCTGCAAGAGCCTTGGGGGCATCCTTTGTAAATGTCAAAAACCAGGTTCAGATTATCAGAGGGGCCCTTAAAAACCACCTTTCGCCTTTTAAAGTAACGTTTTATAATTTCATACATATTCTTAGTAATTCCAATATTCTTCAACTGTCGCATCAGGAAGAGCCACCTTGCATTATCGAAGGCACCCCTGGCATCAAATGAAACCAGAGCCGCATGCTTACTCTTTCTTTCTCTCTAATGCCAGATATGACTCTATAAAGAGCCAATTCGGTTGACCTTCCCTTTCCAAATTGCCTTTCAGAAATAATATTAGTCTATTAACCAAACGTTTATCATAAATCTTTGCAAATGTTTTCAGTTGGCAGATTGGACGAAATCCTCCTTTGGAATCAAGATTAATTTTCCAATTTTCCATATATCTGTAAATATCCTCAACTTCAAGCATCTATTGTATAACACTATGAAAAAGGAAGGACAATCCTCAAACAATATCTTCAACAATGGCCTCGATCGCATCCAATCCAGGAGTAGACCTTATCCGTAGACGTTTCATCGCAATCAGAATTTCATTATAAACAGCGTCTTTCTCCTCTTCATCCTGATCGATAATAATTTCTTCTTCATTTATATCCTCGTTATAATCCTTAAGATATAAAGTATCTTCCATAATTTGTTTGTAATTGTCCTCAATAGACGCCGTCGGGACTTGGCTATCTTTCTCAATAATCATTTTCTTTTTCATTTTAGCGGTGGCGACTCTAAAGTATCCATCATAATAATTCACATCTCTCATAAACAGATAATTTTTATATTGTTTCCTTGTACGCTTGATAAGTTTTTTATATTTTGCTAGGTTTTTTTTTTATATTTGATTTTTCGCGCAATCTCTCAATCCTTTTATTTTCTCAAAGTGCGGCACTTACTTGTCTTCTTATTTTATCCAGTTCCGAATTCCACCAGGGAGTTCTTTCTTCCGCACACTCAGCTTTTTCCTCATTTGTGTAATGATATGATTCCGAATATGTGAAACCACTTTATTCAGTTCCTCTCCATTTTTCGATTCCAGTATCTCATTTTCCATTTCTAATAAATCCTTTTTCATATTTCGACTAAATCTCTCAATTATATTAATATTAGTAGTTCAAAATTTCTTATCACTTTCCGTTTTCAACCCTAGTCCTGTTTCGATCCATATGGTCCTGTGGTCACGAAGAGAATCCTCATCCAAAATATCCATATTAACTTCCTGAGTATTAAGTCTTGGCGACCCAAGACTAGATCCATCCAACCTTCTTCCACTGAGGACAAAAATGCAGGTTTAGAATCTGAGTCATTTACTAAAATTAAACCATTTTGTGCAATAGAAGCATCGGTTAAAACTCCTCTCGCATTTACAGCAAGTGCTCCCCACCTAAAATGTTTTGATTTAAAATCACCTATAATAATATAACCATTTTCATCATCATATATATGTAAAATATCTTCCAATCTGACTGAAGTTACCTGCAAAAGGTGCAAATGTGCAATCAAGTCCTCAGCAGGCGAGAAATAAACTGAGACGATACAAAACTTTTTTTTTTCCAAAAATACAGATATTGCCACTATAGTATCTCCGACAGCATCCACTCGAATATCAAATTCGGAATTGCATACTACAATTGCGGCTCTTCCCATTTTATCATTAATTACTCCCCATTCTTTTTTAATATAAACAATTACATCTTTAACATAATATGGCTCTTGCAGCGCAATAATATCAGGTACCTCACCCCCAATATTCTCAACCGCAGACAGCCGGCGTGCATTACAATGATTTAAGTTAATGTTTAAAATCTTCATTTCCAAAATTAAAAGAATTATATAAGCAACAATATATATAAAATCCAATATAATTTGGCACTAAGAAGCAGAAAAGAATAGACAAATGTTCCAGCCGATATGCATGTAATAGTTCTTTAATCATATTCAATAAAATTTCTATAGATCCAAATGATCCTTTAAAAAACGTATTTCCTCGATTAAAATCGAGCATTCCTTAGAAAATGCATTATGGATTTCCAAACAGTTGGTTCCATACTTTTTATTAACTTCTACACAGTTAATACATTTGTCAGTTTATAAGGTATTTCTGCCATTTTCCTAGCGTCTTTCGTGGTGTAGTGGTTCTGCACGCTGGGCCGGTATTCCAGAGGTCCGTGGTTCGATTCCCGGCGAAGGCGTTTGCTATTTTTCATCCTTTCGGCCTCTAAAAAAATCCTAATGACTCTACAAGTGGCACCGAACTAAAAGGGTTGTGGATGATGATTCTCCACACCCAGCATTTGGCGACTAGGTCCCCTAAAACCCTAGTCGCCCTTTAAAAAGGGGAGTATATAAGGTATTTCTTCCACTTTCCTAGCGTGCCTTCGTGGTGTAACAGTAGCACGCTGTGCTGGTATTCCAGAGGTGCGTGGCTCGATTCCCGGCGAAGGCGGTTGCATATTTTCATGTCTCTAGCTTCCAAAAAATCCTGATGTCTCTACAAGTTTCAGATCTACATTCTGACTTAACGTGTGCCTATGAACAAATTCCACAGGCGATGTCATTCTTATAGTATTTCTTAATATGTCCATATCCTAAACACTTTATGCATCGTTTTGGGCGAAGATACAATTTAGCGGAATATGGGTGGAAGTCCTCCTCCAGAACATCTTTTTATCAGGAACGAGAAATTTTGAGCACGAATTCTAAATAACGGGCGTTTTATAACTTATTATGTTTCTTGAAACTGAGAAGATATTTAAAATTAGTAAAGAAACAACCTTGTAGTTGGTTTAAGATGTAGACAAAAAACTTAACCTATTTCGAAGGCAAACACATCTCTCTTCATAAGGAGCAAAAAAATTTGCAAGACTGGGAAGCAGCGTGCATAACGGTTATACGACCCTAATGCAGTAAAGCGAACAGGTAGGTAGCACCATCTGTCGAGAAAATTTGTGCAAATACAAGGGTGGTCGAAGGGTCTACGTCGAATACAAGGTAGTTTCTTTAGTAACTTTAAGTTTCACTTTGGCATGTTTCTCTTCTGATTTTCAAAATATACTGTTGCCACATATGTAAATGAAGTAACGTAATTTTTCAGTTGTTAATTACTTTCAATATATGCACTGGCTATAGTGCTGGATGTTTTGTTTCCCGCTTATTGCGTCTCTTCGTGGAAAACACATCCAGCCAGCAAACGAAAGGTACGGAGTTCGAATCCCGTTGCATTGCTTTTGGATTTCCAGCTTCAGCAAGCTTAACTAACAATAAGACCACTTAGAAATAAACCTATTTAAAATATCGGTATCTTTTGAGTGTTAAAATCTGACAACGAATCTCCTTCTTGCCTGCTGGCCGAATTGCTTGTATTTTGTTAGAAATTATAATCTTAATTGCAAAAAAAAAAAAATTTTTTAACTGCTTTGACTGTATTTGGTGTTTTATGTTTTTCTGCATTTTTCAATTTTTAATGCAGATGTTTTGAGTTTTTATGTATTTTTAGCTTGCCGAAGTGAGAACTGAATTGACTAAATGAGAAATATATATCTAATGAAATAGTTTAAATGAAATGCAGCAAATAGGCTGTACAAGGAAGACATTTTGCGTCCACATCAAATTTTCTTTAGGACAGAAACAGGAAATAACAAAATTAAAGAAGAATTATACTAAATGTGCTATTACAAACTAAAATTATAATTTAAGGTTCAAGGTCAAGGTGTTTCAAGTTAAGGTTAGAGCAAAGAATTAAAAGTATTAGATCTTACCCCCTTTTCTTAACTTCTCTTTTTTTTAATTCATTAAGGATTTTACTTTCGAAAATGTTTAATCATATTTTTCTTAATATTGTAAATAGGCAGGACTATGTAAAAATTTGAGCACGTAATAAAATGTTACTCTGTAAAAAATTCCTTTAAAGGTGGTAAATTTAACTTCAAAGTACAAAACTGTTTTGACTTGCATTTCTTTAGAAGCAATTTTTTCTCTCCTTTTTATTTTGTTTCTATGAATAACAAGTCCATAAATTTTATAGTTAATAAAATTGCACAGAAATAATAAACCAAATTTTTTTTTTAAATTTACGTTTTCTCGAAAACCGACTAAATTAGGTTTATTGATAAACGTTGTGTCAAAGAGAATTTTTGATGTTTGACACCTCATACATCCCAGATTCCTTTTAATATGTTTTAATCTGATACAGAATTAGAAATGAGCTTCTAGAATCTGTTTAATTTTTTTTATGTGCTTTCTTTTCTGTTTAAGTCATAAAAAGTAGCCGCTCTAAAGACGAAGGGACATAATTGAATTTTACAAAACGTAATTGCTTTAGACAACCATGCTTCATCCTTTCGCCGTTTTTGTAAGAGTAATTTATTAATGAAAAATCACTTTTAAGTATTTTAGGATAGCCTAACACCCCTCCCCCGAAAAAAAAAAAAAAAAAAAAAAAAAAAAAAAAAAAAGAGGAGATAGGAAAAAATAAATCTGATTTTTATTTATTTATTTAAAACATATTAAGAGGTATACATTTATATGATTTTTATTTATTTATTTAAAACATATTAAAAGGAATCTGGGATGTATGAGGTGTCAAACATCAAAAATTCTTTACGTATATGCTACATTTTCTTTGTTAATGTGTATTTTTTATTTGCATGCGTATTTTATGCTCTAGAACTTTTCTGACATCTGCTCTGCAATTTTTCTGTAAATGGGGAGAAAAAGTTGGATTTATATTATTGTCGGTAAATTTATTCTGGGTTTGATGTTTAGTAGTTTCACTCTATCTTCTCTTACTGACATACATATCTACTTTGATGGCTAAGAGTAAAAATCAAAGAAATGTTGGTGATTGCTTTGCCACTAGCCTTCAGCATCATACTGGTGACAGTGCGACTTTGCTGGGTTCCGCCCAGTCTCGTCATTTGAAATTGTTGAATTTTTTAATCAAAAATTCATTTAAGTTTTACAAAATATGAAATGGATAACAAGACAAATTTGAAATTCCAAATTTGTGCTTCCAGGTGCCCATGTTCGGGTGAAGGACTACGTTATTCAGAATTTTACCTTCCTAGGTACCGTTGTTTTTTCGCAGTGCCAGAAACATACATACATTCATGCAGAGTTTTCATTATTTAATATCTTTAAATGTAATGCAAGGTGATAATATTTGTTGGCAACAATTTTAAAAGTGATACATCCCATTTAAGCGATTCAGAGCAAAATACCGTTTCCAGAAAAATTGCCCTTCCAAATTTCGAGCCGTTAGAGCTAAATTTAGCCAATTGCTCGAAACAGCGTTTTATCTTCTGATGACAAATTACTCATTTATAAGAAAATCAGGTTTTGACGTTAGTTATCGTTAATGAAGCATGGTTTACACACAAACACTGAGGTTCAAGAATGTGTATTTAAAACAATAAGATATTTTCTCTCTGCATGCCTTTGTAAGTGTAATCCAGAAAATTCTCTGATCCGTATTCGGTAAGGTCGGGTTATGAGAGATTCTGCAGTATTAGTATTAATTCAGAAAAAGAGATCATAAGGTCCTTCCAGCACCCCTTCGTGGTGTAACAGTAGCACCCTTCCACGTTCGAGTCCCAGCGAAGGCACAGCACATTTTTCACACCTTCTGCTTCAAAATAACCTTATGGTTCTACAAGCTTGTTATCAGGCACAAACTTCTATTAAAATCCGCACATATATGGAAATAAATATATATGAAAATAAACACGTATAAAAAAGTGATTGTAAATGAATTCTGAAATATATTTTTTTTCCTCAGGTAACAAACTAAATTTTCATACAAAAAATGTCCCATCTCGTGTAATTCGCATTCCAAATGGGCAGAGTTGATCCCAGTCTGCTGCAAAATAACAAATTTCATTGTTTGGAATGATGTAATTTCCGTTACGATCCAGGAACACCACATGAACTTACGTTACGATACACGAGGAAACTACATGAAATGAAAATCACTTTTAATTGTATGACGTAACTTAAACGTCGACAGTCGACTATGACATAATTGAAATGATGGCAAGCATGTGATTTCAGCTTGTATTTTCACTGCAATTTAATGTGTAACCAATGTGTAATTTTTTTTTTAATGTGGCGTTAGCCCAGAAGTGCTATTAATCTCGAAACGGCATTATCACTTTAAGAATCACTTTTCAGATTGTTGCCACCGAATATTATCGTCCTATATTATATTTAAAGAAACTGAATAATGAAGAATCTACGCGAATGTATGTTTCTCGCACTACAAAAAAACAACGATGCCTAGCATCATCAAATTTTGTATAACATAGTCCTTCACCCGAACATGAGCACCTAGAAGCCCGAATTTAGAATTTGTTTTATTGTCTGTTTCATATTTTGGAAAACTTTAATGAATTTTTCATTAGAAACTCAACAATTTCAAAGGAAGCAATGGCAACACTGTAAGGAATAAAGCATTTTTATCTCCAGCGCGCGATACTGTCTGTCAGGAATTTTGAAAGTATGCTGTTTTTAAATTTTTTTTACCCCAAAGGCTCTGGATACGTATGTGTATGTAAATGAAAAAAAAAAACTCCAGTTTGGGCATAGTATAAAGTCCGGTATCATTCAGATTTTTTGTTTTGTTTTGTTTATTATCGTTAAAGGCCGGAGGGGAGAATAAATTCCTAAAAGTGCAATTAAGTGTTAATCCACACGTATGGAATTATGCGTAGATACTGAATTTAAACCATTTTATCTCTTTCAGTGAGCAAATAGCTAGTATGGCGTTTGCTCTGCAACCCTAAAGAAACCCCTGCGGTCCCTAAAGGAAACCAGTGTCATATACAAAGAAGGGACCTTCGAAACAACAGGGACGTTAAAAGCCTTTCTCTCACCACTTCTTTCGCCTGGTTGAATGCCAGGTTCGATCATTGTCAACGGGGGGCTGTCGTCCGCCGAAACTTTGCAACCTGGAAACAATGGACACATATATTCTTTTTCCTTTGTCTTAGCATTTGCTTTTAGAACAGACAAAGCCTTATTTTCTTTTATTTAACCCCTAACACAGGTCAAAAAGGCAGGGGCTTTGATGATGTATAGCCGGAGGCCTCGTCAGAAAGTAAAGTTGGTGTTGTTTGGAAAAGAATGACAGAAATATAAGTCATATATGTTAAAATTTGGATATTTCTTTCTATGTATAAAATCCACATATTTTTCCTGATAATGATACAGTTTTTGTAAAGGGGCTCTAATATATTCCCAAGTTATCAAAAGACCTAATCAAGTATTTTCCTTTGAAGTGCGAGGAATTATCTGTTTATTTTTAACTAATAGTTTAATTTTAAGTTAAGCTACTTTTCTACTTTTCTTCTTTTTTAAGTTAAGCTACTTTTTTTTCACCCACGCTTTTCATGCCAGAATTTAACGAGCGTTTATTCATATTAAAGGAGAAAGAAGTGAAATGGAAGAGAAGGTTTCGCAAGTTAATTTTAGAGCATATTCTGCCTACTTGAGAACACGCTGTACCTTGATTTATTAGCTATTTGATTCTGTGGCTTTTAGCTTGTCTAGGCTTGTCTCGCCGGTTTCCTACAAACCAGAGCCTTTCCTGCGCGTTACTTTATACTGTGAGCCGTTAGGCTAATCTATTACATTTGAGTTAGTTCAACATTACATATTTAAGTTAACCCAGAAGTGATGGCTTGTGTAAACCTAAGCTGGGCCTAACCTAAGCCTAACTTCTTTGTGTTCAAATAAAAAGGTCTGATACGTCCTTCCTCTGGCATTCCATAATCACAAGACTCGAAGATAATTTTTCTATAGTCCTTTTAGTACTTCTTTGTACGAAGTAAAAAAGAAGTATTCTAATCGCGAAAAATTTCGCGTATCGTATTTCAACGAAAATATCCATTTTCACTGCTATCGAATGCAATTTAACGATGTTTTTGCATGACATCTGTACGTAAGGACAAAATAAAGGACTCTTTTCCACCAAGAAAATTATAAAACTGCTTTAAAATGAATTCTGAAGAGATTTTTTTTCGTGGCGTCTGTACGTATCTCGTATAAATCAAAAACGAGCAGCCTCAGAAGGTTGAAATTTTGTACATAGGACTGCTATAACATGTAGATGTGCACCTCCCATTTTGTTTGCAGTCGGCAGCTTCCAAGTATATAACTGTATATATATCCACTCTGTTAGTCGGCTCAGTAAGCTCTGTTTCTTTATTCTTATATGTTTGTAAATTGTGGATTTTTTTGCTTTAAAAAATTACGGAATTAAGTGGTTCTGGTTACGATTTTTATGACTTTAGTTAACCTGCATGCAATACTTATGTAATTATCAACAATTTAAAAGTTTTTTGAAGTGCGACTAAGCCTCACTTCTGATTACCATGGCAGCCATGTTTGTTTTCATTTGAAACTTAGAATAGCCGATTTGTTGCCAATCTAGAGAAATTAAGCCTCGCAACAACAAAGTAACGTCGTCTTTTAATAAACTCTCAGAAAGTCCTTCGCGAAGGTATTTCTCCCTTTTGCAAACAGCCTTCCTGTACTTTCTCAAATATAAATAACCCAAACTGCAATTATAAGTGCAGGAATTATAGTCACAGTACTCGGGAAAACAATTAGCGGATTTCGAATGAGTAGGTGAGTTGGAATATCCTGCTGTGTTCCTAAATGATATCAGAGTGGATTTACAGTGGTGGCCAAAATTGTGGACACTTTTGGAAATTTTTATGTTTTTGAACTTTGTATGCTTATAGAACCTAGAAAGCGATGTAATATTATTGTGTAACGAGAAAGTGGTCTTTCCTATGCTGAAATTGCAAGACAGGTGGGTGGTTCAGTAACTACATCTGGAGTCCGAAAGTTTTGTTTACGATATCAGGAGACAAATTCAATAAAAAACAAAGAAGGAAAAGGCCGAAAAAGGTGCACCACATCTATTGATGACAGAAGAATAAAAAGAATATGTCTCCAAGATAGAAAAATGTCATAAGCGGCTATCAGAAGTGATCTGAATGATGCCGGTGTTTCTGTCAGTTCAAGGACATTCAGGAGAAGATTAACAGATGTTGGACTGAGAGGTAGAATTCCACGAAAATAGCCTTATCTTAATTTTCAGCAACGAAAAAAAAGACTACAGTGGGCAAAGGAACACATAGTGATGGGCGAAAATATGTAAGACGTAGAATAGGAGAAGATCTACATCCTGACTGCATTCAAGCAACTGTGAAGAACCCAGTTAGTGTTATGATTTGGTCATGCATGTCAGCAGATGGTATTGGTCGCCTTCATGTCATCGATGGGACACTGAATGCCAGAAAATACATTGGCACCAGGAGCGTAGCTAAAGTTTCCAGCGCCCGGGGACAACTGAAGAATTTGCGCCCCTTTCTGTGTGCCAAGAATGGAAAACATTTCATTAAAAAATTTCGTAGCATCAATTTGGCGCCCTTTGGATGTTGCGCCCGGGAACAGATGCCCCCCTTGCCCCACCCTAGCTACGCCACTGATTGACACTATTCTAGAACCAAAACTTCTGCCTTCCATCAGAGATGTCTTTTCCAACAATGCTTCGTTTATTTTTCAGCAGGATTCTGCTCCTTGTCATACGGCCAAAATATCGAAAGAGTGGTTTCGTACAAAAAGCATTAAATTGTTGTCATGGCCAGGAAACAGTCCTGACCTCAATCCTATCGAAAATTTGTGGCACCGTTTGAAAACTCTTGTCCGAATGAGGCGCCCATCAAATAAAAGGGAACTAATTAAGGCTATAATTGTTTCCTGGCATCATGTAATAACGAAAGAAGAGCTTAAAACTCTTGTCAGCTCAATGAAACGTCGATGTGAAGCTGTAATCAAAAATAAAGGGTACCCTACTAAGTACTGATAACTCACTGCAATCATCACTATCTAATGTATATCGATAACTATTATCGTTTAACTGTTTTTGTATCGCAAATTTGCATTTTGTGAAACGTAACGTTTTCTATAAGCATACAAAGTTCAAAAACATAAAAATTTCCAAAAGTGTCCACAATTTTGGCCACCACTGTATAGTTGACTTATTTACCATTAATTCCTTTTGCGATTCAAGCGGAAAACACACAGCAGAAAAATGCATGATTTATTCTAAGATACCTTTACTAGCTGAGTAACACATATATACAACACCTGCAATAAAAGCATACAAAAGGTTACAGCTAGTAATCAGATTAAATAGTGTCTCTGAAAATCATCTTCGCGAGAGAAATCGTCATGCATATTCAAGTCTTCATCACGTTTGCCGCTTTTACTCTCGCTAGACGAGTTGAAATCGAAAACTTTCACGTAAAACTTTTATTTCGGTTCACTTAAACGAATAGTCAAGAGAAGTTCAGTGGGATTAGAATGTTATTCTTTGGCGTGTTACAGAACTTCCCTTTTAAAACAGCAAGTAATGATTTTACAGCGAGTTGTGTTATCATAGCATTGTTAGTCTATTATATAAGATCGCAATTTCTAAGCAGAGTTCTTAGAAATTGTGATCGTCTCTGCTAGTTCTTTTATTGTTATTATTTGCTGTCATTGTTAGAATAAAAAATAACATGATATCGGCATTTCGTAGCAAAATTCGAAGATTCTGTCAGATGAAATTTTAAGGTGTAGTTATAAGATTGTAAGCATGATAAGGGTGCGCGGAACGGGAAGAAAGGCACCTGGGAAGAAAAAAAAAAAAAAAAAAAATTAAAAGTGTTTTGAGTTTTACATTAGTCCCAAAGGGACTTCTTTAACGCTTTTGTTTGTTACCTTTATTTATGAAATATCATATACTTAAACCATAAAATTCAGTTCAACAGCAATTTCACAAAATATTTAAAAACAGGACATCTTTAGAATTTCCGATACAGATTCTAGCGTCTTGAGATCAAATCCCTTTGAAATCGTTGAGATCGTTAGGAAAAAATTCTTTAAAATATTACGAATTGTGAAATAGTTAATAAAACCAATTTGAAATTCAAAATTTGTGCTTCTATGTCCATGCTAGGCATTACGTTATGCGCATTCTCCTTTATCTAATATCTTTTAAAATAATACGGGTCGTAATATTTGGTTGCAACAATTTTAGTGATTCAGCCTTTTACAGGGATTCAACACAAAATTCCGTTTTCCTTTCTAGGCTGACGCTCCTTTTGGGCGAATAAATGATAAGTAAATAAAATAAGTGTTTGTTTTTGAGTGATTTGAAGCCACTAATCCCCAGTCGCCCTTTAAAAGGGGGGAGTATATAAGGTATTTTCTCCCTCCTTTCTGCACGCCTTCGTGGTGTAACGCTAGCACACTCTACGCGTATTCGAGAGGTCCGGGTTCGAGTCTCGGTGAGTGCATCAAAATAACTTAATGACTCTACAAAATAATAAATAGATAATAATAAATTTAATAAATAAATTCAAGATCTACAAACTTATTTTAGCTAATTTAGATTATTTAAATTCTCTAAAGCATTGATTCTCAACGGGGGGGGGCGGTACCGCCCCCTCAGGGAGCAGTGGAAGGGTTTTGAAGTGCGATGAACTTGTTTTGGACGGCAGGAGGGCTTCAGCGAGCATGTTTTGGCATTCGAACTCCGATTTAGATCTCCGGAACATCAGAGCCAGTTCTGAAGACACTGTCTGTCTTAGGGTATCAGGACTTGTGCTTCTCTTGATTTGCTTTGGAAACATGATGTGTCCTGAATAGGAACAGGGAGCTTACTCAAGCTATGTTCAAGATTTGTGTGTAACAGACGACACAAGCAGGAAGGGTATACGAAACCCTTTATTTTCGATAATTTACAAGTACTCCCGAACTTCGGGATACAAAGACCAACCACTTGTAGTCTGAACGTAAGAATATAAAACTACTAACTAAAACTCTAACTTAAAGCTAATTTTGAATTAGTATACAAATGCCTAGCACTAAGACTGGCCTTTATTTAAAAGGGTACGTATGTAGTACGCCGAGCTACTGAAACTACAATACGTTTACAAATATCAAGAGGCTAAACCTCTGGCCTTAAAGACAACCAGCAACCGATTGAAAACTCGTAAAACTGCAGTGGCAAACGGCTTGCTTCCTAAAACTCCTTCCCTCTCTCTCGCTTGGCAAAAAGCCACAACTTAAGTACTTGGGCGTTAGCAATGCAATTTGCATAAACAAGTTAAAGCATTTAATTCTGCCGGAAGTAGAAAATAAGTAGTTTTAAAATAAAATAAACGTTAGTAAAACTTAGGATCCTTACAAGGGTTACTAGCAATCTTATAAAGAAAATGTGCTGTGTTGGTTTGATAGCCTTTTATAATAAGTCAAAATTATTTGTTAAGCCAAAGAAAGCTCACACCATGGGCGAAGAGTTGATCTCGCAGGCTGTCCAGGATGTTTTCGAAACGGTTTTACACCATCCAGCCACATCCCATAGAAAAATGTCCTATTAAGCAATGATACTGTGCGACGACGAATTGATGACACGGCGGAAGATGTTGAAGCTTCGTTATGCAAACTTCTGATATCCACCGAATTTTTCTTTCAGGTTGCTAAATCAGCCTTGCCACGTAGTAATGAGGTTTTACTGTTTGCGTATGTCCGATTTGTGAAGGAAGGAAAAATTGTTGTATCTTCGGAATATGGTAACTTGGCGATTTTTTGGCGAAAATTTGGCGACCAACCCTGCTACAGGAATTTGCTAGTTTTTGTTTGGACGCCATTTTGTTTTCACGAAGTAAAGGCTTTTTTTTTTTTTTTTTTTTTAACTCAAAATTTTTTTCCAACAATCTGCTAGCCGAATTACGCTTATGCTAGAACTTTTATGGAACAAAAGTGCTTAATCATGACGAAGATTTAGGTGCGCAATTGGGAGAAAGTGCAGAATCGCAAACTGCTTCACGCGTTTTTAAGAATTGCACATACGCGGTATCCATGTACACGTCAACCTATTTTCACTTAAAAAAAAATCTCAGAATTGCACAAAAAGGGCATTGCGCACACGCTTGACTTTATCCATGTACACATCGACCTATTTTCACTTAAAAAGTCAAAGAAAGTTGACAAAAATCCAATTCTTCTTACTCTTGTAAAAAGCGCCAAACAAATAAGTAAGAGTTTCTGCACTTTAGCAGCGAAATTGTTTCTAAGTGCTTATTAGCTAAAATCACGATCGAAATTTTTCGGAAAATGTCGATGACACGTTTCATGATCTCTCATTTCTCGGAGACAAAATAATCTCTGATTCGAACTGTGTACTTCTCAGATCATTACTAAAGTCCTAGCTAGTAGCCTTTATCGCCTTACCAAAATGTCGCCAAACTATCTGTTACCATATTCCAAAGATTAACCAAATTCATACATGCTTTTACTATATTTACACCTTGGGGTGTATACACTGAGTTAGTATTTTACTATGGCAGTAGCACTCCATGATCGTGGCCGTTCCAGAACGGTAGGACCGACGTTGGTTAGCAATAAGTCCTACAGTATGGTACTAGTAGCTCGTCTGGTCCGAGTATGATGGGTAATGTCCAAAGTGACGGTCAACCCGCGTAGTACTGAAAGAGGCACTCTGACTACCAGTATCAGTTGAGAGTTCCAGATCAACAACGATGTCCGTAGTTTGCCTCCCACTGGGATGGTCTCCGAGACCCGAGGTGAGACGAGCGCCCGGTGTCCCGGTTCAGCTCGGGGGCTTAAGAGAGAGTTCAAACAAGAGTCTACTCCGCAATATAGCAAGATGAGTTGTTAAAATCTTTTTGAGGGATAGTACGACCATCCCGCCTAATAAGGAGAATAATCACGGGTTGCTGCCTTAGTTACATACTAACTATATTATATGTACTTCCTTTATTTATTATATATTATATGTATTTCCTTTATTAACTAAACTGTTGTCTCTTTCTTGTGTTATCTTTCTTCTGAAAAGACTCATGGCGAGAAAAACATCGTCATTTGGACCTCTGGCTTCCCAAAAAGTTTGAAGTTTTTCTGCGCGTTCAAAAGCCATTGAGTATGTGTGTGTGTGTGGGGGGGAGAGCGGTTTAGCTTGAAATTCGTCACATTCGTTGTTATCAATGTCGCTTTCGTTATATTTTTTCATCGGCTGATCTTTAGACTATGGTAACTGGTAGTTTGGCGACATTTTGGAGGCGATAAAGGTTACTACCTGGGACTTTGGTAATAATGTGAGCAGTACTCAGTTCCGATTACGCATTATTTTGTGTGAGGGAAATGAGAGATCATGGGATATGTCATGTGATATTAATGGACGAATTACGGTTCTTTAATCGGAAAAGGGGGAAATCGTGAAAAAATCTGGAAATTTTGTATTTGGCTTTATTCTGTGTTGTGTGAAACAGTGTTTGTTAATTTTTGGATCCCATGGCCCTAACTAAAGTGAATTCGAAATGGGTATTTAGTGGGGTTGAAAGGGGTAGTAATAAGTGTTTCTTTAAGGTTGTGCGAGATAGAAGTAAAGATATTTTATTAAGTTATTTATTTTACCTGGTACCTTGCTGTGAACTATAAGTATGATTTTAAAGATCCTGAAACAGAAATAAGAAAAGTTATCGGACACGTAATCAAGATTCTGAAGAAGAATATGTAAGTTAGTATTTTTAATTATTTGAGGATATTATTTTTATGCGTTGTTCTAAATGTAAGGTGGAAGTAAAGTAATTTGCGTAAACGTGCATGGAAATAATTTAAATATTTGACACTAAGTATTTGTAACCATTTGTAATGTTTGCGGTATGAATTAGTTAGTGACGTTTGTAATATAATAGATAATGTAGAGGTAAAAGTTTTTGGATATTTTATTTATTTTATACGGGGAAATGTTCATATTTGGAAAGGGTATATACTTTTTCGCGATCAGGTAATTTCATACATGTTCTTTTTACCGGGTTTAAAGATTCAGAAAATGTTATGCATTTTCGTGAAATTTTTCTAATTTATGACAAAAAAGCAGTGTACATGGATATAGTGAAGAGTGTGCGCAATGCCATTTTTGTGCAATTCTGGGATTTTTTTTAAGTAAAAATAAGTCGACGTGTACATGGTTTATGTGTATGTGTTATTTTGAAAAACGCGTAAGGAGTATGGTATTGTGCACTTTTTCCCAATTTTGCAGTGAATATTTGTCATGATTAAGCAGTTTTGTTAGATAAAATTTCTAGCATAAGTGTAATTCGGCTAGTAGATTGTTGGAAGAAGTGTTCAGGAGATAAAAAGAAAAGAAACATGTCTTTACTTCGTGAAGACAAAATGGCGGCGGGAAAAAAAAATAGAGGGTTGCAGTAGGAGAGTTGGTCGCCAAAAAACGCCAAGTTATCATAATGTAAAGATCAACCTTTTTCATCTGCTTTAGCTTAAATTTCAGCTAAAATATCCTCGCGATTATCTACATCGTAAGTAACAATATTGGCGTCAACAGATACAGCGCACCACTGAGTGAACTTCCGACCAAGCGGATGTATGTTCACTCAGCGGAATTGGATAGGCCTTTATTGTTAAGAATTCAAGGTTACAAAGCATGATTACAATAAATATACAGTAGTACATGATCATCTTTGCTAATAGCTACATATAAGTTCAGCAGAATATATTTATAATCTTATTAATGTTTTAATCACAAAATACTTGTGCTAAATTACTTAATATAGGCTACAACTTAAAATACAGTGGTACATTATTTACATTACAATTTTTATTGCCATACCACAAGCTTCTTTTAAGATCATTCACTATGAAGTTAGCTCATTTATTAGATGATTTATGTGATATTTCCATTTTTGGTTTAACAATCTCTGGTTAGTATATATCATATAACTATGCAGTAACAGCAGTAATAACAACATAAATTGTACGTTGGTGTCAACTTTGCATTAATTTTAGTTACTTTTCATAGATATGTTACTAACTGTTTCATTAAGTGTACAATTAACAGTCATATCTATTGCTGCAAGATTTGACTTTTTGTTATTAACATTATCATTTACTTCCAGATGATTCCACTTTGAACTATATTTCACGTTATATTTGAACTACTAACTCGATACTAGTACATTCAATGCAATGCTTTGCAGAATTACTTAATCCACACTGATTTGCAATTACATACATCTCAAGAATGTTTTCTTAAAAAAATGTTTATATATATATATAAGTGCATACACTTATCTTAGCGTTTATATGACATATGAATTCCATAAAATAACATTTCTAGTTTCTATTCAGATAGTATAACATATTTGTTCCATTATATACAGGTCAGGTCTTGTTCAAGTGGGTTTTACGCCATGCAATAAAATCATCAAAAGATGTAATCACAATCATATCCTTCGTGATCAAGTCAGCACATTTCTAGTGTTCAGCCTAAGTATATTTTAATACATGTCATTGAAATAATTTCTCAATTGATATATGCTCTATTATTTGTGCAGTTACAAATCTAAAACCTACTGAAACTTCAGTTACAGTGAGCAAAAATATTGCTCGCTGTAACTGAGGTTTGTTCGTTAAAAGCGAGTTATGCTCCCAGGAACTTAACACTGTTACCACCCAAGTATTTTCGATTTCTTGTTAAACCAGGTCTCGTTATCAGTGAGTTGTACGGTATTACAATAACAAATATTAGAATTCCTTACGAAGTAACTCTTAACAAATTTGGCGTACGCAAAACTCAAGTTACGTAAAGGTTTACGGAACGCATAGCTTACCTAATTCGGGAAGTTGTTGAATTTGGATCTACCATCTAAAAGATGCTAAGGTACTTAAGTATTAACGCAACCAGGCCAAAATTCGCATAAATCGCCAAATTTGGCGACCCTACTTACGGCAACCCTACGTGTTATACGTAGTTTTGTAAAAAGAATTTATTTGTAAAAAGAAAAAATAACACTGGGCGTGTACTACCACAGCAATGGGTTTTCGGCGGAATTTGCCGAGAAAAGAAAGAGACTTTTTTGGTTACTGTACCTAACAGAAGCGCCGTTACCCTCATGGAAAAAATTTGCGAAAATATGAAGGAAGCATCATTTATTCGGATTGCTGGAAAGGATACAATACAAGTGAGTTCAAAAATGCTGGATTTCTGCATGGAACTGTTAATCACAAATATAACTTTGTGGATCCCAACACGGGCGTTTACACACAACATGTAGAGTTCTCAGATTATTGCTAAAGTCCTACCTAGTAACCTATATCGCCTTACCAAAATGTCGCCAAACTACCTGTTACCATATTCCAAAGATTAACCAAAAATTGTCTCAAGTGATAGGGCTCACCAGCGGCAGAGCGGTAAAGTTGCTGAACACTGGTAGTTGTAGGTACTAAATGTGATCAGATACTAAATACTAAATGTGAATCTATTTTGGATACTGTCAAAGTTTATTTTAATTATAAAAATATTCCTCTTGGCAAATATTATGTCTTTTGCCACCGACGGAGATCCTACAATGGTGGATCGTCATCATGGGTCCATATCCCTTTTGAAGAAAGAGGTACCAAGTATTTTAGCGTTCATTGCTGTTGACACCAATTAGTTGCAAAAACCTTAGCGACCGTTTGAATCGGTCATTGCAATGTGCTATCTCTACTGTAAATAAAATTCGCAATGATGCTATCAACGATCGATTATTCGGGCAGCTGTGTAAAGACAACAGGATAACGATGAATAATTCAGTGGCTTGCTACTACGCACTCCAAAGGCGCCTACTTCAATAGATTCTGGAATGTTTTCGACTCTGTATCTCGAAGAGTAAAAAGGTTCAAAGAAAGACAATTTAAGATTGATGTTGCTAACATGACCGATTTTTCTCAGAATTCATTGGAATTAATTTGCAGTTTCAAGGCGAAGAACTCGATTGGATCACAGCACAATCTGTTATTTCTGAGTTCCTAAAAAGACTCTTTTTATGGAAGCAAAATTTTGGCTGCAACGAGTTCAGGCAGTTTTCCAGTCTGATCTGCATAAGAGCAGTGAATCTGGTTCGATGTGTTTGTGTGTGTGTGATTATGGCAAAGCCTCGAGGATTATCTGCTTAAGGGTAGGGATGCCTTCGTGGAGGACTTTCTAAGGGAAACTGGCTCGTGTACACGTTACACATGGGGAAAACCACGAAAAGACCCATGCAGCCAGCCCGTTCGCGGGATTCGAACCTCGGACCGAACTACCAGTGTTCAGCGACTTTACCGCTCGGCCGCTGGTGGGCCCGAATCCGGTTCGATGAAACACAAGATTACTTGTCTACATCTTTAGTCTTTGCATAAGGACTTTTCTGAGCGGATTGAGGATATTTTGCCCCTGAAAGTCCCTCAGTTGGTCATGAATCCTTTTATGAATATTGAGACAGCAGAGGCTCAGGTTTAGGAGGAACTGACCGAATTTTCAACTAACGAAATTTTGAAAGCCAGATTCCAGTATGATGATGATGATCGTCTCACAGAATTTCGGCTTGAAAGTAACGTCAGTCGCATTTACCCAGAATTATCAACCTCCTACCTTGTCGAGCGAGGAATCAATGCTGTGGCTGGTTTAATTACAAAAAAGAGAAATCGACTCTAAATCGTGGAAGGAGGGGATTGGCGCCTTCATCTCTCTAAAAATATTGTGCCGAACGTTCAAAACATGATTGTTTCATTGATATTGATATTGAGAAAAATCTCATTTAGTGTTAAAGCCAACAAATTTGGTGTGTAAGTCTTCTGAAGATAATGAATTTTTGCCTTTATAATTCAGAAACGCCCCTTTCCCATACCTAAATTACAGGATTTTCACAAAGAGGGCGTTGAAAAATTTTTACGCTCCTTATGGGGTGGGGGCGGCAGCTTCGAAAAGGTTGAGAATCACTGGTCTAAAGCGTACGAGAGTTATATGCGCGTGGGATGCCTTCGTAGAGGACATTCTAAGGAAAACTGGTTCGATTCACGTCACAAAAGGAGCCAGGCGGTAATGTCCTTGAACACTGGTAGTTTCACATGGCTTCGATTCCAGGCGAAAGGGCTAGCTGCATGGGTGTTTTGTAGTTTTCCCTATGTGTAATAAGAGCAGGAGCCAGTTTCTCTCAAAAATTTCGGCCCACCAGCGGCCGAGCGGCAAAGTCGCTGAACACTGGTAGTTCGGTCCGAGGTTCGAATCCCGCGAACGGGCTGGCTGCATGGGTGTTTTCCCCATGTGTAACGTGTATACGAGCCAGTTTCCCTTAGAAAGTCCTCCACGAAGGCACTCCTTCCCTTAGGCAGGTAGCCCTAGTGTGAACATCACACAAGCCCACTGTCGCGGTGTCCACAATGCATGCTCTCTACTCCAGGCTAACCGCAGGCGACAGCGAGTTGCAGTAAGTGGAACGCATCTGACAGGTCTAGGAGCATATAGAACAATCTGCCCTAAGCGTCTGTACACGGTCTGCCTTGAAATTGTGGTACCAGTGGCTGAAGAGAGCTGACGAGACAGGTCTGAGGCTGTACTCCACCTGTTTCTTTTGGCAGTAACTGCCAAATACCGGTCCTCATTCGGCGTTGTAACTCTGGGGCGACCTGTGCTGTAACATCTACTCACATTAACATCATCTTGGAATCGTTGCCAAAGCCTGGAGATGACACTCTGGGCAGTTCCAAGTTCGTCTGATACTTCCAGTTGGGTACGCCCATATTCCAGACGGCCGATAATTCTACCACGTAAAAAATCATCCAAATGCGTCCTTTGTGTCATAACTATTCGGTTATTGCACTGAAATGCTTATAAAGCGCCTGCGAACAATTTTACTTCTTTGCCTGTATTCCTTATATATCACTCTCTTACACTCTCGTCATTGTGACGTACCATCGGTGTCATCTGGTTACTTCCTGAAATTTGCATATGATTCTTGAATGTGTGTGCAGTGATTTACAGGTGATATATATATATATTATTAGAGTTCGATTTCCACGTGACTCCGAATTTTTCTTAATTTATGGACATAAGTGTAGTACACACATGTGAGCATACAATGATACGTGTTACAGCTTAGCGACAAGAGTAATTGACGTAATGGTGCTAATAGTTCCCATTGTACGATGCAGTAAACACATATATGCAGAATGTATACTTGATGACAAAGCATATTTCACAAGTGTACATGAGCGGAGCCACTGAGGGAGGAGTTTCGGAAATCGACCAATGAGCTTCTTTGCTTGTGCTTTGCCATAATTAAATACACCACACCACCTCAAAAATTTAGCCGCGATGCCTTCCCTTCCGTTAGGCAGATAGCTGTAATGTGCTTTGCCATCATCAAATAAGCCAAAACAAATTGGATTTTTAAGTTTCACATGGGGAGAACCACACATGCAGCCAGCTTGTTGTCCTGGGATCTAACCTAGGGCAAAGTTCCTGTATTCAGCAGTCTTAATCACACGAGTCTTGACTGGCTGTCAAAAAATACGTAAGAGGCAGCAGCTTTATTTATATCGATGAGAATAACGAAGCTATGGTTATAGGGTTTTATTTATTTTTACTGATAGTTATTTTATTTTGGGAGCCTTTCCTCTTTTCCCTTTGCATTGTCTCGCCAGGATGTAAATGAGTTAGGGTGGAAGAGAGTATTTAAACTATCGGAGCAAAAAGGTTTGACAGAGCGTAATTTCGCTATTGTGAACGCACGTTTCTGGATTTTAGTAGCTATTAACCTTAACAGTGGCTACGCCTTCTTGCCGCCATGTTATTATCCTGCCGCTGTAGGCCGTTGAGTCAACTTGTTAGCCTAAATTGAATTTTGTAGTTTCACACTACTCTTTGCCTTTAAAATTATTGTTACAATATCTTTTAAGTTCTAACAGGAAATGATCGCTGTTTTTGTAAGCACGTAAGCCCGTGCCATCTGTTAAATATTTTGTGCTCAATAAAAGGTTCTTCGGACACCTCTTCCTTGGTTGCGTTCCTCTTCAAGCCCGTGCATGAATTCGTAAGGGTGAACATTTAGGTACATATAGTTACATTTTGTGATAGCGAAGGGTACTTTCATGCTTTCAAGATGTACACTTCGCTAATTTTGCATGGTTTCAAGAAGGCAGCTTCTGAAAAATGGCTCATGTGAAACAAATTCTCAAATCTCTTAACCAGCTTTTCCAAAAGAGGAAAAGAAGGTTGGGTTAAAAAGTAAATTGTAGATTTTCGTCTAAAATGTTCCGTTAGGAAAGACTGTATGGAAGGATATTAGTACGCTTGTGTCATAGTGCATTTATGTCATGCTTGTACTGCACCTAAAAGCGCAAATTGTACGTTTAAATTATTATTTTTGTTTATCGAAGGGTGGGCACTTGCCATTTTTCTGCATTGGCCACTCCTAAGGCCAGAAGTGATGGCCATTTTATTGCAGAGGCATAAAAAGTGGGCATCGTTACCTCCTATGAGGGGACAGACAATTGACATTCATACCTTCTCCGAGACTGGAACCGCCCACCAGCGGCCGAGCGGTAAAATCGCTGAACACTGATAGTTCGGTCCGAGGTTCGAATCCCGGGAACGGGCTGGCTGCATGGGCTTTTTCGTGGTTTTCCCATTGTGTAACGTGTATACGAGCCGGTTCCCTTAGAAAGTCCTCCACGAAGGCATCTCACCCCTTAGGCAGATAGCCCTAGTTTGCTTTGCCGTAATTAAAAAAAACCAAACCGAGACTGGAACCCTGGCCCTTCGGTATCGCAGTCGGCTTCCCTAACCACTATACCGTCTGGGCGGCTTCTGTATGCTGTCATCATCTAATATTGCTTTCTGCCTTATCTTAACATGTAGTTTGTTAAGATAGTGGCAGATCACAAAACGAGCTGGGTTTTATCTTTCTAAACACTGATTGACCTCTTGCATTAGATCGCCCTGGCAAAGAAATAAGAGTAAAAAGTTTCCGGAATTATTGCAATAAATCCCAAAAGCGATAACAAATTATCAAAAACATTTAACGTCAAAACCCTAAATCAAGAAATTTAGTTACTGAGACCACGTTCTGCACACTCAAATGCACACACACACACACACACATATATAATAAATATAATAATAATAATATGTATATATAATAAAATCATTAAAAATAATTTCCCCTGAAGAGCTTTTTATATTTTTGTTTAAATTATTTGTCGCACTTTAATTCTAATGTTTAAAATATGCCTTACTTTGATTATCATATTGCTTACAGCTAGTATTGAATTTTATTTGTAAATATTCAAGTGTTTGTAATGTTTATTTTATGTTTATAGCAGATTTCATTGCACCTTATTTTACTTATGTTAATATTTTCACGGAACTACAGTATCTAAGCTACTTTTAGCATACGAACTAGGAAATTTCTTTTAACTTTTTCTAAATTTTGCAGCTCAATGAGCAAAGTTTATATATATATATATAAAAGCATTAAGTCATTTTGATCAAATTATCCTAAAAATTAAATGTTCGAAATCAGAAGGAAAATTTTGGCTTGTCGTATATTAATTTACTCCACATTTCTAATAATCAGCTTCACCGCTTGAGCATGCTGAATTATTGAAAATAAATAAATAAATAAATAAATGAAAAGAAAAACAAAAGTGTAAAAGATAAATAAATAAAACTGAAAAGTAAATTATTCTGTTCTCTCAATCATCATCATCCATTCATGCGTTTAATGTAATGGCTACTTAATCCGCTACTTTAATAAGCTGTGTTAAACGATGAATTATCCATTCGGTGAATTTCGACCATCATCAAAATGGCCACAGGCGAATGAAGTTTAATGAGGCGAATCTGAGCGCGGATACAACACATAAATCGTTCAAGGTGGATGCATGCCTGAAAAATACACGTATTTTCTCTTCATATAATGAAACTTTAATCCGAACCACGAAAACTACTGACAGATTTATATGCAGAAGGAAAAAAAAAATATGTGGCGCTCACACCCCACTGGTAGTTTCCGAGGAAATAATTACAACTAATGGGGTGATAAAGTTGCAGAATAATCGAATAATTAATTTACGGTAGACTAGAAGCTCCAGGTGGTAGTAATGACTATGGTTAATAAAAGGGCTTACAAGTTTAATTTCGGGTGATTTTTTTTTTCCACTTGTACATGAATTTAAATTTATCGGCAATCTTCTTTTAGGAGACTTTTTCATTTCATCCTAACATTTAGGAACATCTTCATCACACAGTTACTTATACGAGAAAATGAACTCATAATTGTATAAGCTTTTGATTGACTAATTTTAATTCGACATAGAAATAATCTTGCTTACCCCCTGATTTTCCAACTTTGGCCAGGAAATTAGATAGTTCCCATGCAGTACCAACCAGAGGTAGAGTTTTAACAATCAGTTTGATAATTATAGTGAAGAGCCAAAACATTAGGACATTCCGAACATTTTCAATCATTGCATTTGCATGCCATGGCGAGCACGTGATTAAGTGTAAATCCCAAGTAGCACACGACGTTGCAAACTGGTCCGAGAATTTGCAAAGTGGTCGTGGTAACTTTTACAACGTTGCGAAGACGCAAAATATTTGCCATTGCATCTTGGCAATTTGTCGACTTCGCTGAAACGTCATGATATGACCGCTTTTAGAGTGTAGAGTTCCTCACTTTGTAATTCTAAGTTAATGTTGGAAGTGAAGCATCTAACAACTGATAAGCAAATAATCGCTTAAGTTCGGTGACAAGAAACAACAAGATAGAAGGGTAACCAACCCTTTATTGTTCCAATAAGATTTAACAAAACTCCGCCTGGGAGTGCTCAAACAAAGCCCGCACTTGGGCTTGAACTTAAAAGACTAAGAATTAAACTAAAACTAAGATTAACCAAAGAAATATAGCCGAAGCTATCAAGGTTCAAATCGAGTTGGCCCCTTAACTTATTTGACTACGAAGCTTAGCAAGGACCTGAGTACGGCCGAGCGTAATAACAGCTTTGAGAGAGAGAGAGTGGCCAAAAAGGCAGACGCGCGTAAATCAAACTCTGATTCTCTCTAACTCAGTAAGTAACTTCGTGGTTTAAATACCGCTTCTCCTCATTAAGTATTCAGCAAGATTCCAAAACTACGTTTTCGCCGGAAGTAGTAAGTTGAAGTTAAGAATTTGACAGAAAAGGAACTTTAACTTAAAATTTAACTGTTAATAAGGTTCCTTACAAGAGGTAGTCGTTTTAGCATTTTTTTTTTTTTTTAGTAGTTCATCAACATTACTTTTAGAAAGAAAAGAGACTAAATCTGCCCTTTCAAGAATCTGAAGTCCGCATAAGATTTACTTTGTAATGTTTCATTACTTTATTTCATCTAGATATATTAATCTAAGGTAGATTGGTCTAATGAAATGTAAATTTAATATAAATACTTTTGTTTTATTAAATTTAATTAGTACAGCTTATTATTTGAAATAAGAAATATCGTGTGCTGCTTCTAAATTTATTCTTCAGAAGTAGTTATTGAAAATATTAGAGCTAAAAGCTAAATAAATAATCAGCTAAAAGCTAAATAAAAGAAAGCTAATTAAATATAGCTACTCAAAATTTCGAGCGCAAATAAGGTTTGGATTGGAGGATAATGTTTTGCGTTTCCCGAAGAGAAGTATTCCTATTCTGTAAGAGAAAACGTTATATTAAAACATGGTTTTAAAATTTCAAAGGGCAACATTATTAATCGGCAAGGGAAAACCATCCATCATTAAATTGTATGTGGAAAGAAGACTCCAAACATGTACCCGAAAAAGGCAGGTAATGTTTCCAATATTTCTAAAACTAAATCATTGGTAACAAGAGAAACTCTGCCGATGCAGTTGCAAAGATGTATTTAGTGTAAAACCCCTAGAAACGTTCATTGGACAGCAATGGTTTTGAGGAGAACTGCTTGAAGACCACAAACGTTATAGTTGGTTTTGGTTTATTATATTACGGCAAAGCACTCGAGGGCTATCTGCCTTAAGGGACGGATGCCTTCGTGGAGGACTCGTGGAGGTGTTTGGTGTATTTAATTATGGCAAAGCACACTAGGGCTATCAGAAACCTCAGTTTAAATATTGTAATTGGTGTTTGGTGTATTTAATTATGGCAAAGCACTCTAGGGCTATCAGCCTAAGGGAAGGGTTGCCTTCGTGGAGGACTTTCTAAGGGAAACTGGCTCGTACACACGTTACACGTGAGGAAAACCACGAAAACACCCATGCAGCCAGCCCGTCCGCGGTATTCGAACCTCGGACCGAACTACCAGTGTTCAGCGACGTTACCGCTCGGCCGCTGGTGGACTCCAACGTTATGGAAACACTGCATTAAGGCAGAGGTTCCCAACGGGATCGATACTGATTCTTGGTAACCTCATTGAGATCTGAGGGGCCAATGAAGTTTGAAAGAGGGTGAATGATGATAGAAGTGTAGCAACCGAATCTGCATTATGAAAATATCTATGGTTACAAAAATTTATTAATAAGTTTGGTAATTAATTGTTTATTGATATAAAGCTGTATCATATAATAAGGAAAGACATATAAAACAAATTGATAAGTCATTTATAAAACTAAAATGAATTAAACTTAAACTTTTGAATGTTAATGTATTTACGAAGAAACTTTGAATGTTAATGTTGTTACGTTCAAAGAGAATGTTTAGAGCGGTAAAGTCTCTGAACACTGGTAGTTCAGGTTAGGTGTTTGAATCCTGGCGAATGGGCTGGCTGCATGGGCAGTTTCATGGTTTTCCCCATGTCTAACGGTTTTCCTTAAAAGTCTTTCTTTGGGAACCTCTGCTTTAATGCAGTTCACAGAGCATCTCTTCCTTTGGCGAATGCCCACCAGCGGCCGAGCGGTAACGTCGCTGAACACTGGTAGTTCGGTCCGAGGTTCGAATCCCGCGAACGGGCTGGCTGCACGGGTGTTTTCGTGGTTTTCCCCATGTGTAACGTGTATACGAGCCAGTTCCCCTTAGAAAGTCCTCCACGAAAGGCATCCCTCCTCTTAGGCAGATAGCCCTAGTGTGCTTTGCCATAATTAAATACACCACTCCTTTGGCGAATACCAATGTGTACGACGCTGTAATACAAAAAAGTGAAAGTTCTCTTAATATAAAAGGCCTATTTTAGGAACTTCTTTTCAAAATGTAACAGAAGTACCTATCCTTAGGAATATTCGCATAACTTTACTAGAATTTTAGATACGGGAATAAAGCTTGCTTTGCTTCAAAAATTCCTATTTTAGGAATTTCTTTTCGGATCATCAAAAGCTTTATTCTCGTATCATCAAAATCAGAAACCTTTCCTTGCTGCTCGTTTTTCTGCTGAACTTATTTCAGAGTTGATGTTCTGTATACTTTACTTAAACAATATCACGTGACCAAAAGTGCCGTAGTTTAAAGGATCACCTTATTTGATTCGCTTCTTACGCTAAAAACTTTGCTGAGATCAATCTGGAAGAGGAACACGCGAATGTAAAAATTATAGAAAAAAAGCAACCCTTGTCTGGCGCATATTTTTTAAAAAAATTTATAGATTTCGTTTGGTTTATTTAATTACGGCAAAGCACGCGAGGGCTCTCTGCCTAAGGTGTGGGATACCTTTGTTGAGGAATTTATAAGGGGAACTGGGTCGTAGACACGTTCGAAGTATAACAGAAGTACCTATCCTTAGGAATATTCACATAACTTTACTAGAATTTTAATTAATGATACTTTCGATGATTTTGATAGCAAAGCAAGCTTTATAATACGTATCATCAAAAATGCTTATTTTATGAAATTTCTTTTCGAAATATAACAGAAGTACCCATTCTTAGTAATATTCGCATAACTTTACTAGAATTTTAATTAATGATACTTTGGGTGATTTTGATAGCAGAGCAAGCTTTATTCTCGTATCATCAAAATTCCTATTTTAGGAATTTCTTTTCGAAATATAACAGAAGTACTTATCCTTAGGAATATTCGCATAACTTTACTAGAATTTTAATTAATGATACTTTGGATGATTTTGATAGCAAAGCAAGCTTTATTCTCGTATCATCAAAATCAATTCCTATTTTAGGAATTTCTTTTCGAAATATAACAGAAGTAAGCAAAGCAAGCTTTATTCTCGTATTATCAAAATCAGAAACCTTTCCTTGCTGCTCCTTTTTCTGCTGAACTTATTTCAGAGTTGATTTTATGTATACTTTAATTAAACAATATCACGTGACCAAAAGTGCCGTAGTTTAAAGGATCACCTTATTTGATTCGCTTCTTACGCTAAAAACTTTGCTGAGATCAATCTGGAAGAGGAACACGCGAATGTAAAATTATAGAAAAAAAGCAACCCTTGTCTGGCGCATATTTTTAATAAAAATTTATAGATTTCGTTTGGTTTATTTAATTACGGCAAAGCACGCGAGGGCTCTCTGCCTAATGTGTGGGATACCTTTGTTGAGGAATTTATCAGGGGAACTGGGTCGTAGACACGTTACACACGAGGAAAAACACGAAAACGCGTATGCAGCCAGCGCCGGTTTTCCAACTCTGGACCGAACTATGAGTGTTCAGCGACTTTACCGCTCAGCAGCAGGTGAGGATTTCGAGGGCGATCGGACATAGATCCGTGTTTTTCAGGAGCAAGAACATTTTTGTTTGTAACTAAAGTCGGAAACTGCTTTACATCTGAAAAGAAGAGACCTTTATCAAATAACCTCGATATCAATACAGATTTATTAAAGCTCTACGCCATAAAACGAAATTATTGTGGTTTACATTTTATGCTTATTTTATTAATAAATCACCTCAGTTTGGTATCATAAATATAAACCAAACTTACAGCACCTTTTTATTATTTATATATAAGCATGAAATTTAGTAAAAACATTTTCCCAAAGACCAAAAATTGAAATTCATAAGTTATAAATTTCATAAAATCCCATAAATGTAAAAAATAATTTACTAAATGTCAAAACTAAAATTCTTCAAACAAGTAATAAACCTAATTAAAAAAATGAATGAAATTTAAAGGATAAAGAATTTTATAATTATAATTTCACTTACGTTTTCAGTTCTGTTGATTCTTTCTCTCTCTTTGTTTAGAAGTAAAATTTTGATCTGAATTTGTTTTTTCCTTGCTTTGAGAAGGGGCCAGAATTTTCGGGTGAACTATTATAATTAAAATACATAGGACTGGTTCATCGGCTAATTCTGTAAAACCAAGATTTTTTATTTTTAAGAGAGATATCAATTAATTTCAGTGTTTCTCCTCCTGACGAAGTGGCACTGAAGTTGATTGAATTCTTCTTCTTTTATGTTCTTTATTCTTTAAATTTCATTCATTTTTTTGAATCAGAGTATTACTTTTGTTTGAAATATTTTAGTTTTAACATGTATTAAATTGCTTTTATATTTATAGGATTTAAATAAATTTATTTCTTATCAATTTCAATATTGCGTCTTTGTGAAAAATTGAAACTAAATTTCTTACATTATATATTTATTGATAATTTTTCAGCAGCTTAATGTGCGAAAATACTAGGCATGATTATATTATTTTTTTAAATTGTTTTTTAACTCTATATATATATATGTGTGTGATGTACCAGCTTTTGTCCGGAATAAATAGATTGGTGAAGAATCATAGACGTAGTTGTAGCTCAAAATATCAGACGATAAGTTTAAAAAACAGGATCCATTTATTATTATTCAGGAGAAATAGCAGTTACAAAAATCCGATCTCCGGAGTAAATAAAAAAGAGCTACTAACTTTTTGTATGAAGTTTATTAAAGAAAAGACCCCGAAATTCCTTTGCGAGTCCTTTTATAGCCTCTGGAAAGGCATAGCTTCCAAGAAATGACGTCAGCCATTCCAGTTCGCTTTAAATATCTCTAGAACATTCTATAACTGTAAGTGTAGAAAAGGCGGGAAAAACAACTTGACTACGGGGCTGTGGATTTAATTCTACGTGCTTTCAAATAAGAGACCGTCGCCATTAAATTGAATAGAACATACAGTTAGAATTTTAACTGTATTTTTGACTATGGAATTTTATTATTACATAATAAAGTATTTAAAAGTAAATTAAAATTATTATTAACTATTGGTTTATATATATATATATATATAAAATGTACCGTGGATAAGGATATTTAGATTTAATGTTAACCTTAAAGAACCATAGTAATACGAGGACGGCTCTCATTTAAGATTTCTAATCTTAATCAGTTACTTCAAAAATAGGAAAACATTACCAAGAAACCTTATGAGATAATTTTGCAAATCCTTTTATTATGTACTAGAAAGAGCTCAAACAGCTCATTCCATGTAAGTGATAATTTTCTGTTTGCTTTGAGAGAACAATTGGTGCATAGGAGCTCCCCCTTAATTAGGTAACCTTTTGTTCCAGTGCATTACAGGATCTCTTGTTGGTGTGTTTGCAGAAAGGTTAAGGTCTTTTAGAGGAAAGTAAACGAATAGAGGCTATGAGTGGAGTTTGGCGATAAACTTCCCTACAAAACAGAACAAATTAATTGTTGTCATACATTCAGTTTCAGTAGAGAAAAGAATGGGAAACTAATTAGAGTTACGGTACTGGGAACTGAAGGATAAATTAAAAGAAAGAAGAAACTTTGCATCAAACTATTGACATTAAGCAGAACAGAAAGAATTAAATTTTATAAGGGTCATTCGTATCTCATGAATGAGAAAGAACAACGAAAGTGGAACTAGAGACCTAGTGATTTATTGATTGAAGTACAGTTTTGTGGTATAAGAAATTTTGAATTCAGAGCCAAGTGGTGATAACTGGCACACATGATTGGACACTTAAGAAATAATAAAACGCTCTAGACTGTGATGCACTTTACAAGGTATTTCTCCCACTTCCCTAGCGTGCCTTTGTGGTGTAGTGGTTCAGCATGCTAGGCCGGTATTCCAGATGTCCGTGGTTCGATTCCCGGAGAAGGCGGTTGCATATTTTTCATCTTTTCTGCTTCCAATTAACATAATGACTCTACAAGTGGCGCCCGAACTAAAAGGGTTGTGGATGATGATTCTCCGCACCCAGGATTTGGCGACTAGTTTCCCTAAAACCCTAGTCGCCCTTTAAAAAGGGGAGTACATAAGGTATTTCTCCCACTTTCCAAGCGAGCCTTCGTGGTGTAGTGATTCTGCACACTGGGCCGATATCCAGAGGTCCGTGGTTCGATTCCCGGCGAAGGCGGTTGCTATTTTTCATCTTTTCTGCCTCTGAAAAAATCCTAATGACTCTACAAAGTATTTTTTGGAAGCCGGAGTCATGAAAAATGAACGACGCCTTCGCCGGGAATGGAACAACAGATCTCTGGAACACGCGGCCAGCGTGCTGACCACTTCACCACAAAGGCGGGAGAAATACCTTATAAACATAGGTAGATTTATAATCTGAATATTAGGAATAAAATAGGAAGAGGAAGTGTTTTAATTGAACACATGTCTACAGAGTTCAATAGTGTCTGTGAAAATGCTAAAGAGTAGTCACATTCAATAAACAGTTTATTGGACTTTAATTTATTAAAATTGGGCTAATATTGTATAGTGATATTGCATATTTGTCAGATTAATCAAAAAAGAATTTAAAAAATGTGATAAAGCAACTTTATTCAATGAGAAATTTTCATATACATGAGAAGGCGCTTCTTTACAATAACTTTTCTCACTCTTTAATAACTGAAATGAACTGCTGTACTACTGTGCTGAGCTGTTTCATTTTTAAGGCAAGCTCTTCCACATTCCTCATGAGCTCTACCACTGCGTCCTGTGGAATTGAGTCATCATGGCCAGTGTTGTTTTTCGATTCTTCTTGGAAAGCAGAATCTGCCTCATTTTTCTCAGGGCTACAGCGATATTCATATGCAGATATGAAAAGGTTATGTCGATATTGCTTACACACTGTGTTATCTGGACACTCGCAGCTATATAAACAAAAGCGCATGCAATTTAAGGAAAGTATTGAAACTTCAATTTTCTAAAAATAACATAATATTACAAGCATTTAATATACATTGACGAGTCAAAACATTAAGACTATCGCCACATTTCTCATTGAATTCGGTTGGATAACATGGAGGGCTCGTGATTAAGTGGAAATGGTATTTAACTGCTGCTCGAGAAGGTAAGGAATCCCTCTTGCACTTACTTTTGCGACCGATGGGAAGGGCTGATGATCTAAGCGGATTGTAATGGGTAAACTGTAATATCCCGAAGATTCAGAACGATTATCTCCGAAAGTGCACGACTGGTATGTTGTTCACGATCTGCCATTGTTAACATTTTATGCAAAAGGGATAAATGACGGCGAAACCAGCAGTAGGCGTCAAGGTGTCCACCGTCTACACGTCATCAACGAAAACGATGCATGAGACTACGGATGTATGAGACAACGAAAAAGATGTATGAGATGCTTGACACAGCAAAATTGGCGACGCTCATCTGACAATGCAGATTCAAATGCAAGTATTTCGGAACACACAGTGCAGGGAACACTGCACACATGCAACTGCACAACAAACGTTCCACTCGTGTGCCTTCTTTTGACCAATGTCATTGTCAACTAGACCTTCAGTGGCCCCGGGAACATGGAGACTGGGCCATGGATAAGTGGAAGGTATTTGCCTGGTGGAATGAATCACGATTTCTCATTCATCACGTCGATGGTCGTGTCAGGGTACACCGTCTTCCAGGTCTCCTTCCTGTACAGCAGGTCACAAACAGGCTAGTGGTGACAGTATGATGCTTTCGGAGACGTTCTCATGAGCTGCTCTGGGAGCCTTAGTTGTGGTAGAACAGATCATGAAAGCAGTGGATGTTTGAACATCATTGCAGATCAGTTGCTATGTTACATGGTGCCTGTCTTTCCCAGTGGAAAGGGAATCTTCTAGCAGGAAAACGCCCCATGTCAGAAGGCTCGAATTGTATTGCAATGCTTCGAGAAGCATAAAGATGATTTCCAAGTTATGCCCTGGCCATCTAACTCGTAGGATCTTAACCCCATAAAGCAATGTGGGATAGCAGGGAGCGGCAGCTCAGAGCTCAAACATCACTATGTCGGAATATCTTGACTTTGTGCGACACCTGCTTCGACATTTGGCACAACCTGTCTCCAGTTATCTACCAAGAAATTGTGGCATCCATGCAAAATGCGAGTTGCAGCCGTTTTGCAGACCAAAGCTCGTGCAAAGCGTTGTTTAGTAGGTGGTCAGGATGTTTTGGCTGTTCGGTGTATTGTTTCATTGTATGTCTTATTAATGATTTGTAGCCTTCTATAAAATGCTAATATTGTTGCTACTGCACATTTAAATTTTTGGCTTTTGTTTATTTACACTCTGTATTATTCTCATGTATGTACCGAATGGAGGAGGAAAAACGATTTGAGTCCTTTTAAATCATACAATGAATTTATCTATTCAATATACAGGATTGGAAAAAAGAGAAAGTATGCTCCCAAAACATAGGTAATTTTTTTTTCCATTTTTACGTGTTTAAAATATTTTTGGTTCATTGGTTACTGAAACCACGCTATTTATTGTTTAAAAGGCAATACATGTGTACAGAGCTTTCTCAGGAAAACATGCTTTAGTACAAACCCTTCACCGTTAAACAAACACAGAATAAACAAGCAATGTACAGATGTGTTCTCTTCTCCAACATGGAGAGCTATTTTTCAATTGACTAAAATACACCCATGTCCATAAGTGGAAATGGTACTTAACTTAATAAATTAAGGATAATTCAGGACCACACGTAAATCGAACTCTAAAGTGAAAATTTCACCCGTTGAATTATCCCACGCATCTTCAAGAATAATATGCAAATTACAGGAAGCCATCAGATGAAGGCGATATAACGTCAGAATGCCAAGAGTGTAAGAGAAGTGTATACATAAGGAACAGTAACAAAGAAGTAAAATTAGACCATGTGTGGGACATGCTTGCTGACGAATTGCAGCCCGTCAAGCACCTCCTATATGTGTACCGAAACTTCGGAGAGCACTGTTTGCTGAATGTAATAATCTTACCCAACATCAGCTCCATAATTTGGTACTCAAAATGCCTAGGCGTTGTTACGTACTGTATTTCATCGTCTGGGGAGACATGCAATGTATTACCCATCATACCAACCGTGTAAGGTTAAGTTTTTGTAAAGGAGATATTTTTTGTAATTGCTCCCGTCAGCAAAAGTCGCAGTTTTTACGAATGGTATCATACATAGATACTTTATGCCATCTTTTTTGTTCTTTACCTTTTGTTTAATAAACGGGCGTTCTGAATAAATCACGTTTGTTTTGTTTCTGAACCTTTATTTGTCGGAGCTGGCATTATCCTTAATTTATAAACATGAGTGTAGATTCTTTTGCAAGTTAAGTATAGTTATCAGCAGAATTATGAGTAGTTGTAATGATTATATATATATATGTAATAATAAAATTCCATAGTCAAGAATACACTTAAAATTCTAACTGTATGTTCTTTTCATTTTTAATGGCGACGTTCTCTTATTTGAAACTACGTGGAATTAAATCCACAGTCCCGTAGTCAAGTTGTTTTTCCCGCCTTTTCTACACGTACAGTTTTAAAATGTTCTGGAAGTATTTAAAAGCGAACTGGATTGGCTGACGTCATTTCTTGGAAGCTCCGCCTTTCCAGAGGCTGTAAAAAGACTCGCAAAAGGTATATCGGGGCTTTTTTCTTAAATGTAACTAAGCAGTAAACTTCATACTAAAAGTTATAAGTAATTCATTTTTATTTACTCCGGAAATATGATTTTGTAACTGCTATTTCTCCTGATATAATAAATGGATCCTGTTTTTTAAATTTATCGTCTGATTATTTAAGCTACGACTACATCTTCACAAATCTATTTATTCCGGACAAAAGCTGATACATCATATATATATAAATTTTGGTTCATAAAGTATCGTATAACAAGCAGCAAATGTAAATGCGCTTAGTGTTAGTTCCTCCTTCGAAATTATTAGATGCTTCAGACTCGAAATACGAAAAACCAACAGAACCATCACAGGGATTACCATGAGTCTTCTAATTCGCCAGCGAGGCCTGCTTTCGTTTAAAAGTTTCGTATTAACCTTTCCAGAGCGGAAGTATGGAATATCAAATGTATATATACAATATTCTTTTTCTCCAATAGCGAGCTGGCCTCTGCTAAGGCCAGAAGATATGACCACTTTATTATGGAGGCACCTAATAGGTGGGCCACCTTTGCCTCCTATGAAGCGACGGTCAGTTACAACCAAGCCTTCTTCGGGATTCGAACCCGGGCCGTTTGGTAACCACGGACTCCGGACGATACCCGAATAGTCCCAGTCAGCCGCCCGGGTGTTCGGATCTGCTCTCACCTGTCACCGGTCTGGGCGGCGTATGTGTACAATACCAACTCGCCAATAGGAGTAATAGATCTTTCATTTTGTTAGATGGACACACCGATTACTTACAAGCGGACAGCACTGGGGAATACGAAATTTGACGAAAATTTTTGAATAATTCCTTGAATTCAAATTCAAGGAATTAAAATATTTACTTTCTTGTTCAAATGGTCCCACTAGAAGACTCGATTAAGAAATATACTCAGTGGTAAGTGCGTGTAATTCATCGAACACCAAAAAGATTCTTTGTTGGAATGAAAGATAATAACATTCTCACCGTTCAGAAATATCTAAGAGGATTTTAATACCTAAGTGTCCACCAGCGTCGAGTGGTAAGCCCGCTGTAGACTGGTAGTTCGCTTCAAGGTTAGATCTCCGCGAATAGGCTGGGTGTATTTTCGTGGTTTTCCCTATGTATACACACGAGCCAGTTTCCCTTAGAAAATCCTCCACGAAAGTATCCCTTACCTTAGCAGATAGCCCTCGAGTGCATTTGCGAAATCGAAAGCCAATGTACATCGATACCAATACAACAGTATATTGTAACCGAGTTTTCTATAAACGGCAGTTTAAAATGTTATTTTTGAGAAGAACTTTAAAATACTTTTAGAAGATGAAAATATATCGAAAACTAATAGAATTCTGTGCAGTGTTTAGTGATTGAATGGTTCTAAAAGTTTCGGGATACTATAAATTCATTAGCCAAATCAGATTAAAAATTTACACACACACACATATGTATATACTTGCGAGTCTTTGAATCGCTTTTCAGAGAAATAATCAGTGGTTTTGTATATATACCAGTCACACCGCATCCACTAGGAACAAATTTCTATCGCCTTTTCCTTTCAATGGCAACGAAAATACATCAAATAAAGAATCTTTTCCTGATTCTCACTCTATTTACGCAAGATGCAATTAAAACAGCTTAATACACACGAAAATTTGCACCATTCAGATCTTGATTCATTTTGTAAAATACTCAAATCAAGTTATTCTGAGTAAGAAGAATCTTAAATATATTGCATTAATAATTACATCCTAAAAGGCTGTTCTCGGAGATAAAATAAAATATGTCCACTCTAAAACACTCTAAACTTATTTTTAATTTTAACCCTGATACGAAAGAAACAAATGTGTCAAATTATTGACATATTTAATTTGCCAAGTTATTTATACAATAATTTGCGTTGTTAACACACATTATTATACCTGCAAAAAGGTTTTTCAAAGCATACACTTTTATAGTTATATTTGAGGGTGATGTTAGAAAAATAATGTTAAAAATATTTTTAAAAAATCTGAAAGTGTTCAAATTTTATATTACGTCCTAAGAGGCTTTTTTCTCAACGTTTTTTGTGTTACCTTTATGTATTAAGTATCACGTCCTTCGCACGTAAACCATAAGATTCATTTCAACAGCAATATCACAAAATATTTAAGAGTGCATATCTTTAGAATTTCCGATACACAGTCTAAAGTGCCCGATACACACTTTTAGAAAAAGTTAACACCAGAAACCACGAAACTTTCAGCGGTGACCCAAGCGCATGGACGAAATAACAGATGCAAAGTTCGTTCTTTCGCCGCCGAACAGGATTTTTTTGTTGTTGTTGACTCGCTGAGAATAGGCAGCTGCGCTGACGAATTTTATTCCCGGGAATTATACTAGCATCTTCCTGGAATATTAAACTGCCTTAAATTTATTTCTTGATATGAGGATGTGTGAAAAGAAGCGTAAATTATATTATCAGAATTTGTACTCATACTAATTAAGGAAAAAAAAAAAAGATTTGTTTCTGAGCGAAAGCAAGTAATTACTGAGAATTACAACTTATACATAATGCAGATGTATAGTTTTTCTAAAAAATAAGAAATGTGTTTTAGAAATGAATTATACGTCGCCAGTATTATTAGAACGGTAGAAAGCCCATTTTTGCATTAAAGCGGTATTTAGTAAAAATAATAATAATACTCGCTTTCTGCAAAAAAGCCATACATGGCATGAAACTCAAGAAATGACTATGAGCATGGGGTAGTATCTAACTTCCTACCTCCATGCTTCGTTCCTAAGGTGAAAGCAATCGGAATTAGTACGTGATCAGCGGAGATAAAATCTATTTGTAAAACCAGCAGCCACCATAACTAGGTGGACTGCCAGATCAGCGACTCTTATTTTGTATCAGCCAAAGTAAATTGTTACAAAAATCAAAGAATATGTATCAATGACACCTTTTCACTTTGTGCGACATATGCATACGAGAGCTAAGCAGTTATAACTGCTGCCTTCAACCATATTTATAAAAGAAAAATACAAGTTTGAAAGTTATTAGAAACCTCTTAAAATCGTGAAGTCTTGAATTCATATTTTGTTCCAAATCTTTGTTTTGTTCTTAGCTAGTTAGGAATGGCCACATAACTGAATCCCAGTCAAGACAATTAGATCATAATTACATGAAAAATGGGGGGTCGCTATTTAAATTCATTTTTCATAAATTCTCAAGTCTAAAAACCAAAACAATAATAAACAATTAATAAATTATCAAATTTCATTATTCATAGTTCATACGAAAAACAGAGCAGTAAAATTTAATTCAAAGAACATTATCTATTTATCTATCGCTCACCAGCGGCCGAGCGGTAAAGACGCTGAACACTGGTAGTTCAGTCCGAAGTTCGAATCGCGCGAACGGGTTGGCTGCATGGGCGTTTTCGTGGTTTTCCCCATGTGTAACGTGTATACGAACCAGTTTTCCTTAGAAAGTCCACCACTCAGGCATTTCTCCCTTTAGGCAGATAGCCCTCGTGTGCTTTACCATGATTGACTAATCCAATCCAATCCTATTTATCTATCTAAATCAATTCTTATCTAGGCAATAATTTATCTTAATTATAGAATAAATGCACTCATAATTAACATATTCCTGTTTGAAATACAATTATTCTCAAAAACTAAGAAAACACAAACAAACAAATAATATAGCAATAATATTTAGTTTGCTAGTTTAAAACATAGCCTTTAATTGAGAGCGTAACTCTTTAAAAAAAAAAAAAAAAAAACAGGACAAGCAAAAGAATTAGAGTGTGACAAATGTTGTACTGTGTGTGCTTTTTTAATTTGATCTTAAACAGTTTAATACAAGATGGACCCTCTTTACAGTTCGAAGCTAAATTATCATGCGTATGATCGTAGTGAGAGCAAAATAAAGAATTTGTAAAATTTCGAATAGGTTGGCCAAAAGTCTGGCAACCATAGCATCTTAAAATTCGAATATATTTACGAAAACTACAAGAATGGAATACGACATAAACGCCACCCTGATGACCCAGTCATGTCAAAAACTGCTTGTCTAGTTGTAGAATGAAATTCATACTATTGTCTGTGCATGCTTGTAACAAAAGCTTGTGACAAAATTTAAATTTAAATTATTATCTCTCGTCAAGAACTCCTTAACGGAATATTCGATAGCAGCCTCAGTTACTTTAATAGGAACTCCAAATAAAATAATTCTATCCATATGCGATCTGGGTACACGTTCCGAAATATTCGGGAGAAGTTGATATCAAATGTTTAAACTGTTCTTGATGCTCCTGTGTATCACAACCTATCAGAAGATCCTTCGAACGAGTTAAATGCATATTCGTAATGTGGATTCCTGTATTTAATACATCAATTTTAGCTAACTTCGATTGAAATTCAGCCAAAGTATTGCTGGTTGCGATGAGGAGACAATGATAACATTATCTAAATGACGTTTAGAAGAAATACCAATCACAGAAAAATTATTCTTAAACTCAACTTTTCTAGTGTCTTCTGTCAAAAAACTTCTCTTACTGGGATAGGTATTTGTGAAATTTTATCTTTTCAGCCAGTTATTTCCGTCTGAATCGCTTTATTTATATTCCTTGGTGCGAAGTCAAAAGGAAGTATTATAATCGCGAAAAGTTTCAGGCAGTTTATTTCAACGAAAATATCCATTTTGACTATCGAATGCAATTTAACGATGTTTTTGCGTGATATCTGTACGTAAGGACAGAATAAAAGACTCGTTTCCTCCAAAAAAATTATAAAACTGCTTTAAAATTAATTCTGAAAAGAATTTTTCGTCGCGTCTGTATGAACGTCTGTACGTACGTATTTCGCATAACTCAAAAACGAGTAGCCTCAGAACGTTGAAATTTTGTATATAGGACTACTATAACATGTAGATGTGCACCTCGAATTTGGGTTGCAATCGGCCGCACCAAACGTATATAAATATATTTATATATATATCCACTCTGTTACCCAGCTCAGCGATCTCAGTTTCTATACTCTTATATGTTTGTAAATTGTACATTTTTTGCTTTAAAAATGATTGAATTATGTTGTTCTTATCTTCCGGTTAAGGTTTTTATGCCCTTTAGTAAATCTGTATTCAATAGTTTTAGAATTATCAACAATTTTAAAGTTGTTTAAGTGCCGATAAGCCTAATAATTTTTTTTTGATGGCGGCCATTGCTTGTTTACATTTGAAACAGCAGGATAGTGCATTTATTGCCAATATAGAGAAACTTAGCTTCGCAACAACAAAGATAACGCCTTCATTTATTATTACGAATTAAATCATGATTAATCCTTTCTGGAATTTTTTCGAGGAAATAATAATATTCAATTTCTTAAATATTTGGTATTTCTATATAAATTTTAACAATATTTAATATTCTCCCGTTTAATAATTATTTCATTTATATTTCATATAGACATCATACTCAAAGTAATTAGAAAATTCTTAAAACTCAAATTTTTAAACAGTAATCTTATTCATAAAATAATTCCAAAATTCTCATCTTGTCAGCAAAATAGTTCCATAATTCTTAATAATAATTCAAAATTTTTGACAAAAATTATAAAAATAACAATAAAATTGAATAATTGTTAATCTTCCCCGAATAAAATCTTAGAATACTTATACATTTGAATTTGATATCGTGATAAATTAGTGCTACATTATATTTTCAGATTTCAAAACATAACCAATTATCGAGTACTTACTCGATAATTGAATAGCCGGAAGGAAACGCAAAAACCTTTTATATCACGTAACATCTAAACACATTTTCTGAATATCGGCAGTTGATTTTCTGGATGGAAACAACTTTGAACATTTAATCTGGAACCGAAGAATTAAATCTCAATTCGAAAGCACTTGTAATAATATTTCACTTTCTAAATAAGTTAACCACCTTTGACGACGCCATTAAATCAGTTTACGTTATGTTATGTAGAAGTGATGGGGCCACGTAATATTTACTCTAAGTATAGGTATTAACCCCACACACTAACTAGAAAACTAACAACATTCCGGCATCATTCCTCGAATCGTGATGGAAATTGTGACTCTAGCGAGCATTACAAGTACTGCCACCTCCGGTGGCATCAACGGCACTCCTAAACCTTCCAGCGTTAAATTAGCTCAAGTAAAATAGATTAAATTACATGATATACATTGCGATATACATACCGTATATACCCGCGTAAAAGTCGAGATATTTTGGACAAAAAAGAAAAGACTTCAAAGTGGGGGGGGGTCGACTTATACGCGGGACCATAAAAAATTAAAAGAATCGAAAGTTCAGAAATGTCTTTATATAATGCAGTTGTTTTCTTCCCGCACTCAAATTGGAAGACTTATCAAATAAGTAACTTACTTGAAGTAATTTCATGACTTAAATTATGTGACGAACTAACCACAGAGTTTTATACTTTAACTAGAGTAAGTTTCGATTAAACCAAAGAATTTTCGGCCCCCGAACAACCGATCAATATCGAGCAATAAAAAAGTTTCGCCAACACGCCAAGAAAAGAGAAATGCAGATAGTTTTTACGTACGTATAACGTCTTTACGTACGTCTTTATAATAGTTATCGTTCATTCATGAAATACTTTTGTTAACAGGCGTACACCTCAAAATTTAAAAAAATAGCCCACGCAATACCTGAACAGTTTTGAATATTTCTTTTTACTCTTAAAAAGGGAAAATGCAGATAGATTTTACGTACGCGAATCTTTTACGGAACAAATTCTAGAAGGTTACTATATACGATCATTTTCCCCCAATTATCCTGCGTTTTGGATTCCGTAATTCCGGGAGAATTGACATCCGTCATTCAACCCCTAGATGTCTGCCTCAATAAGCCCTTCAAAGTAAATGTTAGAAAATATTGGGCAGAGTGGATTAGTTCCGGTCGACCAACATTTACAAAGGGAGGCAACATTAAAAAGCCCGATATTACATTAATTCCTCAGTGGGTTAAAGATGCTTGGAACGAAATACCCTCTGAAATGATTATAAAATCATTTAAAAAATGTTGTATTAGCAACGAACTAGACGGTAGGGAAGATGATGCTGTTTTTGAAAGTGAAAATGACTACGAAGGCTCTAGTAGTGATTCTAACAATACAGAGTTCGAGACTGAAAATATGTATGATGACGAGCCAATGACGACAGAAGAGTTCTGTGAAATGTTTGGAGAATCTGACCATGAATCGGACGTTGAAGGATTTTGATTTTGTTTATTTACCAAGGTATTTTTTATCGTATATTTACTTTTTTTTCTCAGATGATTTTGAATAAATGTAGTACTTAAAAAAAACTTTTCGAAGTTTCTCGATCGATTTCGGAAGTGGGGGGTCGACTTATACGCGGGTTTCTTATTTTCTACGAATTTTTTATGTCGAAGTTGGGGGGGTCGACTTATACGCGGTATCGACTTATACGCGGGTATATACGGTAGATGTACAGGTGCATATTCGAAGATGTTATCTATTGTAGTGGGTACAGGCAACATGTTTCAGGACGTTATATATTGCATTAAAAACACGCGTAATGTGTCCACGTTACAAATCATTTTTGTAAATATGATTTGTTTGCGTCAGTGTTTACTATCAGAAGTAAGTAAGAACTAAAAAATTGTTTACAAAGCTTACATTTAAGTAATGTTGTAAAGTTGTGCTAAAACTTTAGCAGCTCAATTTTGAAGATTCGTTATGTGCTGTAACGTATGTTTTTGTGTTAAATGATTTTCAGAAATTACATTATTGTCTAGTAGTACTTTGTTATTTGCATGTAAAGATTAATTATGATATTATAAATAGAGGTGGCTAGAAGCAACTTATTTCTAGTATATAGATCATGTCTACAATCATGACTTGTTTACATCATTATTTACAATCAGCATTTAAAATTAGAAAAGAATAGAAAATAATAAACGAAGACATAAATAAATAAATTTGAAAACAAAAGAAAATTACAGCTTCATCTGCATACTTATGCGTACTACGTACTTTTAGATATATGTGCTGATACATTACCAACTTATTTTTGTCAGTTCATTGTATGCAGTTTCGTGTATTTTTACAATAACTAGTTTTCAAGAATTACATTTTGTGATACATGTACATTTCGTGATTCATTGTTGATATTTGAACAACTCAATCCTGGCAATCGTTAAATCAGTTTCATACTCGGTGAAAAAAACATCATTGCCTATAACGCTTTTAAAAATGAATTTTTCGCGCAGTGACCATGGCCCTTATTTGGAATTCGAGAAGTGATGAACAGTTTATGTTATCCATTAGTTAAACCATGATAGAATAGTTGAATACGCTCGGAATTGGAAGTTCCACACACTTGAGACATGCATCGGTTTTAAAACGACTGCGCCTAAAACACCGTATATATTGTTGCGTGCGTACGGGTTCGTAATGAAATGAATGCACTAGTCCGATGAAAAATGAACAAAAATTTATTATTATCACAACAAAAATGCTTAAATTTTCTCAAATTATCACGCAGTATTACAATATCTCACAGTAGTTATCTTTTAACTACTCATATGTCCAATAGAACGTAATTCAAAACAGCTAAAGAACGCTAATCCGCGAATTCATACCGAATTCGCGGATACGAACCAACAAGAGCAGTTTTCTAAACAACAAACTAGGCAACTACTACGAACAGAGATATTTTCCTCCTTTTATAAGATTTTAAAATCCCGCGCTAGAATTTTCCAGTACTTTCTCGAAATCAAAAAGAGATATTTATTTATTTAATGCACTCGCTCTTGTATTTTCAATTTTCCGGCTTAGCTTTCTTTTAATATTCGTCACGCGCTGCACTGCGCAAGAAATAAAACCATTTAATTTATAATTGAACTAACATTAGCTTTTTAAATACCAAATTCGTAACACTGCCCCCTTCCCAAGGACTGCACGTCCCGGGCAGTACAATCCCTGGACAGGAAGCCAAACTTACAACTGTGGCATAAATGCATTAATAAGCATTACATTACAATAATAAACAACGTGAACAATAAATGCAACAAATAAAACAAATCAAATGCTATCAAATACAAATCAAATACTAAATGCAAATCAAATACTAAATACAAATCAAATCAAGTACACATTTAAAAACAAAAAGGACCATGGTTTTATACTATTTACAATTATTTACATTACGTACTATGGCCATAGTAATGAGCTAACCTGTCGTAATGAACGACTTTAGGTTTAGAGTTCGAAGACTTACGAATCCGAACCACGACGTCATTCGTGTTCAGCACTGTATATGGACCATCCGAAGGTGACTGTAATTCAGGCCTGACTCCTTTTCGTCGAATCGGGTTCCACAACCACACCTTGTCTCCTTTGTTGAATCTATGTCCAGTAGCTCTCGCGTTGTATTTGGTCTTCACTTTCTCCGTCGCCAAGTTCACTCGCTTTCGTGCGGAACGGTGCATCACTTCAAAACGGGCCTGGACATCTTGGATGTGTTCCTCAGGCGATTAAGGCGCATCCGTATGGCGATCAAACAGGTAGTCACAAGGCAGACGAAGGTCTCGACCGGAGAGCATCTGTGATGGTGAATACCCGGTAGTCTGGTGTTTCTCTCCGACCCTAGGAGGATTTCGGCAGCTTTCTGAATGACATGAGACGTCGGCGTTTCCAGGCGATGATTCCTTTTGAAGATGGATCGTCATGGTTTCAGATGCAGAGAACAGCTTATTCTTTTTTAAATCTAAGGAAAAATTGTGTTTCCTTAAAAAGTCCAATTCGAGTATGCATGGATCTGTAATATCCGCCACATATGCCGTGTGATTGTAGGCGGCACTTCCAAACGTGATGTTCACGTTTGACTTCCCAGCTATCTCGATCTTGTCACCAGACGCAGTCTGAAGGGTAACGCAGGATGGCGTCCAAATAAGTTTATCTTTAAACTGTTCAGCTAAATCTTTCCTAATGATGGTAACATTAGCTCCTGTGGCAATGATCATATTGCAAGGAACTCCATCGATATGCCCATTGATGGACAGTCCGTTACTGTTGCCACTCACCGTAGAAATCTTGAGTGCTTTAAAACAAGGTTTTTCATTATCTGGCAACCTCCGTTCCTTGATGTGGTCATTTATTTGTTTCCTGCGTCGTTGCTGAGAAATGGTCTCAATGTTCATACACTGGGGTGTTCTGCAATTCTTTCGTACGTGGCCTTCAGCTCCACAGTTCCAGCACTTTGGTTTCTTGTCAATCCTTTTCCTTCCCATGGCATTTAATTGTCTGTTTGAATCGTATGCCTTATTTTCCGTGCTCTGGGGTGTTCTGCAGTTCCTTCGTATGTGGCCTTCAACACCGCAGTTCCAGCACTTTAGGGTCGGTTTCTTTTCACCACTATTCCGTCTCAACGCATTCACTGGTCTTTTCAACTCATCCGTTTTATTATTCGTGCCCTGGAGTGTTCTGCAATGCCGTCATAGGTGACCTTCAGAACCACATCTCCAACACCTTCGAGCCACTTTGTTTTCACTACTCCGTATCAAAGCGTCGACTTGTCTGGATAAATCATCTAAAGGAGCCATCAGTTGATCCACTGGCTCGTGGACTCGCATAGCTCTGACTGGGTAGCGGTCTGTATGAGTTGCTTGCTGGGCTGCCTCGAATTTCATGGCTAACAACAGAGCACTTTTTATATCCTTCACATCCGCCATTCGTATAGCTTTCTGTATTTCAGGGTCCCGGATGCCATCAATGAAATATTGCAGGGACAGGATTTCCTTTGTTTCTGTCGGGCACTCCGAAAAGGCGTGATGTGACAGCCTTTCAACATCCGTGGCGAGCTCCTGAAGTGTTTCGGTGGGCTTCTGTTGACGGGATTTTAATTGAAGCCTGCTGTAGTCTTTTAAACATTTCTCGCCAAAGCGCAGCTCCAATGCGCCGGATAGAGCTTCGAAGTCAAGTCTTTGGTTTTCTGGAAGAGTCTGAAGGATATCCGCTGTGTCGGCTCTTAAAGAAGCGGCGAGATGACATGTCTTAGCTTGGGAATCCCATCCATTCGCATCCGCCACGATAGAAAATTGTGTCTTATACACTTGCCAGGATGACTTCCCATCATATGTGGATAGCTTCAGACGTGAACGAGCAAGCATCGGTAAGAATTTAAAATCATCACTCCTGCTCCCTGCCGACGCTACGAATTTCTTTAAAGTATCCATTTCTTTGGCAACTGCAGAAACTCTCTCATCAATTTGTTGTTCGATTTGTTGTTTAACGGAACAAACTCTTCCTTCTATTTCTTCTTTGACTGAATCAACTCTGTAACCTATTTGTTGTTCCACGGCCGAAACTCTGTCTTCTATTTGGTCTTTCACAGAAGAAACGTTTTCTTCAATTTGTCCAACTTTAATTTCGACCGCGTCTATTCTGCTTTCCATAGCCTCAAATTTATTTTCTATTACGCAGGTAATTTCTCTTTTCATTTCGTCCTGACCGGCTTTCATCTCAACTTTAAGAAATTTCATCTGTTTCTTAACGGATTCCTGGCCCAATTTCATTTCTTTCTTAACGGATTCCTGGCCCAATTTCATTTCTTTCTTAACGGATTCCTGGCCCAATTTCATTTCTTACTTAACGGATTCCTGACCCACTTTCATTTCTTCCTTAACGGATTCCTGGCCCAATTTCATTTCCTCTTTAATTTCTTCTTTGAAAGATGTTTGGCCAGCTTCCATCTTTTCTTGGAACGCAGCAAAAGCAGTAATGAGCTCTCTCAATTGTTCTTCCATCCCTCTTGTTATTGGCATTCAAATCCCACCGCTGCCACCAAAAATTGTTGCGTGCGTACGGGTTCGTTATGAAATGAATGCACAAGTCCGATGAAAAATGAACAAAAATTTATTATTATCACAACAAAAATGCTTAAATTTTCTTAAATTATCACGCAGTATTACAATATCTCACAGTAGTTATCTTTTAACTACTCAAATGTCCAATAGAACGTAATTCAAAACAGCTAAAGAACGCTAATCCGCGAATTCGCTACAATCAACAAGAGCAGTTTTCTAAATAACAACAAACTAAGCAACTACTACAAACTGAGATGTTTTCCTCCTTTTATAAGATTTTAAAATCACGCGCTAGAATTTTCCAGTACTTTCTCGAAATCAAAAAGAGATATTTATTTATTTAATGCACGCGCTCTTGTATTTTCAATTTTCCGGCTTAGCTTTCTTTTAATATTCGTCACGCACTGCACTGCGCGAGAAATAAAACCATTTAATTTATAATTGAACTAACATTAGCTTTTTAAATACCAAATTCGTAACACTATATTCGATATTACATTAAAAAAAATTCAGATGTAACATTTATTACAATTACTTCGAAATGGATCGTTTGTGGACCCCATTGATCCGCAGATACTGGGATTGTCATATTTGCTGCCATTGTCACATAGAATATCATCATCATGGAAAACCTAAAAGGAAGAGGAAATACGAAAACATTGTTATTTCTGTATGCTTTAAGAAGCACGAAAGCTCGATGTGTTTACTACTAAATAAGACCAATGATAGTTTCAAATGATCTCCGGATTCCAACTCGAAATGGTCAGTATGGCTGCAAATAAAAAGTTACGCAGTCAAAGGGATGAGCGATTCAACATCTCGAATCTTACAAACCTTGCGAAAGACTTCGCATTCTTGACAGGGTACAGGTAAACCGTTAAGGGAATGTACACTAGATGTTTTAACGAGCGTTATGTTTTCAAATTTTCACAGAACTAGTTTCAATGGGTTTACCGAACCACTATCCTCAGCTGCGAAAACGCAAATGAACGAGATAGGATATAATGATCAGATAAGATAAGAAAGCCTGAACAGAAAATAGGCTAGTGGCGCCATCTATTGATGAAACCAGAACTAAAACATAATTTCTTTAAAGGACGAAGGCAAAGATGGACTGGAATTAGGATCGTTAACTAGAACAGAAAGATGTTTTGAATGTAAAATGCCTCTAGAAAATACAGTTCTCCAATGGAAGATGTTTTTTGAATAATTTTGGCTGCAGAAAAATTGAAAGAGAGATTTTCGCACCAACAGTGTGGGGCAACAGAAGACTTCTGTGTTTCCTTTTTTCTAACATATGCCTCATGTCCCTTGACGCGAAATTTTAAGGCTCTCTCTTAGTTTGGCTAATGTAAATTAAACCACACTGGCAAGGAATCCTATAAAACTCAACATACTAAAAGATACACTCTTTTTTTAGGAGATTATAAAAATTCTGTTGTCATTCCCTTCTTTTCATCAATTAGCTATAAAGTTGCACATATTTTGCAGAAATTTTACTTTCGGGTCCTTTATTCTCCCATCAATAAAATTCCGAGTTCCATACTCAAGGACCCCATTCCGGACATGAAATCCTGGGGTATTTATAGGATTCCTTGCCAGTGTGGTTTAATTTACATTGGCCAAACTAAGAGAGCCTTAAAATTTTGCGTCAAGGAACATGAGGCATATGTTAGAAAAAAGGATACACAGAAGTCATCTGCTGCCAAACATTGTTGGTCCGAAAACCACACTTTCAATTTTTCTGCAGCCAAAATTATTCAAAAAACATCTTCCATTGGAGAACTGTATTTTCTAGAGGCATTTCACATTCAAAAAATCTTTCTGTTCTAGTTAACGATCCTAATTCCAATCCATCTTTGCCTTCGGCCTTTAAAGAAATTATGTTTTAGTTCTGGTTTCATCAACAGATGGCGCCACTAGCTTATTTTCTGTTCAGGCTTTCTTATCTTATCTGATCATTATATCCTATCTCGTTCATTTGCGTTTTTGCAGCTGAGGATGGTGGTTCGGTTGAACCATCGAAACTAGTCCTGTGAAAATTTGAAAACATAACGCTGATTTTTCGTTGTTTGACTTCTGAATTAGTAAAATGGGTTTAATTCAGCTTCTAAATCTTAAAACTACCCTGTTACCTGAATTCTACATTCTGTGACAAATTCCAGCTTATTATATTTTCTAGCCTTATAGTCAGGTTTAATGTTACGAAATGTACAGGTACAGTAAGATTAGCAGGTTTAGGGTTGCCATAAAATGGCAAAGGAAGGAAGGGTTGCCACATTTTGCTAGAAATCGCCCATTTGGCGATAAAATTGGCAATATGCCATAGATGGATGGAGAACCTTCTAGAACGTTTTCTTACTGGTTTAGCCCGGAATGTTTTCGAATACCAGCCAAAAGCTATATAAAACCTGCTGGTACGCGGAGAGTCAGTTAGAATCGAATCAGTTAGTTAGTCCGTGCGGAGTCCATCGAGTTGACAGTCGGTCAGCGTGTGCCGAGTAAGTCGTCGAGTGCATCGAAAGAGTCTCTTAGTGTATCGCAGTTATTGCATCGTGGCGAGAGTGTGTTGAGCTCCGGGAACGACTGAACCGAAGAGTCGGGAATTGTGCTCTGTGTGTCGTCGAGTGCATCGCGAGTTGTAGCTTGGAGAGTCTCGAGAGTACGTGGAATTCCGAGAACGACCGAGCAGAGTCAGGAGCTGTACTCTGGTGCTTTGCAGTGAAGTTGTCTCCACCGTCATAGCCTGATAACCTGAAAGCTGTGACGCTGATCGTGCCAGCGTGTTTATAGAAGATCTTCGACGACTGTGTAAACGTGATTTTGGATCTGTCCTGAGAACACTGGCCAATAAAGTGCGTTTTGCTACTTCATTAAGTGCTGTTGTCCTTATTCACTCCAAATCCACACGAACCCCGTAACGAACGTACTAAAGGAAAAAATAACGTAACAATAAGTTGTCACGTTGGGCTGAAGTCCTCGACTGCATTTTTACAGCTTGATTCTTCCCTAGAATTTTGAAAACTTTTGCCTATTACATTTTGAACACCTTGCCGTACTCTAATTTTCTTAAAGCATCTATTTAAGTGTTATTATGTATTTATTTACATAACATGCACAATTTTTAAATGATTTATATAGGTTAGGTTATTTAATTACGGCAAAGCCTCGAGGGCTATCTGCCTAAGGGAAGGGATGCCTTCGTGGAGGACTTTCTAAGGGAAACTGGCTCGTATACACGTTAAACATGGGGAAAACCCCATGCAGCCAGCCCGTTCACGGGATTCGAACCTCGGACCGAACTATCAGTGTTCAGCGTCTTTACCGCTCGGCCGCTGGTGGGCAAATGCTTTATATAGATTCTGACATGAAGCAGTACAACTACTTTCGTTCGAAGTACTGCTACGTCAGCTTAGGCAAAGTTCAATCACTTGGCGGGAGGCATTTGAAATTCTGTGATTACAGCTTTTCGCAGCAAAAATCAAGGTAATTCAATGGTTTTATATTCCATTTACAACTTATTACTTTTTTGGGCTTTACCGCATTAAAATACAATTTTAGAAAGTTTTTTTTTTTTTTTTTTTTTACTTTATATTAAAATTTCCATTTGATTTTGAGTAAACGTCAAAGCCTATGTTAGGATTAACTCAACCGAGGTTCTTCAGATTGCAATGATTTATTTTTACTGTACATCTTACTTGTGTTTTTCCGAAATTAATTTATATTATTTAGTATTTAATTTATTAAATTTTAGAATATTTTAATATTAGAAACACTAGTTGCTAGTTACAGTTTTACATTACGTTATTTTTACAGTTTTGAGAATTGACTCTTGATCTGTTTAACGTGTTGTTAAATTAATTGTTTTGCTCATCTGGATGGGTAATATCGCCCCTCGTATTTTGTAATAGCAATTTAGACTCGTCCTTTTTATTTTCCGAATTGAAGGCTTAATTTTAAGGATAATCTCGCATGCATTTAAGTAAGTCACTAAAAATTGAAAAAAAAAAAAAAAAAAAGAATTAGATAATACACCAGACCAGTGCCGGTCCTAGACTTTCGACTTGCCACGTGCAAATTAATCCGCTCACTGCGTACGTTTTTTTTTTTTTTTTTTTTTTTTTTTTTTATCAAAATATGCTCAAAAATTGCGTATTCTTTTTTATTACGTATTTCAAACCTACATATATTTTAGAGTTAAAATATACAAAAATTTTGGTACTTTTCCGTTTCGCCGGCGCAAGCGATAAAGTCGCCAGTAACGGTACAACCGATGCTAAACGAAATATCCTCGCTGGTAACCTTTTACTTTAACTTTTACATTTTCAAAACAAGTCGCAGCCATTTCTTATCAGATTGATTGTTTCTTTCAATACTGGTATACAATTACATAGAATTTTAACCAGATAGTTCAATTTTATGCTTTAAGGCCATTCGCGGGTGGTAATTAAGTCAATTAGGATGCAATCACACCGTTCATCCGATGCCAAAAATATAGAAAAGGCAAAGTCAAGGACTAAATTCATGCATTCTAATGAGAATGCACTAGCGAAGTAAAGCACTGCGATTTTACAAAATTTCTGAGTAAGCTATTCGTACGATTGAAATAATTCTTGCATTTAAATTTGTAATCCAAATTAAGATTTAACTTGAAATTAATGTAGATAATTACTGAGAGAATTAGATTTTTGTAGCGTAATTTAAGTAAGATGAGATCGCTTGGGTCACGTGATGTGAACCAACGATTCAGGATGTTGTACGATGAAAGCATAGTAAATTCTTAAATGAATGTCTTTTTACAAATTTATTGTTTTTATTTATTTGCTTTTTTACAAAATTTTAAACGACATTAAAATGTTTATACCTTCAAAATAAAAAATTCTTAGTACTAACATTTGTCAACATTTTTTATGTATATACTATGTGTTTTCGCCAAATTAGACTGCTTGGCAAGATTTGCGCCGGTGAAACGGAAAATTACCAAAATTTTTTGCAAAAGAGTTTATTTTCAATATAGAATTAGATCATAGAAAAAAGGTTGTCAGAATACTGAAATTGAAGAATAATGATATAAAAGGAAAATTCTGAAAATTAATATTGGTTAAATTATGATTTTTTTTAAATACAAAGGTTAAACATATATACTAATGAAAACATTTGCATAATGTAATATTTTGCACCACTGTCCAACATTTTTCAATAGAAACTGAATTTTCAGATTCATCATTATCTGCAGAGGAATCCGAGAAATTCTCACCAGTTTCGCTATAACTATCTTCAATATACTTGAAATCAGAGTCAAAACTACTATCAGTGTCGGAAATATCGTCAGGAATATAGGTTACAGTGGGTACAAAAAGTATTTGCACACATACATTTTTGTTCACAATTTATAAGAAAATGCATTAAGAAATACAAAAATCGACAATTTATCATGTACTTAGATGTTATCATGTGACAGTAATCGAAAAAAAAAAAAAAAAAAAAAAGACTACGGTGAATTTGTCGGCGCAAGGGGAGTCGTGACCTTAGCCGCCTTTCTGTGAGCCATCTATGAATGGTCCTTGCGGTCACTGAAGCACTAGTTGCACGTACAATCGATGATAATGATGCATCTGGGCAGTGGTGTCATGGAGGTAGGAAGTAAGAAGGAGTCGCCCTAAACAAGTTTCTCCGTACCCTGCTCTGAAGCACCGGCGATCCCTACGTGGTGACCAAAACATTGGGTCATTTATCATTGAGTTCTATGGGATTTGACGTGTTCGGGTGTAAATATTTTGTAATTACGTCGCAAATATACATATAAATGTATATATTTTCTTTTTTTACAACACTTCAGAGTCCTAAGTATGTGAAAACAACATATTTTTAAACAACATTTCATTCTGAACGGAATTAAATGCTATACTTTTCACAGGACAGTTTTCTCAGAATGGTTTAATTTGAATGAAATATTTTCACAAGTTTTCGTTAATTACATTAGAAAAAAAATTAAGGTAATTTGATTTTATTCGGTTAAGGTACAAAAATGAAGATCAAAGTTTATTGTATTATTAATATTAAAATTATGCATTATTTCTTTTCTATTTATAGAGCTTCTTCCTAAAATACTTTCTTAAATATGACATGATTTTTTGGCTTCTTTTAAATAGAAAAATGTAAGTCAATTTATAATTAATGCTCTATTCGGTTCATTTTAAATTAGAGAATTATTAGGAATTAAATAGTATTTGACTTTCTCTGAACATTTCTGAAAGGGAATAAAACAAGTTTTTTTTTAAGTATTATTTAAAACTTGTAACTGAGTTATTATAAAATGTAAAGGGAATAATTCTTTTAATTATACTTATCAGATTTTTTTTTTTTACCCTTCATTTCAACAATACATATTCCAAAACTCTTTATTACGTTCTTAAGTGCGCATCTCATAGCATTTGCTTTACAATATCTTTTAACAGATTGCTTTCCAATACAAACAATTTTTGCTTAAATAGTTTTATAACGTATTTGTCAACAGGATTTCAATTTATGTTTACAATTCAATATTAAGGTTATTATATATTTAGATAACATTTATAATCATTATAAATTAGATACATTTAATCATTAGATTTCTTCACAGTACTTTTACAGTTGTTTATAAGTGAATAAATTCTTCATTTCAGATACGTTTATAAATAATTTAATGAATATTTAAGTATTTTGTCAAAGGCAGATACATGCTTTTTGCAAGCACATGCATAAATACCCATACATATTTCCTATTTATCATTTCCGGCATGTGCAAATCTTTAATTTCTGTGCATTCACTATATTTTTCGTGTAAAGTAATTTACACTAATTTAGCATACACCCGAAAGTTTTACATAAAAATATATATGAATATAATTTGAATGAAAATTATAAGTATTATTTTTAATACCCACTCAAAGGTCAGTTTTTCTTCAAAATTCCTCCACGATGGCATCTCTCTCTTTAGGCAGATAGCCCTTGCATGCGTTACTCTATTTAATAAAAACTTATCTGACCTATGTGCCTAATTACAAATATTTTAACATACATAATTTTATATTTACATTTAGCCATCAAGTTTCAAACTTTTCAAATCTTCTAGAAAATAAATTTTGGCAGATCTCTTTTAGCAATTTTCTTAAAATCTATATTTTTGTAGTGCAACAGCTTATAATTTTATAAAACAAATTCATAATCAAAATCGCTGTTGTTAGTTATCGAAAAATAACCAAGATGTGATTTTTGCGTAAATGTCACTAAACTATACAAATTGCTATTATCCATCCCACTATGAATGTTTCTTTCATGCGAAAGTGTCCCTTTTTCGATTTCTATGGAACTGTCGTGTGTTGAAATACTATCAGAATCTTGTCAAGCGAGCTTCTGAATGTAAACAAAGAACAACCCCGTCTGGTGACCCAAGCTTCAAAGCAGTGCTTCACTTCTAGCGCGGAATGGCCCCTCCTCCCTTTCCTACCTCCACGAGTGGCGTAGCTAGGGTGGGGCAAGGGGGGACATCTGTCCCCGGGCGCAGCATCCAAGGGGCTCCAAATTGATGCTACGAAATTTTTTAATGAAATATTTTCCATTTTTGGCACACAGAAAGGGGCGCAAATTTTTAAGTTGTCCCCGGGCTCTGGAAATTCTAGCTACGCCCCTGCATCTGGGGCTGTGACGCTCTGACGATTGCTCGGTCTTCACGTTCTGTCGTTTCTCTAGGCCTACCGCTTCCTTCTTGACGCTGTGTGTGCCATGGTTCACTTATTCCTGCCGACATCGTCTAATACAGGCATCGCTCCTGCTCAAATGTCGAGCTATTAGGTAAGGTAAGACCAACCGGCTTCTTTGAACCCAACTACACGACCTCTCTCAAAATCTGACATCTGCGCATATCGTTTGCTCACCTGTATGCGAGACATAGTTTCTGTCTGCCAGAGTACACGGCATGAAATTCGTGAAGAAGTTATGACCTGGAATCGTAATTTCTCCTCTTAAATATCCTGCCAGTTGCGCAGTTCAGATGCGCTGTAGCGACAACCGTTCATTCATTGGCAGCCAAAATGTTAAATTTTGCATTTTCCGTCGAAACCTGTATGCATATCAACTTGTGTCTAATTTGCTTTATATCTTCTCGGTGCGTCGTGGTGCGTATTTTTTTTTTTTTTTTTTTTTTTTTTTTTTTTTTTTGTCTAAGAGTGTATGATCAGAAAGAGCATCAGTTCTCAGAGTTTTTAGTTCAGATTTGAATTCGGATTATCAAGAGATCAATCCATTACAAACCTGTACGCACTTGACACTATTTTTTTTCCTTGGTGAACGTTGTGGATATATTTCGTGAACTGTTTAGCTAAACGTTATCGCAAAATCGGGGGATTTATAGAAATAATTTATTTTGGGTTGTTTCAGAATAAAATATCAGCATTTATTAAAATGCATGTATAACCTATATTGTATACAAAATCCCAGCGCAAAATTATTTAACGTACATATCCTACAATTGAAACTTTTATTATTGTAACTTTATTCCAAGAAAAAAAAAATAAACTTAAAGCTAAATCAAAATTTTGAACGTGCTACGTAGTTAAATTAATAAGGGAATTTTATACAAACGCTTAAAATACCCCGCTACCAGTGTTCATATACTATAAGACGGAAAAAAAAAAAAAAAAAAAAAAAAAAAGTTTTTGTGTAATTTTGGGTAATTTTTTAATTGGCTGTGATATTCACATAAAGATGTGTTTAAAAATAATAAACTTTTTTTGTTTCAAGCGTTGCACGAGCCTTTTTTTCACATAGATATTTTAGTAGGTATTGCGACAGTTAAATTGTTATTTTCTATCTTCATTACTTAAGACGTTTCCTGTCCCCCATTTCTTTCCAAAAAGATTGGGTGCTACAAAAAGTCGTTTATCGCCATTAATGGGACATTCTATTGAGACTGCAAGCCTTTATTTTCGTTTATCAATATTGTAAAAATTGTGCATGTAAAACAAATATTAATTCAAAGTCTGGCGTGTGCTAAAAAATAAATTTCTTTTACACTCATTTTAAAGTTTTATGATGCTTAAAGGAATGATGAGCCAGATCTTTTTTATTCTCTGTAAGAATTAAAAACTTTCCAAATTGTAGATTTTAGTCGCTGATATATATATATATATCAGTTTTGAATAGTAAAATTGATAGATTAATGACATACACAAAACTGATACATAATCAACGTATCAAATATCGGATTTGTAGCTCACCTTAAATAAGTTTCTTGTCTAGATAAATATTAACAAATCTCCTTAGATAGCAGAATGGTTTTAACTTTCAAATTTACCATTTCAGGTAAACAATTCTAATTTAATTATAAAAATTATCTTTATTAAATCTAAAAATTGGACGGTCTAAATTCACACTAATATTATTGCAATATATTCCCGTATTAAGCTTTCCATTTTTAATCATTGAAGTTATTTTAATGGTTATTTAACTTTGTTACAAATTCCATATTTTAATACTAGAAACGTTTAAATATTTATTCTGTTTTCCACCTGATGTACTTTGGTATACATTTAATTTCTAATACACATTTAATTAATAAATTAATAATTATGAGAGTCAGCAAAATTTTCATAATTAACAAAAAAAAATTAAAATAATAATAATAAACTTTCTTAAATTCATATCCTGGGATTTTCAGTTCCCTTTTAATCCATTTCCTTTTTCACATATTGTTGCACTGTACTCAAGTTTTCATGTATATAAAATTTTAATAATTTGTATTGTATTTATGCCAATTTATATTTAAATGATAATTTTTACAAATTCTTGCTTCATAACTCTAGTTAACAGAAGATGTTTCTAACACCTTGGCAAAGCTTAATCTTCAGCATGTAGCTTATTTTCTAACCTAGTTTCAGGCTGAATTATTTGTAAAATTAGTTACTTGAAATTATTTGTTAACAAAGATGGTCGCTAAATCACGCTAATAATATTTCTAACTGTTGTAATTTATAATGCAACGAGTTCATACGATTTATAATATAATTCCTTTATAATTTTTTCAGCAGTATTGAAATTAATAGCAGATACTGATAATGTTATACATTTAGATTACAATAATTTAGATTGCCATTGCCTTCTTCACTCATGCTTTTATGCTACTTCCTAATATTTCATAATGGCATACAGGTAAGTTTAACTTATTCATTAAACATGTAAATCTCTAATTCAGCCCACTTTTGTTCTTACGTGTGCTGTATCTTCTATTTTCTTTAATATATTGTTCAGCCTAATTTCAAAAGGTCTTATGATCAAGCGGAAAAGTCACTAAACATTGGTAGTTCGACCCGAGTTTTTAGTCCCAGTGATCCCCTAGCTCTTTCTTTTTTTGTACTTATTTACTGTGTAAAAATGTATAGTAAAAATTTCAGTTCATGAAGTAAAAATACTTTTAAAATTTATTCTTTAAAAATATTGCAAAATTTTTCACCTTAGCGTATCTTTTTACAAATCCCTCTGATAAGAAAAAGTAAGGAAAGAAATTAACTTGTTTTCGGTGATTGATACCTCAGTGCAAATAATGTGTAACTTTTTCCAAAAGCATAGAGTTTATATATATATCAATAAATTATGGATTATTTCTCATCTAATTTTCTTAACATTTTTATTCCAGAATTTTCCTTTCACACTGTAGTGTTTAACTTTATGCATTTTCTATAATAATTTACATTTGTTTATAATTTTACGCAAATGAAAGTGATTATTTAATTGTATAAGCTTTGCTGAAAGATAAACGAGAAAACAAAATTCTATCACTTGCTGTCAAGAGAGTGTTTGATGTAATAATTCTTATATATTTTCTTTGATAATTTTTATTTAATTTCTATGTCCGTATTTCAGTTTCAAGGAATGCTTGCTCCGTGTAGGGTATATAATGCTTAATAAACTTATGATATGAAAGAGATCTAAATTCTCTTCAAATTTCTACTGTATTTTTTAAATTTCAACCCCTAAGAAATTTACTTTAGAAATCGTTTTCATGATTTAATATTTTATACTTATTTATTTATTTTATTCATACTTTAGCATTTTCTTTAAGTTTATTCTTTATCATGCTAACCTGTTTTTAAATATTTTTCTCAATACTTTTGTAATTTAAAATTATTACATTTATTATGATATTTCACATTAGTTTGTTTGAATACAATGGATTGCAATAATTAACTTACAATTTTTGGGTAACATGAAACACGTCTTAGGAATTCTAATCGTGAAATCATTCCATACCTGCGCTTGTTAAGTAAATCCTCGATTCTTTCCTTCCTGTTTGCGTAATTCCTGTTTTTTATTTTTTTATGCTGCTTCACACCATTTATTGCTGCGTATATATCTATCTGAATTTGACGAATTACATCTGTGAATACAAATATATTAGGATGGGAATGATAAAAATTCGCTCTGAATTTTGAATGAAATGCTTCACATGCATTAGTTGTTCTTTCCGATGAAATATCAGCGTAAGTCCAAAGTATCGAGGGAAATCTTTCATCCTCATCTAGGTAGTTCTCGGTTATGTAATCAGTAAAGCGCGTGATGTTTGCATCCCGTGGTCGCTCTGACATCGGATCTTCAACGAAGCTATCCGAAACTTCAGAAGCATCCAAAAAAGGGTAATCCAAATACAAGTTGAAGCCATCTGCCAATTTCTGAATTAACATTCCTATATTGTTGCTGCAATCCGCATTGTTGAAATTTTCGCCACCAAGCTCGAGTCAAGTGGAATCTACATCCTGTAATAGAACATTCAGGCCACATTTTTCTCACAGCTTCATGGATTGCATATTCAAAATCGGCCACCACAATTTCTGGCTGAAAATTCAAATGCAAGTTAGAACAGAGTTCTTTCAGTTTTTGAAACATAGTTTCGTACATTGCCGTAGACTTTCCTGGTAGCAAAAAAAATACAAGTGGGATATAATGTCCATTTTCCACTGTATGAAACGTAAACATAAGAAAAATTTTGGGTAAAATGTGAAAGTGTCATCAACAAAAAACTTTTTTTTGTCACATAAGATCCTTAAATTTGAATCTGTTGAAAAACAAACTATGTTATTTCTATCGTCATTAATCTGAAGAAGATTTTCATGTCGATAAGATATCACTTGCATTACATTTAATGCTGAATGCACATCAGAAATACATTTTGGAAGTGGAGGTAGGACTTTTCTTCTCTAAAGGTGCATATTTCTCCGAATGCAGTGAACATCATGGCTGCTAACAATGTCTGAATGATGAGCTGCAACGCTAGTCAGTTCTTTCCTGATTAATTTCTGTGGTTTTTCAGATGTATCTTCTGCTGCTTTCTGTTTAACACCGTTTGAAACAACTTGCCTGGAAAAAGTCTTGCAACGCTCATGATTGTGACACAGATAAGATTTTGATAACACGTTATTTGTCTTATCAAGATAAAGTGTTGCTTTGCATTTTTTACTTGTACAACGCCATTTTTGGTACTCTGCTTTTCCACAGTCCTTATAAAATTTATGTCCTGAAAAAAGAACGAGAATTTTTCCTCTCTGACTGCGAATAAACTCCATCATAGGTAAATATGCTTAAATAACGCCAATTTTAATTCAAGGTGGTATTTATAACAGAAGCAAATATATTTTTCACCAAGATAGACAAAGGAACTGATTGAAAATTTAGCTATTTAAGGAATATACACTGACTTCCGGTTGTAGGGGTGAAAAAGGTCAGAGCCCAATAGTTGTGCTCATGAAGAATGTCTTGTAGCCCCACATGTTGTTACAAAGATGAATTTATTGCCTGCAAGAGTATTAAGAAACCTTCTGCAAGTCATCTGAAAATTTCTTTTGTGTTACAGAGCAATTAACAAAAGTAAATCTAAAGCGCGATGTATAAAAGAAATTAAACGAAAAGAAACGATTTTTCACAGACAATTCAGTGTTTCTCGTCAATTAATTCAGTTCTTACTTCACGACAAAACAAAAATACATAAAAACTCAAAATATCTGTATTAAAAATTACGAAGTAAATCTTAAACACTTATTTCGTGGAATAAATTCCAGAAAGGATTAAGCATGACTTAATTCGCAATAATAATAAAAGAAGGCGTTATCTTTGTTGTTGCCGAAGCTTAGTTTCTCTAGATTGGCACCAAATCCACTATTCATTTATAAAACACAGTTGGCTTCATTTATAAAACACAGTTGGCATTATAAACTACAGTTAGCTTCGAAAAATAAAATTGCAACCCTGTAGGCAACGGGGGAAAGAAATTTTGATCGGCGCAGATGGACTATAGCAGGACGAGGGGGGGATTTTTATCAGCGCAGTTGGAGTACACCCTCATGAATGTCCCTTATTCAAGCAAAGGATTAAAAAAAGCTAATGTAAAAAGAAACTGCTGCTTTTATAAAACAGCACATTAAGGTTTTAGAAAAGAGCGCTTTACACCGCTAACATGTCGCGATAATAATAGAACATTGTTTTACTTTTCACGAGAAAGAAAAGATTGGGAGTTATTAAAGTCTTAAAGTAATTTCAAAAACTTAAAAAATTTAAAAAATTGAAAGTTTTGAGATATTATATTACCCTCAAAGGGGGCTTTTTTTAACGTGTTCTGTGTTACATTTATTTATTAAATATCATGTTCTGCACACGTAAACAATAAAATTCAATTCAACAGGAATATCGTAAAGAATTTAAAAAGAGCACAGTCTCGCACGCTGGGGACAAAAATGGTTTTTTTTAGTCCAAAGGGGCTTTATTCCTGAAGGACTATTGTTTTCGTTTCGCGATTTTGCGTTGGTTCACTATAAATGTCCGTTTCACTTTTCTAACTGTTGCCACCAAATGTTAGAGTCCTGCATTATATTGAAAATTATTTTTGCATAAATGTATGTATATTTCTCGTATTGTCATAAAACAACGGTACATAAAGCCATCGAATTTTGAATGACGTAATCCTACTGCGAATATGGGCATGTGGAAACCCAAATTTGAAATTTGGAATTTGTTTTATTATCGATTTCATATTTCGTAAACTTTTAACGAATTTTTCATATGCTGTGCAGAAAAAAAAAAATTATCTTCAACTCGCGAGACTCTGCATCGGAAAATATAAAGATATGCTCAATTTAAAACTATTTCGCGATATTGCTCTCGAACTGAATTTTATGGTTTAAGTGCGAAGAAAATGATATTCAATAAATAAGACAAAATGTTAAAAAACACGCCCCTTTGGACGTAATTTAAAATCTGAAACCTGCCAGATATGTTTTCCTCACGTACGGTGTTACCAATTCTCGCTTTGAAATCGTCGAGTTTTTCAATCAAAAACTCATAAATGCTTTACAAAATATAAAATAGATAATAAAACAAATTCAAAATTTGGGCTTCCATTGACTCCGTATTCGGGTGGAGGAGTACGTTTTTGTATTGAAAATTGGATGGCTCTAGATACCGTTGTTTTTCCACAGTGCGAGGAACATTCATGCAGATTCTTCATTATTTAGGTCCTTTAAATACTATAATATATGGCGATGATAAAAAGGTTTAGGAAGATTTATATGAATTACATCTCTAGATTAATACCAATACCGTTAAGGGACTTAATATCAAATCATCGGCAAGATAACTTTATATTCTCTGGACATCTCAGCATTTTTCGATCTTTTCCGGAATTCCTTGAGTTTGAGGAGCACAGGAAACAGCATTCGAGTGTTGACTCTTCCAATATCGCTATAATCTAGGTTTGTATTTTACTTCCATCGGATTCCGTTTCTAACCCAATTAGGCCATCTCTCCAGAAACCCCACAAGACCTTGCCTACTACTCGGTCGGGTTTGGATTTCAAAGAATACTGAAGTAAGTCTACATTTCTAAAATAGTCTATTTTATCAAAGAAATTGGATCTAGCAAATCAGAGTACTTATAATATCATTGCAGTGGATTACAGAAAAATTTCATCAATTTAGATTTCACTGATTGCCGCGTGAAGCGAACAGCAGATGTCTGCACCTGAGGGTTACTACTGAATAATTTATTGATAAATAAATTGCTTATAATATTATGATTAAGTATATCTCATAATTTATAATATGTAAGTAAATGTTGATGTAAATATCTGAATTTCTTTTTTATTTTTACTTGGTTATTTGAGTAATCGCCTATCCATCTGAAATATAGTGTTATGAAATGTACAGATAGCTTCCCCGCAAAGCAGTTTTAGGGTTGCCATATAATGGCAAAGGAGGGCAGGATTGCCACATTTGGCGAGAAAACGCCCATTTGGCGACAAAATTGGTGATATACCATGGACGGTTGGAGAACCTTCTGGAACGAATTCTTACCGGTTTAGCCCAGAATGTTCTCGAACACCAGGCAAAAACTATATAAACCCTGCTGTTCCGCAGTCAGTTAGTGTGCGTCTCTCATCGAGTGAATGTGTGTGCTTCGCATAGAGTGCGAGAGAGTAGTAGTGTGAGTGTATCTCAGTGTGTGTGCCTCGTCTAGCCAGCTGATAGTCAGTCATTGAGCGAGTGTCTCGAAGTCTAGCGCCCAGGTGGTCGTCGAGTGCATCGAGAGAGTCTTTTAGTGCATCGTCGAGTTTTGTCTTAGACTGTGCTGAGTGGAGAGCTATACTCTTGTGTATCGTCGAGTGCATCGTGTGGAGAGAGTCTCGAGAGTAGAGAGTTTAATTTTCGTTTCCTATTTTGTCTTTACTGATAACTGTAAAACATGGTCTTCGGGTAGGATTTAAACTTCAGACTTTACGCCATCGAACGGAATTGCTTAAAAGGTAATTCTACTGATTTTTACTAAAATAATATGATTCGAATATTCGACTTTTATATTTTTTTCTTCTAAAATTCTAAAATTTTATTTCTATAAATTCGTTCAATTGTTATGAATTTCTATGATTTTTTTCTTACTGCTTAATCAAATTAAATGCCATTCACTTAATTTAACGCATAAAAGGAAACTTTTTTATATATATAAGCGGCTAAAGTGTGTGTCGCCGATAGTTTATTGTTGCCACTCGGAAAAATGAGCACAGAAATTAACGTTTCCGCAGTTTTTAAGATGAGAACGGTATCGATGGATTCGGAGAAATTTTTGGAATCCGACGATACGCGTGTCGAATTTCAACTCAGCGCCGTTTTATAGATATTCGAGAAAAAAGAATTCGGCACGTAGCCAAATCCCTGTATTAGGGAAAACCCAAGAAAGAAAGTGGAAAATGTAAGGAAAATGTAGGGAAAAATTAGTTTTTAATTAATATCTCGGCTAATTAAATTCCCAAGAAAACACGAATGGTCAAAATGGCGTGCCACGGACCTGCGGAATCTAACGGTGTGCTTCACTAAACCCGGAAGCTAGCCGTTTCGGAGAAGATGATGTTACTTCACCCCATATATATATGCGGCTTAAGTGTCTGTTTGTCGCCGATAGTTTATTGATTGCTTGCGTAATTGTACTAGCCAGTGGGGTGAAGTTGCCACGGCACAGGGTTGCCGTTTCAATTGAGACGTAGAAACTTTCCTGTAAAACTTGCCTTTGCTATGACCATCCACAAGTCTCAGGGCCAAACGCTTGAGCGTATTGGCATTTTTTTACCTGAGCTTGCATTTGGACACGGTCAACTTTATGTTGCCTGTTCAAGAGTTCGTGAATGAACGGACGTAAAATTAAAAATAATGGATGGTCCTCTGCAAGGTGAGCTTAAAAATGACGGAAAGATCTACACAAGAAATGTTGTGTACAAAGAGATCTTTAACATGTGAATTAACCTTTTATTATTTAAATCACCTTTATTGATTGAGCTAGCGGTGGGCTCTTAAGAAATGTACCGTCAGTGGTTTCCTTCATTGCACTCTACTTTAAGCGAGTAGAAGGGGGAAACCTCGTGGGGCAGTTAGCAAAGGGGCGTCCTCGCCGCCTGACCTGTTTAATTCAATTTGAATTAGCAGACACCTTTGCACAAATCATTTTAATTATAATTTATAATATCTAGAACAGCGGTCATTTCGTATGACCACCGGGCTTTCTAGTAGGTTAATAAAACAGATGTATTCATTTTATTACTCCAAAACTGTATTGGAGCTCCTCTAGACTTTTTTAATGTAACATTTCTGAACCCAGGTTTTGAATGAATTTAGATTTACTAAGTCTGACAATTTGATTCCAGTCTAGTTTCCAAATGAAATTTTCTGTGTTTACGTCATGCATTTTGGCCCAGCAGCGCCCGAGCGGTAAGGTCGCTGTTTCATCTTTGATGTCTCTGCGGTGGCGTCCGAACTAAAAGGGTGATGGATGATCATTCTTCACACCCAGGATTTGGCGATTGAGTCCCCTAAAACCGCATTCGCCACTTTAAAAGGGGAAGTATATAAGGTATTTTTCCCGCCTTCTTCGCATGCCTTCGTGGTGTGGTAGTCTGCACGCTGCTCCCGTATTCCAGAGGTCTGTGGTTCGATTCCCGGAGAAGGCGTTGCTCATTTTTCATCTAGCCACTTACGAAAAAATACCTAATGTCTCTACAATTTTTCTGACTTGTAGTCAGCCCAAGCCCACAAAAATCCTCGTGGTAAAGAGCGCAAGTTTACGCCTGCCGTTGGCAACAACCTTACAAGTGACAGTGCGATGTAGTTGAGTTCTGCCTCCAATTTTGATGAGCCCACCAGCGGCCGAGCGGTAACGTCGCTGAACACTGGTAGTTCGGTCCGAGGTTCGAATTCCGCGAATGGTCTGGCTGCGTGATCGTTTTCGTGGTTTTCCCCATATGTAATGTGTATACGACACAGTTTCCCTTAGAAATCCTCCACGAAGGCATCCCTCCCCTTAGGCAGATAGCCTTCGAGGCTTTGCCGTAATCACAAACACATCACATCATGTCACGCATTTTAAAATTTATGAAAAGAAAGAATAGTTAAATTCTAAGAAACCCACGATAACTTCAGTAAATTTCGGATTTTATAAAGTTTACCTCTAAAATCATTTTAAATTTCAGGTTGGAAAAACTATTCTTCAACTGCGTTTTGAATAGAAACGACTGTTAAGCAGACCACTTAAGTCTAGTCTAGCTCCTCATCTCTAGTTTATTCACTTACTAGCAGCTTCGCTGCCAGCCTTCGTCTGGCTTTTAAATGTACGGGAAAAATGGTTGAAGGAAACACCAAACATTAAATTTAAAAACTGCGTAGAATTTTACTCTGCAGAACAACTTCATAACAAAAAGTTATTACGTATAACGAAATTACAATGAAATAAGCAATGTCCCTTAATACAAATATTAATTATCCTAATAAATAAATTAACCAAATTCCCTTTGCAAAATCTTAAGAACTCAAATGGTATAAAGGAGGTTAAGAACTTTGTTTCCTAAAAAAATCACTCAAAACTTTTCAATATCTTAAAAACAGTGAAATGAGCAATAAATAACATAAAAAAATACAAAAAAGAAAAAAATTCTGAAAAGCAAAGTATAATTAATGATATTTTATCTTATATTTTCAAGAGAAAAATTACAATATCCCTTAATACAAATATTAATTATACTAATAAAATATTAACCAACTTTCCGTTGAAGAAAAAAAAAATCATGCAAAACTTTTCAATATCTTACAAACAGTGAAATAAGGAAAAAATAACATGAAAGCAACTCAAAAAACATAAAATTCCGCGGACAATTTTACTCTGAAAAATAACTTTATCAAAAAAAGTCAATAAAAATGTATTATATATATAAAAAATGACAATGAAATATGCCGATGTCTTAAAAAGTGACATAAGAAATACGATGAAAATTTGTTACCAACCCATATTTCTCAAAGAATGAAACTATTCAAAATGATGCAATTTCATCAAAAATCTATCAACAACAATAAGACAGGAAAATTGTTGCCAAAATCACATTTTTAAAGATGTGAGATGTGAGAAGTGTACTCGGAAGCTTCATTTAAAAAATGTTTTAAAAATGCAAAATATTATAATTTTTCCAAAATTGTTTTTGTAAAAGCAGTCGCAAGGATGAAAGTTTAACTTGTCCAAAAATCAAAGAAAAATAAAGTGTACATTTTTAAAAATAAATTTTTTTAGAAAAAATCCCGTTGAAAAGGTGTTAAGCTCCCTTTGTTAAAAAAATTCGTATTGAATCGATTTATTGAAACACGAAATTTATTTTAAGTTCGTAAAATAGCTAATTGCCTAGGTTTCATGACGATGTGAAAAGGGAGTAAAATCTCGCTTTCCTACAGCCCATTATGTCTCAAAATGACGCGATTTCGTCCCAAAACATAGAATAAAAAAAATTCTAATTAGAATTTCGAAAAAATTGCTTCGAGGTGCACTGGCTCTTGTTTAGATGCACTTTATGTACTAAATTTCGTAGCCGTGGGTCTATTAGCTTACGCGCAGCGCGAACGAAAGACACACACACAGACAGACACTGTCTTTTATTATATGTAGAGATTTTCTAATATCCGTCCACTGCATCAAAATTTTAACTCCGCCATATAATTATTTAAATATTTTTTATAGCTTTTTATAGTTTTCTTTATAGTGTAGACTAGTTCAAGGTCTTCACAGTATAAGAAAAATTAATAAAAGTTAGATTAGGTTATTTGAATATGGCAAAGTTATCGAGGGCTATCTTCTTAAGGAAGGGTGGCCTACTTGGACCACTTTCTAAGGAAAACTGGTTAGCACTGAAGCTATACGAGGTGAAACCCAGGAAAAACAAACAGGCCGCCATCTCGTTTGCCTAGGTACAAACCGTGATCCAACTACCAGCATACAGCTGTATTAACCGCTCAGCTACTAGTAGAGGCGACAAATCTTTTAAGGGGGCTGTATCCGTTAGAAACCGAGATTTTGGTCAAACCCCATCCCCCCCTTTTTCCTTACGCGCGATGAAAGCCTTATTTCTTATGTTTTCAAAACTGTCTGAATGTTGTTCCTACGTTCAATTAAACCGGAGTTATGATACTTTATTTGACAGCTTGTCCTCGAAAAGCATACCGGAAGTGCACAAGACGGAAGCATTTAAAAGGCCGAAATGGGTGTGTCAGAGTTGTTTACTTTTAATTTTGAGGCTTAAAACTTTATTTAATTACATTTTAAAGATCGAAAAGTATTTTTATGATGGCAACGAAACAAAGTTCTAGCATAATTCCAAGCTGTGAGTAATGAATTCATTAACGCATTTTTGCTCGTGTTTTGATTCTGTGTTCACATTGCTGATAAGCGTTTTTTTATTCATTACTAAGTAATATTCATTAATTTTTATAGGTATAGATAGATACTGTTATACATTAGGTATAGATATGGTAAATTAGGTATAAATATTGGTTACTACTCTGCAAACGAGTATGAAAGTTTTGATGTTAACCTTATCGACAAGGCAAAACAACATTCCCTGATTTGGCTTAAAAAGCTTAGAAAAATTTTAAAAGCTGCGAGAAAGAAAGAAAAAAAATGTAAATTCGAAAAACCAAGAGGGCATTATTTATAAATCAGAGGAATTTCAAGTTTACAAACTGATTAAAAGTAGATATTCGAGTGTTTGAATTCTTTAAACGCGTTTGTCTCGTTTTTCGTGTTTTAATGCTAACAAGAAACACGATATCTTTAAAAATTATGATTGAAATATTATGCAATTTGGTATACATGTTTGGAACACTTCATGCAAGGAGACAGATGCATGGAGTACTTCATGCAAGGAGTACTAATTGATAAATGCATTTTTTATAAAGTAGTTATGTGTTAAAGATGAATTTTAATAAGAAAATATGCTTTTTCTTTGTTTTATTACACATTCTAGCTCAAAAATATTTTAAATAACTTCCTAGCATTAAAATAATAGTCTACCTCCTTGAGAATATCTTTATGATGGGTTTGCATTTTGCAAAATATGAAAATATATTATTCTTTTTTTAATAGTGTTTCTAATTTATTGTAAATATCGCTGTTTTCTTGCTTGTTTTCTTACTTTACTCCAAAAATACAAAATTAATGGTCATTAAATAACTCAGATTCTTCATTTTTTTCATCATTAATTACTTTAAAGCCAAAATTAAATGCAAAAACTTAAAAATTAAAAAAAAAAAAGTATTCGAAGGTATACAGCCTCCTTAAAGTAGGATAAGTCTTGGATTAAAAAAAAAAAAAAAAAAAAAAAAAAAAAACCTACCCTTGTCTCCTTTCCTATCAAAGTTACTGATTATCTTAATTATTTGAATTATTGATTACCTCCCGAAAGAGCGATCTGCCGTGGTCAGTACATTTTTGGCTAGTTGAGCGAATTTGTCTTTCCACTTTTGAGGACCAGGAAATTCCTGTGTTTGAATTTATTACTTCACTATTTTCGAATCATTTAACTGAGTTTAGTTAATTTTTCATGTCTTTACACTTCGTATAATTTCAGTTATTAATAATTTGTTACTTCTTTATTATTTTTATATGACTTTATTGATGCCGTTCGATTGAGCTTCTGTACTTCAAATTTTAGAAATTAGCTCTGTTCATTCTATCTTACTACCTCGTCCCTTTTCATTTCTATTGGCTTCATAAGGTATAGTACAAACGAGGCAGAAAATTCCCTCCAGTCATTCTATTCTCCTCGCTGTTAAGCAAACAATAGCGAAACATATGCATGTAGAACTAACGAACAGCTGTTTTGTGATCTAGAAAAGAGTTTAAGTGTTATAGATGTGGAAAAGAAACTAATTAAGAAGATCGGAAATGAACGTTCTTCTGAAGCGTCAGGCTTTCAACTTTTAAAGAGTATGATTTATAAAAGTCTGGTTTCGATCCTATGTCAATGTTTCGATCCATCCCGGCCATTCCTTAGCATGAATTCGCTAGAGATCGGCTTAAGCCTAATGAGTCAACGCTACTGTAATGACTCGGAGGGAATACACAAAACGTGCTATGGAAATTTCCGCTATTTGACATTGTTTAGCTCTCGGCAGAGTAGTCAGTAGAGCTGAATGCAACTAAATAAGCTGTTCAAAATATTCTTACTATTAAAATTTGAACTAAGCTACATTTATCTTCTTTTATACAACATTTTTAATTAGTTACCACTCATACTACTTAGCAAGGAACAATTTTCGTTAAGGAAAACAAATGACTGAAATTTATCTAAATTCCTTGTTTAAATATTCTCATGCTGGGAATGTGATTACGACTTTACTGAATGTACATCCGACACTTTAAGAAAACGTATTCATAAGTGATGAGTAAACGTATTCATAAGTTTTAAAGTAATGAGCTTTAAATGATATACATACTTTCATATTTAATTACTTAATTACTTCATTAAGATGATATTTCACAAATATCGTGTGTCTAAATGCAGTTGAACTCGCTTATAACGAGCGCTAAGAGAGCGTCATATTTACTCGTTATAACCAAGTGCTTGTAAAAAAAAAAAAAAAAAAAAAGAATTCGTTAAAAAATTAGGAAAAAAGATGTGAAAAATGAGCAACGCCTTCGGGAGTCGAACCACGGACCTCAGGAATACGCGTCCAGCGTGCACACCACTACACCACAAAGGCACTCTATGAAGGCGGGAGAAATACCTTATAATATTTTCTATATTGTATATTGTAATATTATGTTATTTAATAAATAGATATATTTATTCTTGAAGTGGCAACGCCAAATTTCTATTATGTAACCGTTGCTCAGCAACGTGAGAATTTGTTTTAAAATTAGGATTCTAAAGTTTTTACCAGCTAGTAGTAGTATGAAAGTTTTGCCACTAAAGAATTTCGTCAAATTATCTATCTCCGTGAACTAGAAATAAAATTTATGTTCTAATAAGAAGATTGCCTGTTTTGTCAAGTACAGCAAAATACATTAATATACTTACTTTATTTTTTACCTCTGTACAGTGCAAAAGAAGTTGGTTAATTTGCTTTGAAATGTCTTTTTATCTCTTTCTTGCAGTATCTCTTTCTTCGGAGGAGACTTATGCCACAAAAACATCGTCATTTACACCATACACTTCAAAAAATATTTAAAGCTTTCCTGCGCAATCAAAAAAAAAAAAAAAAAAAAAAAACACTACTGAGTATGTTGGGGGCGTTTCAGCTTGAAATTTTTCACATCCGTCTTTATCACCGTTGCTTTCATCTAATTTAGCTTAAATTTCAGCTGCAATATCCTCGGGAATAGGTGTCTCGGTCGTGATAACATTGGCGTCAACAAGATACATTTTTCTGCTTGAACTTTTAACACTACGTGGCACATTCATCCACTTTAATTAAAAGAGCTTCGTCCACATCTTATTTAGAATATTTCTTAATTAAGAACAATTAAAACAACTTCGTCCAAGTCCTATTTAGAACATTTCTTAATTGCGAACAATTAAAAGAGCTTCGTCAAAATCCTATTTAGAATGTTTCTTCAAACGTTTACGATCATTCTTATTTTAATCGAACGCAGCCATTCAATTTTCCTTGTTCTTTAACATCGAAGATAAAAAATCGTACTTTTACAGATTTAGGAATTTCTTACGTCATCCTCTCAACTGCCGTAAATTTCTTACTTTTTCGTCAACAGATAAAAGTTTACGTTTCGACGTCACGTCTTCGCAGAGTTTATGACCCATCACTAATTTTCGATTGACTTCGCAATGTTAAAATAATTTTTACAGGAAAGGATAGCTGAACTATAGGATAGAGGTGAAAATCAATATAAATTTTATGATTCACAATAATATTGCTCGCTATAACTGGGGTTTGCTACCGTAGACTAGCGAGTTAAGCTACCGTAGACTTAACTTTGTATCAACCAAGTATTTTCAACTTCCTCGTTAAATCAGGGCTCGTTATAAGCGATTTGTGCTTTAATATTGCCTTGTTATAAGCGATATCCTTTGAACTACTTGCGGATATTTACGATTCCTGTTTAATAATTGAATGAAATGGTGTAGGCTGTCATGTTTCAAATTTTAGCATTGAGCGTTTTGTGATACGGAAGATTAACATTTTTAGTTTAACATTTAAAAAGTCCTCTATAATGAAATTACTAATCAATGAAATAAATAACATGCATTCCGTACGATATTCGGGAGTTTTTCCTCGGAAAGTGTTTATATAACACGAAAAATTAGCCTTGAGTTACCTTCAAAATAACTTAAACCATTTTTCGTGGATGAAATGGAAGGACAAACATCTCTATTTGTGGTGCCATATAAAGATACAATTTCGAAATCGAAAATTATTAGTTAGAACATTTTGAAGTTTATCTTTCCTATATGCGGAACTTTGAAATCCATATTTGTACGTAAGTTCATTGTTAAGCAAGATGTTTACAAGAACGAAAGAAAAAAGTACTCTTTTGTTTCTTAATTTATACCGTGATATGTCCGCTTTACAACAGACGTACCCTGAGATTTACTAGTGACCAGCCGATAGACACTAGCAAGGACAGCTAATTACGTCCCTTTTGCACTGTAGCAGCGATATGGCAGTGTATTGGGACCCCTCAACTAACAAGAACCTCCTTTTTAAATTTCTAGACTTAGAATTCTTTTTTTTTTCTCTTATTCTAGTAACTTAAGCCTTAACCCCATATCATCTACAACTTGCCACCTCCTTTCATTGTTCTCTCCGCCCATTTCAATAGACAATCGTTTCCATCCACTTTTATTTCTCCTATAACTGCCTTACTAATTCACCTTGTGAGGATTATGTTAATTTTATTAACAATTAAATTTTAAGTTAAAGTTCCTTTCCTGTCAAATTCTGAACTTCAACTTACTACTTCCGGCCAGAACGTAGTTTTGGAATCTTGCTGAATATTGAATGAGGAGGAGCGGTATTTAAACCACGAAATTACTTACTGAGTTAGAGAGAATCAGAGTTTCTGATTTACGCGCGTCTGCCTTTTTGGCCACTCTCTCTCCCAAAGCTGTTATTACTCTCGGCCGTACTCAGGCCCTTGCTAAGCTTCGTAGTCAAATAAGTTAAGGGGCCGACTCGATTTGAGCCTCGATAGCTTCGGCTATACTTCTTTAGTTAATCTTAGTTTTAGTTTAATTCTTAGTCTTTTAAGTTCAAGTCCAAGTGCGGGCTTTGCTTGTACACTCCCAGGCGGAGTTTTGTTAAACCTTATTGGAATAATTAAGGGTTAGTTACCTTTCTATCTTCTTGTTTCTTGTCACCGAACTCAAGAGATTATTCGCTTATCAGTTCTTAGATTCTTCACTTCCAACATTAACTTAGAATTCCGAGGTGAGGAACTCTACAATCTAATCCCGTAATTCTTTCACCTTCTCTCCCTGCGTGATACTAACAGCTGCTGTAGATTATGAAAATCCTAGCCTGCTGACGATTTCGGAAATTGAATGGCATATAAATCGATCGCCTGCTCTGTACCCGCGATCGAAGGTGTCTAAATTACTCATATTGGTACTAGCTACAGATACTACAGTACTAGCTACAGATTCAGTTACCACAAGCTGTCACGTGAACTTAAATGCGGCGCAGCGCTGCACAATTTGCATAGACAATATCTATCCCTAATTTATTGGCACTTCAGCACACATCAAAAAGAGCAACTAGAGGTGAGGCTTTATAAAAGCAAAGATGAATTCAATTATTCTTAATGCAGTGAGTCATATCATCCTATGATTTAAAGAGCGGAATCAGAATGATTGGTGTAATAGGGCATTTTCTACAGGAGTACTGCAGAGAAGACAATGTACTGTCTTAGTCACAGGCTCGTTGGACATCTTACACTGACATTCACATCCAGTGGCGGAAATAAGGTTATGCAAAGAATGCCGTCGTATAAGAGCCTGAAACCTTCGAGGGCCCTTTAATGTCCTGCTAAACTACATTTATATGTTTAAACCTAAAAGATGACGAATTATTTTATAAATACTATATATATATATATATATATATATATATGGGATGTACCAGCTTTTGTCCGGAGTAAATAGATTGGTGAAGAATCATAGACGTAGTTGTAGCTCAAAGTATCAGACGATAAGTTTAAAAAACAGGATCCATTTATTATTATTCAGGAGAAATAGCAATTACAAAAATCTGATCTCCGGAGTAAATAAAAAAGAACCACTAATAACTTTTTGTATGAAGTTTACTGCATCGTTACATTAAAGAAAAGACCCCGATATTTCTTTGCGAGTCCTTTTATAGCCTCTGGAAAGGCGGAGCTTCCAAGAAATGACGTCAGCCATTCCAGTTCACTTTAAATATCTCCAGAACATTCTATAACTGTACGTGTAAGAAAAAGGCGGGAAAAACCAAATTGACTACGGGGCTGTGGATTTAATTCCACGTACTTTCAAATAAGAGACCGTCGCCATTAAAAATGAAAAGAACATACAGTTAGAATTTTAAGTGTAGTTTTGACTATGGAATTTTATTATTACATATGACACAGGGGGCTCTTGGAAGCAAAAAAAAAAAAAAAAAAAAAAAAAAAAAAAAAAAAAAAAACTGATTTCAGTGTTACATACACCAAAACTTCAACTGAATAGAAAGCAGAAAAGCTATATGTTTTTTTCTTTTGATTCCCTTCTAGAGGAGAGGTTTTGCCGCCCAACCGGTATAGTGGTTAGCGTCGCTAGTTGCCGTGCCGAAGGGTCCGGTTTCGAATCCCGGGAGATGGGAAGGCATGGATGTTTGTAGTGTCGATGCTGCATGGCGGCAGTCTAAATATGCGGCGAGCTGAAAGTCCTCTCGTGTGGTTTGACAGAAAGAAGACCTTCGGAACATAAGAATTATAAAATGTTCCAGAAAATATTTCGGCATGAAATCACTGAAGGAGTTCACTTCGAGAAACTAACCTACTAATTCAATTTTTGATCAAAGTAGGAAGGATCTAGTTTTATTTAAAGACATGATATTTAAGCCATTAATTACTTTTTCTTGCATTTAACCTTCGATATACCAAATTCGTAATCACGGAGCCGCTTGTGAGGAAGATTTTTTTCTTTTTGTAAAACTCTTTCAGAAAGCTACTAATATTCCATCCGATTTGTAAAAAGAACCAAACCTTAAAAGACGAACGTTAATAATAATGTTCGTCTTTTATTAACTCGTTTTAATTAATATAAATGAAAGTACATTTTTACAATAAAACTAACATTTTAATACTACCTTTAAAACAAGTAGCTGTAATTTGGGATATCTTTTTTAATAGTATTATTAAATTTTCTGTTTGTTTAAAAAATAAAATTCAAAAATACATTTCTTTACACAACGATAAATGAAGGGGAGCAAATTTAACAGAATGCAGATGAAGTCAAATCAAAAACTTTAAAAGCTTGAAAATCTTTCAGAAAATACCATAAAGCCCTCCACGACAAATCTACTGCATACAGACCCAGCGACCGAATCCAGTTTCATCCGGGCATTTAATAAAGAACAGATTTTATTCCAGTCCGCTTCGTCGGTACTTGGCTTCCTCACACACTACAGCACCAAATTCCCTAAAGGGATTTTCCCAGATCGCGTTCGTCTCAAATATCCCCCCCCCCGCAAGAGGAAATTTATTTCAGAGGAAAGTGGCATAAAGACAAGTTCTCGGTTATCATTTAAAAAGAAAGAAACAACTAACTCTGTTGCCCTTCTAAGTTTTTTGCTCTTTACCTTCCTTAGCAATAGTTGAGAATTCGATAAAAATCAGATTCTTCGCTTTTAAAATTCTTTACGAGACTTCGCGGCAGTGCTAAAATACATAAAACTCAAAGCATCTGCATTAAAAATTGTCAAATGCAGAAAAACCTAAAACACCAAATACAGTTAAAAATTTTTTGCTATTAAAATTAGAATTTCTGCGCGAAAACATGCAATTCAGCCAGCGGGCAGGAAGACAAAATTTTCGATACACACAACTGAAAGTTAACTTTTGATCCCACCTGGCAAAAAGACACTGAATTTGGCCCACCAACTGACTTACTTCACTATTCTACTAAGAGTTTTAAATGTAAACAATTGGCGGTGGCGTTAGGCTTAACTCCCCACTTAAACTGTTTCAATTATTGATAATTCTACAACTCTGCATGTAGATTAACTAAAGGCAGAAAAAAAATGCACAATTTGATAACGTATAAGAATAAAAAAATTGAGCCCACCGACCCGTGTAACAAAGAATGTATATATACGATAGGTGCCGCCGATTATAACGGAAAAGGGAGGTGTGCACAATTACATGTTATAGCAGTCCCACATATGACATTTCAACGTTCTACAGCTGTGCTCGCTTTTGAGTTATGTGAGATACATACGTAGGTACGTACGTAGAAACGTTAAAAAAATCTTTTCTAAATCATTTTAAATCCATTTTACAACCAGTTTTGGCAAAAACAGTTTTTTAATTCTGTCCGTACGTGAGATATCACATACACACACAAAAAAACGTTCGTAGGTACGTACGTAGAAACGTTAAAAAATCTTTTCTAAACCATTTTAAATCCATTTTACAACCAGTTTTGGCAAAAACAGTTTTTTAATTCCGTCCGTACGTGAGATATCACATACACACACAAAAAAAAGTTCGTAGGTACGTACGTAGAAACGTTAAAAAAATCTTTTCTAAACCATTTTAAATCCATTTTACAACCAGTTTTGGCAAAAACAGTTTTTTAATTCTGTCCGTACGTGAGATATCACATACACACACACAAAAAAAGTTCAAGTGGATTCGAGAGCGGTCGTAAGTGACATTTTCGTTCAAACTTTACCCGAAAAGTCAAAGAAATTCTCCCCCTCCCTTGAGAATTGTATCTTCGCAGCATAATTTTAATAGCAATTCAAAATGCTACAATAACTTAAAATCAACACTAGAAAAATAGCTCCCCCTTAGAATAGTAACAGGACTCTAAGAGAAGAACTACTGTAATGTAAGCTTATTACTATCCAGTTTGTATGTACTTGATAAAAATAATATTGTAAAGCAGTTTAAAATGATGCTGAAAATACAGTCAATGTGTAAATGAATTACAAGTTTACTTTGATTATCTCAGTAAAAGTATTGTAAATATGAATTCAGATAATGTTTAAATGTACACATAGCTGTCATAATTTCATGTAACTATCACATGTAGCTTGTACAAGACAATGTTTGGAAATAACATATCTATGCTTATAAGGTATTTCTCCCACTTTCCTAGCGTGCCTTCGTGGTGTAACGGTAGCACGCTGGGCCGGTATTCCAGAGGTCCGTGGTTCGATTCCGGCGAAGGCGTTGCTAATTTTTCGTCTTGCCTGCTTCCAAAAATATACGTAATGTCTCTACAAGTGGCGCCCGATCTAAAGGGTTGTGGATGATGATTCTTCGCACCCAGGATTTGGCGACTAGGTCCCCTAAAACCCTAGTCGCCCTTTAAAAAGGGGAGTCTATAAGGTATTTCTCCCACTTCCTTAGCGTGCCTTTGTGGTGTAACTGTAGCACGCTGGGTCGGTATTCCAGAGGTCCGTGGTTCGATTCTCGGCGAAGGCGTTTGCATATTTTTCATCTTTTCTGCTTCCAGTTAACCTAATGACTCTACATGCTTATACACAGGCCTTATATGCCCATGTAATATTTATATTTATGTTTTTACACAGAGGAAATATTCCCTTCTGCCAGAATGACTATTAACACTAAAACTTTCACAACAAAGACAGGTCAGTGGTTATCTCAGGCGGCGCTCAGTATGCCTAAAATATTGTAGATAATTCTATTGGTGTTTAATTTTCTACGTGTGTCTACTAGAAAGTTGATGAAGTGGAGAATGACCATCATGCAGAATAAAGTGAAATAATATGTTGCGGTTTGCATTGTTAAAGTATGTACATCGTCAATATGCGGATTCCCAAGCCCTGCGGTTAGAGATAGCAAGTAATAATTCGGAAGACAGCGAAAATGTAATTAACATTGCTGCATTTTTTTAAAAGTGCTAAACACGAAAGAAGAAATCTTGAATCATGAAATTTTCTTCAAATCATATATAGATATTGTAATACCAGTTGTTGCGTGTTGTCTCACTCGTCTGACAGTAACATCAGAACAAGCCCACGAAGTTCATCGTGGCGAGGAATACGAGATTGCGTCTATCGTTCGCAAGTCTGGAGCACCATACTGATGACAGTACGACTTTGCTCAATTCTGTCCCCAGCTTTGATGGATAGCAATTCAGGGGGGACGGGTCAGAGGATCTCTTCCTACATCCAGACCTCTCGATGGGACTTTCGGATCTCCGCATGTTTAGAGTGCCCCCTGCCGCACAGACACTATACGTTTACAAACATTCATGCCTTCTTTGGGATTTGAACACGGGTCTTTCGTTACGGCAGTCAATGTCGCTAACCACTACTCCGTTTGGGCGGCATAATGCAAGTAAATTGGTTTTCTTATTTCTACGGGAATTCGGAAAAATAACCTAAACGGATTGCCGATAAAATCACCATTATTTTACTTGTAATTCGGTAAACAACACATAATAATGTGATCTATATGTGTCTTTTTCATTCTGTCTCCAGGAAAACTGATATGAATTTAAAACCTGATATAAATTTTACAGACAATGAATATATATTTCCTTGTTTTTCTGATGCATTAGTAGCTTTTCCGCAAACTTGTGTTAAATATGTTAATTTCATAATCATTGTAAACAATTGATAATGCAATACTTAAATAATTTCCTTTTTTGTAATGGATTATAACACAAGTTGTATCTATTAATAAATTGAGGTATATTCTGCATAAGACTCTGTACGTGTTCATTCAATGCACGAAAGTCAACATCTTACTTAATCAACAACGAGTAGCCTCAGAACGTTGAAATTTTGTATATAGGACTGCTATAACATGTAGATGGGCACCGCGTATTTTGGTTGCAATCGGCCGCACCAAACGTATATAAATATATTTATATATATATCCGCTCTGTTACCCGGCTCAGTGATCTCAGTTTCTTTACTGTTATATGTTTGTAAATTGTACATTTTTTTGTTTTAAAAATGATTAAATTATGTTGTTCCTATCTTCCGGTTAAGGTTTTTATGCCTTTAGGAAATCTGGAAGCAATATTTGTAGACAATTTTAAAGTTGTTTAAGTGCCGCTAAGCCTAATAATTTTTTTGATGGCGGCCATTGCTTCTTTACATTTGAAACAGCAGGATAGTGAATTTATTGCCAATATAGAGAAACTTAGCTTCGCAACAACAAAGATAACACCTTCATTTATTATTACGAATTAAATCATGCTTAATCGTTTCTGGAATTTTTTCGAGGAAATAAGCATTTAAGATTTACTTCACAATTTTTAATATAGATATTTTGAGTTTTTATGTTTTTTTGCCTCCTCGCGAAGTGAGAACTGAATTAATTGAATGAGAAATACTCAATCGTCTGTGAAAAACTGTTTCTGTTTTGTTTGCTTAATTTCTTTTATGCATCGTTGTAGCTTTATTATAGTATTTGAATAGAACATGTGGCAACGATTAGATAATTCTTTAAATGATGGAAATTTTGTGCATTCTGAGTTATAATATGAACGAAATATAATACTGTTAAGTGAACCTAGCGCCAGAGTGTCGCTATGGTAAACAACTAGAGTGAATTTTAAAGAATGTATTTATTCTATTTTGGTTTACGCGCTGTCGGCGAAATATATTGTTACGAATTTGGTATTTAAAAAGCTAATGTTAGTTCAATTATAAATTAAATGGTTTTATTTCTCGCGCAGTGCAGCGCGTGACGAATATTAAAAGAAAGCTAAGCCGGAAAATTGAAAATACAAGAGCGCGTGCATTAAATAAATAAATATCTCTTTTTGATTTCGAGAAAGTACTAGAAAATTCTAGCGCGTGATTTTAAAATCTTATAAAAGGAGGAAAACATCTCAGTTTGTAGTAGTTGCTTAGTTTGTTGTTGTTTAGAAAACTGCCGTTGTTGATTATAGCGAATTCGCGGATTAGCGTTCTTTAGCTGTTTTGAATTACGTTCTATTGTACATTTAAGTAGTTAAAAGATAACTACTGTGAGATATTGTGATACTGCATGATAATTTGAGAACATTTAAGCATTTCTGTTGTGATAATAATAAATTTTTGTTCATTTTTCATCGGACTTGTGCCTTCATTTCATAACGAACCCGTACGCACGCAACAATTTTTGGTGTCAGAAGTGGGGTTTGAATGCCAATAACAAGAGCGATGGAAGAACAATTGAGACAGCTCATTAGTGCTTTTGCTGCATTCCAAGAAAAGATGGAAGCTGGCCAAGCATCATTTAAAGAAGAGATGAAAGACTCTGTTAAAGCAGAGATTAGATCCGTTAAAGCAGAAATGAAATTGGGCCAGGAATCCGTTAAGGAAGAAATGAAATTGGGCCAGGAATCCGTTAAGGACGAAATGAAAGCCGTTCAAGCTGGTCAAGAAGAAATGAAAAGAGAAATTACTTGCATAATAGAAAATAAATTTGAAGCTATGGAAGGCAGAATTGACGCAGTTGAAAATAAAGTTGGACATATTGAAGAAAGAGTTTCTTCGGTGAAAGAAGAAATAGAAGAAAGAGTTTCTTCTGTAAAGGAACGTATAGAAGGGAGAGTTTCTGCTGTGGAGGAACGAATTGAAGGAAGAGTTTGTGCCGTCCAACACCAAATCGAACATCAAATTGATGAGAGAGTTTATGCAATTGCCAAAGAAATGGATACTTTAAAGAAATTCGTAGCGTCGGCAGGGAGCAGGAGTGATGATTTTAAATTCTTACCAATGCCTGCTCGTCCACCTCTGAAGCTATCCACATATGATGGGAAGACCTCCTGGCAGGTGTATAAGACACAATTTTCTATCGTGGCGGATGCGAATGGATGGGATTCCCAAGCTAAGGCCTGTCATCTCGCCGCTTCTCTAAGAGCCGACGCAGCGGATATCCTTCAGACTCTTCCCGAAAACAAAAGACTAGACTTTGAAGCTCTATCTGGCGCATTGGAGCTGCGCTTTGGAGAGAAGTGTTTAAAAGACTACAGCAGGCTTCAACTAAAATCCCGTCAGCAGAAGCCCACCGAAACACTTCAGGAGCTCGCCACGGATGTTGAAAGGCTGTCCTACCTTGCCTTTACGGAGTGCCTGAGAGAAACGTGGGAAATCCTGTCGCTGCAATATTTCATCGATGGCATTCGGGACCCTGAAATACAGAAAGCACTGCGAATGGCCGATGTAAAGGATGTAAAAAGCGCTCTTTTGTACACCGTGAAATTGGAGGCAGCCCAGCAAGCAACTCTTAGGGATCGCTACCCAGTCAGAGACGTGCGAGTCCACGACCCAGGGGACCAATTGATGGCTCGTTTAGATGATTTATCCAGACAAGTCGATGCTTTGATACGGAGTAGCAGTGAGAACAAAGTGGCTGTAAGATGTTGGAGATGTGGTTCTGAAGGTCACCTACGACGGCATTGCAGAACACCCCAGGGCACGGATAATAAAACGGATGAGTTGACAAGACCAGTGAATGCTTTAAAACGGAATAGTGGTGAAACGAAACCGACCCTAAAGTGCTGGAATTGCGGTGTTGAAGGCCACCTACGAGGGAACTGCAGAACTCCCCAGAGCACGGAAAATAAGGCATACGATTTAAACAGACAATTAAATGCCACGGGAAGGAAAAGGACTGATTAGAAACCAAAGTGCTGGAACTGTGGAGCTGAAGGCCACGTACGAAAGAATTGCAGAACACCCCAGGGTACGAAAATTGGGACAATTTCTGAGCAACGACGCAGGAAACAAATTAATGACCATATCAAGGAACGGAGGTTGCCAGATAATGAAAAACCCTGTTTTAAAGCGCTTAAGATCTCTATAGTGAGTGGCAACAATAACGGACTGTCCATCAATGGGAATATCGATGGAGTTCCTTGCAGTATGATCATTGACACAGGAGCTAATGTTACCATCATTAGGAAAGATTTAGCTGAACAGTTTAAAGATAAACTTATTTGGACGCTATTCTGTGTTACCCTTCAGACTGCGTCTCGTGACAAGATCGACATAACTGGGAAGTTAAACGTAAACATCACGTTTGGAAGTGCCGCCTACCATCACACGGCATATGTGGCGGATATTACAGATCCATGCATACTCGGATTGGACTTTTTAAGGAAATACAATTTTTCCTTAGATTTCAAAAACAATAAGCTGCTTTCAGCATCTGATGGCATGATTATCCATCCTCAAAAGGGATCCTCGCCTGGAAATGTCGACGCCTTGTCCGAAAGATCGAGCTCGGGAAGCTGCCGAAATCATACCAGGGTCGAAAAGAAACTCAAGACTACCAGCTCCATCCCAGAAGCTCTTCGGTCGAGACCTTCGTCTGCCTTGTGACCGCCTGCTTAGTCGCCCTACGGACGCGCCTTCATCGCCTGAGGAACACATCCAAGATGCCCAGGCCCGGTTTGAGGGGATGCACCGTTCTGCACGAAAGCGAGTCAACTTGGCGACAGAGAAAATGAAGACCAGATGCGACACAAGAGCTACTAGACAGAGATCCAACAAAGGAGACAAGGTGTGGTTGTGGAACCCAATTCAACGAAAAGGACTGAGTCCTAAATTACAGTCACCTTCGGATGGTCCATATACAGTGCTGAACACGAATGACGTCGTGGTTCGGATCCGTGAGTCTTCGAACTCTTACGACAGGTTAGCTTATTACTATGGCCATAGTACATAATGTAGAAAATTGTAAATAGTATCAGACCATGGTCCTTTTTGTTTTTAAATGTGTATTTGATTTGTTTTGTATTTAGTATTTGATAGTATTTGATTTGTTTAAGTTAGTTATTGCATTTATTGTTCATGTTGTTTATTATCGTAATGTAATGCTTATTAATGCATTTATGCCACAGTTGTAAGTTTGGCTTCCTGTCCAGGGATTGTACTACCCGGGACGTGCAGTCCTTGGGAAGGGGGCAGTGTTACGAATTTGGTATTTAAAAAGCTAATGTTAGTTCAATTATAAATTAAATGGTTTTATTTCTTGCGCAGTGCAGCGCGTGACGAATATTAAAAGAAAGCTAAGCCGGAAAATTGAAAATACAAGAGCGCGTGCATTAAATAAATAAATATCTCTTTTTGATTTCGAGAAAGTACTGGAAAATTCTAGCGCGTGATTTTAAAATCTTATAAAAGGAGGAAAACATCTCAGTTTGTAGTAGTTGCTTAGTTTGTTGTTGTTTAGAAAACTGCCGTTGTTGATTATAGCGAATTCGCGGATTAGCGTTCTTTAGCTGTTTTGAATTACGTTCTATTGTACATTTAAGTAGTTAAAAGATAACTACTGTGAGATATTGTGATACTGCATGATAATTTGAGAAAATTTAAGCATTTCTGTTGTGATAATAATAAATTTTTGTTCATTTTTCATCGGACTTGTGCATTCATTTCATAACGAACCCGTACGCACGCAACAATATTTAATTCAATCCAATAAGTTTAAATGAAATGCAAGAAAAAATGCGTATAATTTAATATTCCGTACAAGGAAGTCATGTGGTGTAAACATTAGATTTTTTTTTTAAGTAAATGCTCCCGTAATTTATCAAAAACGTTCATAACGATAATTTTAGCTGAGCTGCATAGTCGTTCTTATGAAGTTTTGAAATTATGTCAAAGATGAAGTAGACGCCATGAAAATTGCTTTCTTCTCCTCTCGGTCAATGAATCCAAGAACGTTTTAATTGTTTTTATCATCGAGAGTGGGATGGGGTCGAGGTTGCTGGAGTTTTCAATTTTGCCAAAAATGCAAAAACGGGGATGTCTTCCTATTAGTTATGGAATGATTGACGTGATATTAGCAAATTTTGAAATAAAAAGGTGGCTACAAAGTAATCTACCGTTTTACACATACATTTTTCATTCCATTCTGTTTGCTCAACAACATTTATATCTCTTAGAGTAATTTTTTGGTAAATTCGAAATTCGAATATGTTTTCAAATGTGTAAAATTAACGGCATGTTGATATGTTCTTATATACATGTGAACTGTTATTTTAAATGTTAAGAAATACCGTGATATGGTAAAAGTGAAAGTAATGTTAAAAATTTGTTATTCGTGTGACTGTAAAGATTAAATCATGGCGAATATGTGGTAAAGGTTGAATGATGTAGTTAGGCTCTCTGACGCTACACTTTAGAGTTAGCCACTTTTAGAATAGTACCTCAGGGTTTAGAGTTGAAAGTGGGGTGTGTTAAGAGGTCTCGTTATGTTGAATTTTAACACGTTAGTGTTTTGATTGTAGGAGGAAGTGTGGCACACGTAGACAGAAACACATTCGTGTTTGGTGTTCTTTTACAACACATGTCAGAGAGCACGGGGAGAGATAATTAAAATAGTCATGAATGAAATAAGAATGTTAAGAGCAGTATAATTCTATATGTTATTTGCAATGTCATTCTGTAACATTTCATTAAACTAGTTTTCCTTCCAGATCTCTGGAAGGAACCAGAATTGAATAAAGCTCCTGTTTAGATGTAGTACAGATGAAAAAAAGATTGTTGTATATCCTGGGAGCTGCTATTGTAACAAATTTCTTTCTTTTAAATTTTCTAGTTTCTAGCGAAGTTGTGTTTGTAAAAGGTTGGCCTCGCGTTAGATTCTAGAGCTAAAAGTTTTCAACAAGGTCGTTTTAGACCTCACTTTCAAACTAATTAACTCTGGCGGGAAGTATGTAAGGATCTTAAGTTTTACTAACGTTTATTTTATTTTAAATCTTTACTATCACTTCTTATTTTCTACTTCCGGCCAGAATTATAAGCGTGAAGGTTTTTATGCAAAGTTTGTCTGGCGAACGCCAAGTACTTAAGTTGTGGCTTTTTGCCAAGCAAAAGAGAGAGGAAGCAGTGAGTTCGAAGCAGGCCGCTTACCTTAGAAGTTACGCAGTTGCTATTTGCCTTCCAGGCCAGAGGTTTTAATTCTCTTGATAAATTAAACGTATTGTAGTGTTCACAGTCTCTGTGCTACATACGCTTCCTGTTATTATAAGGCCAATCTTCCACGTGTATTATTCTAAAGTTAAATTAGAGTTTAGTTTTATTTTTTTACTTTTACGTTAGACCCCGAGTGGCGGGTCATTGTATTCCGAAGTACGGAAGTTATTGTATATAGAGAAAAATAAAGGGTTTTGTATACCCTTCGTCTGTATCCTGTCTACTTACTACAATTAGTGAACATAGCTTTAGTAAGCTCTCTGTTTCTAGTCAGGTCCTTGTATGTTCCCGAAGAAGGTTAGAAGGAACATTGAACCTGATAATATAAGAAAGTAATAGGCTACAAGTAACCGTTAGAATTTATAAGAGCATAGATGCATTCAATGTCAGATACGTCTGTTCTACGTAAAATCATTTCTAATTTTAAATCAGTAACATAAGTAGTGGAAACAACAAAACTGAACAATAATAAGCATCAAACACACAAAGTTAAACAATTACCATTGTACAGTAAAAATCTAACAGTCGCTGAAAGTCAATTACTCACTCCCAATAGAGATGATCTGAGAGAATTATTTACAGAAAAATTTAATTCCTGACAGAAAAGCATAATTTCCTTAAATTTCTTACTTTCACTAGAGTTTTTTAATATCAATTGAGCCCATTTTGGCCTGTGTTCATCTAAAGGTTTATTCAAGTGAAGGTTTTTAGTAAATGGACAGTGAAAGATAAAGTGTTCAGGGTCTCCCAACTCCCCGCAAGAACAAAGCTCAGTCGTACGTAGTCCAAATCGAAAGAGATATGTATTAAAAGGTCCATGACCAGTGAAAAATTGAGTATAAAAATTCGATGTGTTTCTTTGACTGAGTGAAACTTTTGGAAAGAAAGAGAAGACTCGTCTTCCTGTGGAGTCATTAGTACATCTTTCCTGCCATTTCACAAGCAGTGTATTTAAAGTCTCGCTCTTCAAGTGTGAAAAAGGCAATTTCGTTGGATTTTCAATTCCGTTGATATCATTAGCAGCCCATTTAGCTAAAGTATCTGCTTCTTCGTTGCCCAGTATGCCAACATGAGCTGGCACCCAGGTAAGAAGTGGTATTTCAGATGAATTAAATCTTAGCAATTTCTCTTGAATAACTTGTACAATCGGATTTCTATTCGTAATGTCTGAGATAGCCTGCAGACTAGATAATGAATCACTGAAGATCTTAGTCTTGCCCGATAGATTTCTTTTAACATAAGTGAGAGCAGCGTTTATCGCTAAAAGTTCTGCTTGAAAAACAGTATTTCTGTCATCAAGCCTTCGAGTCCGTGTATATACCTTTTGAGTATTGTTAAATACACAAAATGCACAACCTGTTCCACGTTCAGTTTTAGAACCATCTGTAAATAGAGCAATGTCATTGGCTACTGGAGCCGTATAGTATAAATTGACTGCAGATTTGAGTTTTAAAGAGGCAGGATGGCCAAGATTAGATGGAACCCGTAGTTCATAATCATTTACTAGGTAATGTTGGTTCCATAAATCCCCATTCAATCGTAATCGTAGGATCCGTCCTAAGAAAGAGTGTCTTTGAGCCTGCAGATCTAATGGAGGTATACCCGCCAAAATCTGCAGTGAGGCTGTCGAGGTTGTTCTATAACCTTTGGAAATAAGTAATAGCTGATGCCTCTGTATTGAATTCAGTAAGCCGCTCATAGTTTTGTTCATTTCAAAACCCCAAATGGAGACTCCGTACAAAAGAACTCTTTCAGTGATTGTTTTATACCACAACCGCAAGATTTTTGGGGAAGTACGCCAATTAAGGCCCATAGTCTTTGTCATGCCATTCGTAAGAACGGCACATCTCTGTTTAAGATGTTTCACATGTGGAAACCAAGACAGCGTATTGCTGATAACAAAGCCTAAATATTTCAAGGTGTTTGCACATTTTATTGGCCTTCCATGGATTTTTATAGATGGATTTCGACGCATTTTTCTTTTCCTACCGATAAACAACATAGTAGTTTTTTCTTCGGAAATTCTTAATTTATGCATGTCTGCCCACTCTACAAACTTATTAATCGCTTGTTGAGCTCTTACTTCAATGTCCTGTACGCCTGAGATAATTAACAGAAAATCATCGGCATAAGCTTGCAAAGTTACTTGTTCAGTATTTTCAAACATACCAAAGGCCGTATTAGCGACTAAGTTCCACAGGGTTGGTCCTAAACAGGAACCCTGTGGACAGCCTCTTTGCAAATCTTTTATTAAAATTTCATTATCCAGGGTCAATTGAATTTTGCGTTGTTCCAAATAATTTCGAATTAAATTCAAAATTTCTACAGGGCAGTTTGCGCTATCCAATGCATCAATTATGTCAGGCCACCAGACCGTGTCAAATGCACCACGTATATCAATGGAGATGATTAACGTGTGCCTGTTACCATCCCTGTTGCGTTTTACTGTGTTTAGCAGATTAAAAACAGCCATTTCAGTTGAAACCCCCTTTTTAAATCCAAATTGAAAGTCGCTGATCACTTTATTTTCAGTTAGAAAATAATTTAGTCTGTTCAATATTAATTTTTCAAAGAGTTTATTTAAAGAAGAAAGAAGACTCACTGGTCTATAAGAAGACAAAATAGCAGGATCTTTACCTTTTTTGCCAAATAAAACTATTTCGGCAATTTTCATCTGCCGTGGAAATAAAACCAATTTCCAACATGCTCGATATAAAGATAACAACAATTGGGGGAATTCTTTGAAAAGTATCTTTATGATAATATTATCAAGACCGTCTGGTCCGGGGGCCTTCTTAGACGGTAGAGAACGAATTGTATTTTCTAACTCCTCAAGCTCCAGGAGGGCAGAGTCACTTAAAGTAGAATTCCAAGTTTGATTTTTAAATTTTTCTCGCATTACTTTATGTAAATCCATATCGTCAATCTCCAAATCCAATGGAAATAACTCATCTAAAATTTTTTTATATTTCTCTCCCAGAGAAGTACAGTCCGGAGCTACCTCTACTGGCAGCTGAAGAGGTCGAAATACTCTGTCCACTGCAATCTTTTGAGTGATGCCATAAGGATTTTCAATAGCAGCACAAAATGCCTTCCAAGATTCATTTTTTGTCTTTATAATCAATCTTTTAAAAATTGCTAGTTCCTTCTTATAAGAAATTTTAAGTGAATGCCTTATATTGTCATCCCTTTCTTTTTGCATACGTCTCCTTAAAGCACGAACTTTGTTCCTTTTTATTGTGAGCGAGTCAGACCACCATGATGTAGAGGTTTTAATCCGTACTCTTTTCGACTTATAGGACACTGTTGCTGCATCCATCAATGAATTAATAAAAAAGTCTTAGTTATTTTCTAAATCCTCTCGAGAAGTATTAGATTCAAATAAATTTATAAATTGAGAAATTCGTGGACGAAGTTTCTCAATAAATTTTTCATGTCCACTATATGAAGTTTTAAATCTACGTTTCAAAATTATGTCTTCCGAGATTCCAATTTCAAACAAAATAATTTGATGATCACTAATAGACAAACCTGTCAACACCCTCCAATTTGTAATAGAAATTGCAAAAGGAGATGAAGCTAATGTAATATCAGGGCAACCCTTGGCTCTGACAGTTAAGAATGTTGGCTCTGAATCGGAGGAATTAAGAACACACAGTCTGTTTTCGTGGATAAAATCAAGAACTTTAGCAGCCCTATGATCTTCTTGATTTCCACCCTAAAGAGGACTAGTAGCATTAAAATCACCCGCAATAAGCAAATGATCATTATGAATAATATGTGCGGTTAAATTGCTATCTAAATCGGCCGTCGGTGGAAAATAAACGTTAGTAATATTAATACTTCTATTGATAAATTGCAAGCGAATTGTCACTGCATCTAAAGTTCTCGCCACAAAAAATGGATTTAGAGGGCCGTTATATATTATCAACGCTTTAAAAGAACCAGAAAAGAATATCTTACTACAGTTTGGTAATCCAATGATCTTGCCATCTTTGACATAAGGTTCTTGTAAGAGAGTGAGCTGTATTTCATTTCTAATCATAAAATCAATAAAATTTAAAGTAGCTGCCCTTGATCTCTGTAAATTTACTTGTGCACAAGTCAGACCTGAGATGCTCTGAGTAACAGGTATGTTCATTGAGCCTGTCACTTCTGAGTGTTGCTGAGGCGAAGAATCTCCTGCCTGTATAGCGGACATTGTGATGAGCTAGCCTGATGTGATGTCTCGTACTTCGTTCCTGCAAAGGCGTTGGAGTGAGTACAATTGACGCAATTTGCAATGCTTTCGGAGCACTCTTGAGTAAGGTGGCCCTTCCCGCACTTTGCACAGGCCGGTGGATTTTTGCAAATTAAACTTAAATGACCAAAGGCTTGACAGTGATAACAACGCGTCACTTTATGAAATTCTCGAAAGAAGCACGATGCGAAACCAATATAGACTCTCTTCAGGTCCTTCAACAATTGTGCCTGTTCTCTAGACACCTCAACAAGCCAGTTGCACGTACCGTCTGTTCTGGATCTGGGTTCCCTTGGAAAAACAAAATTCTTCTCACCTGATGATAAGAGTTCTTGAAAAGCAATTTGTAGTTCCTCAGTAGTAGTATCCTGAGGAACCCCAAAAACTATGAAAGACACTCTTGGTAGTCTTGGAATTCTCAGGTCCAAATGTTCCTTCAAATCCGAGTTTCCCAAAATGGCTTTTTTCAGTGTCACCAATTGTTCTTCCCCTTTGCAACGAACAAGTAACTCTTTGGCTCTTGTTGGACGAACTTGTAAAATATTTACTCCGAGCCTTTGCGGTTTAATATTCTGAACTAATTGCGTCTTAATACTGTTTGGCGATCTACTTGTATCTTTAGCCTTGATAATCAAAACGTGATCCTGTTGAGCTGGAATCTTCCTTACCTGTGAAGGCTTCGAAGTAAGCCTAACAATTTCTGCAGAAGATAACTCCGAATTCACTTTATCAAATTTACCGTCTAAACTATGTGAATGACAAGCCTGTAAATCGGACGTTATTTCCGAATGTGGTAAGACAGTGGCTTGGTCAAGCTGTGTTAACTGATTAAATTTTAACTCAAGTTCCAAAAGTCTTTTTTCCAACAAAGAATTCTTTTCCTCCAATGAAGAGACTCTTTCCTTCAAGCAGGCGTTAAAACCTTCCAGGTGAGCTATGTATAATTCACGTTTGTTTGAATGTGATCTGATATTGCTTACAAAATAACACGCCGAATAAATACTAATTCAGAAGTCAAACAACAAAAATCAGCGTTATACCTACAAAATTTTCACAGGACTAGTTTCGATGGTTTTACCGAACCATCATCTTCAGCTGCAAAACCGCAAATGAACAAGATAGGAAATAATGATTAGATAAGATAAGAAAGCCTGGACAAGAATAAGCAAGTGGCGCCATCTGTTGGCGAAACCAGAACTAAAACATAATTTCTCTAAAAGCCGAAGGCAAATTTGGATTGGAATTAGGATCGTTAACTAGAACAGAAAGATTTTTATGAATGTGAAATCCCTCTAGAAAATCCAGTTCTAACTCTTAAACGAAGGACCATATAATCCGATCCCTAAAGATCCTTCACCTTCGGACTTATCCAAAATAAAAACTGCGATCAAATCTTCGCAAATCATTTCAAGCAACTTAAAACATTCGCTTATCCCATCTGTTGCGAATTGTGCCAGATTATATGCTCTTCCCAAAATTCATAAAAGTGGTATTCCTTTCCGCCCTATTGTATCAAATTTAGGTACTGCCTCGTATCCTTTAGCTAAATATTTAGTTTCTAGATTTTCCACTCTATTAGACAATAACATTTACACCATAAAAAATTGAATAGAGTTTGTAAAAAAGGTTAAAAACATTTCTCCTAGTAATTTACTCATGGTTTCTTTTGATGTAAAATCATTATTCACCAATGTCCCAGTGGAGGGTGCATTAAGATGTCTAGAAACCAGACTTCGCGAATTTCATTTCTCTTGCATCGAAATTGATGAGCTAATTTCTCTCACTCAACTCTGTTTGAAACAAACACATTTTGTTTTCCAAAATAAATATTACAAGCAAACTGAGGGATTAGCCATGGGAAGTCCCCTCAGTCCCATCCTGGCTGATATCTACATGCATTATTATGAATCAAAATTGTTTGAAACTTTAAACTTCCCGGCATGGTTCCGCTACGTAGACGATACTTTTACCCTGTTTGAAGGTAATAAAGATGATTTAAATAAAGTTCTTTCAACAATAAATTCTATTGATCCTGCTATTCAGTTCACTTTTGAACTTGAGACTTGCAATTCTCTTCCGTTTCTCGACATTCTGGTCACACGTAACACATCCAACTTCAGTACTACAGTTTACCGTAAACCTTCATCGGTTTGCCTTCCACCACACTTTAAATCATGTCATCCGACTAAACAAAAGTTAGCTTCATTTTATTCCTATGTTTTCCGTGCTCTTCAAGTTTGCTCCTCCAAACTAGCCCTTGATGAAGAACTAAATTATTTAAAAGCAATAGCTATTGACAGGGGCTTTTCACCAAACATTATTAATCAAGCAGTTAAAAAATTCTCATCTCAACACACTAAAAGCCACACTCCTATTTTAGGAGATTATAAAAATTCTGTTGTCATTCCCTTCTTTCCATCAATTAGCTATTCCATCAATTAGCTATCAATTATCATATTTTGCAGAAATTTAACTTTCGGGTTGTTTTTTCTCCCATCAATAAAATTCCAACTTCTATACTCAAGGACCCCATTCCGGATATGAATTCCTGGGGTATTTATAGGATTCCTTGCCAGTGTGGTTTAATTTACATTGGCCAAACTAAGAGAGCCTTAAAATTTCGCGTCAAAGAACATGAGGCATATGTTAGAAAAAAGGAAACACAGAGGTCTTCTGTTACTCAACATTGTTGGTCCGAAAATCACACTTTCAATTTTTCTGCTGCCAAAATTATTCAAAAAACATCTTCCATTGGAGAACTGGATTTTCTAGAGGCATTTCACATTCATAAAAATCTTTCTGTTCTAGTTAACGATCCTAATTCCAATCCAAATTTGCCTTCGGCTTTTAGAGAAATTATGTTTTAGTTCTGGTTTCGCCAACAGATGGCGCCACTTGCTTATTCTTGTCCAGGCTTTCTTATCTTATCTAATCATTATTTCCTATCTTGTTCATTTGCGGTTTTGCAGCTGAAGATGATGGTTCGGTAAAACCATCGAAACTAGTCCTGTGAAAATTTTGTAGGTATAACGCTGATTTTTGTTGTTTGACTTCTGAATTAGTATTGCTTACAAACTTTTTAAGTTTCGCTGCATCTTTATTATTTAATTTATGTTTTGCATTGGCATCAACTAAAAATGCTAAGATACCGTCATAGGATTCATTAATAAATGATAGATGGTTCCCAGTTACCTTTTCTGGAGCCAAATCTTGTACAGAGCCAGGAGAAGATTCAAAGACTGAAGAAACTGAATGTGCCGGAGAAAGCGTAACATTAGAATGAGACATTTTATTATAATTCTATAAAATGGGCTTTTCTGCAGAGGGAGTTACTATATAATCATAAAACCCTTAAACATACGACTTAAAAGTGAAACAGAAATAAAAACACTATGAAAAACAAATCGGTAAGCGGAAAAGAACCAATTAAACAAAAATCATTAATTAACAAAAGACTAATTAAAATTAAGTACGATTTGAATTATTAAATTAACAAAAAGGACCCCAAGGAACATTATAGCACAGAAATTAAAACAATTATCACTTGACTTCAAGTAGTAATATAAGCATGAATTTAACATATAGTCTATGGAGTTTTCCAGGAAAGAACCACAGTCTTAGAACGTAAGTTTGACAAGTTCAAAAACATTACTTCTCTAGAGATTATAATCAGTAACAACATATAAATTTAGAACATATTTTCTATGCGTATGGCAACTTCCGGTTACAGACTCTTAAGAATTTCGAAGAACAGTGGTGTAAGATAGCGTCTTTTTTGTACCATAGTATAAAAATCTTAATTAATTATCCTAATTGTGATAAACCTGTCCAAAAATTTTTTGTAAGACATAAAATCATAAAAAACATTATTTAAAAGAAAATTGCAATTAATTTCACCAAAAGGACCATTAATTAATTCGAAAACAGTCTCTAGCTTAATATCAGTCTATGAACACAAAGTACAATGTAAACAAATACAAAATTGAAGATAAATCAGTAAATACTTATCTAAAATACATATGACGCAAATCGATGCAATCCACGGAAGCTGTAGAACATAATTTCTACACCTGTTAGGCACAAAACACGATCCAAAACTTCACAAAACGAAGACCCCATTGCTGGAATCTTGCAACACTAAACCACAACTAAGTATCCAAAATCACCATAACTTTGAAATTTGCAGGTCAAATTTCACAAAATTGGTATCTACTTGATCAGGAACACTTTATGCACACATTTTAAAACATGAAAAATACCGACTGTAGCTATTTCCACCTTTAAAATCAACTAAAATCGGAGCACGAAGTTTAACGGCCAACACCATCGACGATCCGACGCGATTCTCGAACACAACTATATGCTGGTCTGCAGTCAGTTAGTGTGTGTGTGTCTCCTCTAGAGTACGAGTTAGTTAGTGTCGAGTTGGTGTCTCGTCTAGCGAGTCAATCCCTGCGGAGTCGATCGAGTTGACAGCCGGGCAGCGAGTGCCGAGGGGGTCGTCGAGTGCACCGAAGGAGTCTGTTAGTGTATCGTCGAGAAAGCGTGTTGAGCTCCGGGAACGACTGAACCGAAGAGTCGGGAGCTGTGCTCGTGTGTCGTCGAGTGCATCGCGAGTTGTAGCGTGGAGAGTCTCGAGAGTACGTGGAGTTCCGAGAACGACCGAGCAGAGTCGGGTGCTTTGCAGGAAGCTGTCTTCACCATGATAGCCTGAAGGCTGTGTCGCTAATTGTTCCAGCGTGTTTATAGTAGATCTTGGACGACTGGAAAACGTGCTATTGGAGCTGTCGTGATTCATATTGGCTAAATAAAGTGTGTTTCGGTACTTAATCAAGTGTCGTGGTTATTCACTCCAGATCTACGAACACCGTACGAACGGGAAGGAAGATAATAACGTAACAACTGGTGTCAGAAGTGGGATAGAACGCAACAATATATTTGGTCAGGCAACTGCCAGCCACCGAGCCATGTAACAGAGGGGAAATATATATATATATTCCAACTCTTCAATTGCTTTTTACTTCTTACATGCTTGTAAATTGCGCATTTTTTGCTCTTATGTCCGAGACCGATAGATTCCTTGGATTATTGCTATGCAGTTCGTAAACATAAATTTTTGCTGTTTTCTGAGAATATAGTAAAGGTAATTGCTCCTACGTTTAATGATTCGCATGACACAGTCCTATTAGAGCCGATTGATAAAAACTCTCATAGTAAATTCTCTGTGGCAAGATCAGTTAATTTAAATAATGATTCTAAGACTTTTAACGTTAAGAGAGCAAATTTTACTCCACAGACTATTCATATTAACAAAAGAACTAAGTTAGCATCTATTCTTCCTGTTACTGTGTCTTCAATAGAAACTGCTTGCGTGGAGAATTTGACCTCTCTCACTTGTCACCGGATCAGCAACTCGGGGAGGAGGGTTCGCCTTCCTTCCCTGTGCTGCGCGCCACAGAGCGGCGTGGAAGCACAGAAAAACTTTGAATGCTTATTTTTGAAATCCCAAGTGGTCTCGTACCCACATCGAGGTGCCTAGTATAATTTCCCGGTCGCAGATTGACGACAAGAGGGAGGTGTTGGACTTTCGGGTCCGATGCTAGGTTTAATGAGTACCGCCACAGTTGGTGGACCGCCTCGCGGGTACGATATCCCGGTGGGGCCCTCTGAAGGAAGAGCGACGGAGAGCTCGCGACTTCGGTCGACTTCTGGTGGGGTCACTTTCCGTGAATTGAACGCTTTTCCGTGCTTCCCCGCAAGGGGAGGTTATAAAAAAAATTTCTCCGTCTTTTTCGGAGTTAACTTTCCTCACGGTTCTTTTCCGCTCGAAAAGTTGCTCCTATTCTTCTACTCGCCACGGGCGGTCGGAGAACTTTTCGCCTTCTTGAAATGACTATCCCCCCCTCCTCTTCGCTCCTTCATCCCTGGATTCATGGAGATTCCAGTTTTAGTCGCAACTCCCCAAGGCATTAGCAATTACTGCAGCTGTCCGCATTACCTAATATTACCTTTCCCAAGCCTTGGAACAATATGTTTCCCGGCTGTTTTTCTCCAACCTTTCCGATTCCATTAACGCAATGCGTTCCGGAATTCGCCTCAATCAACACCTCTCTCTCTTTCAATCTTGGATCACAAGTTGAAAGCAGAAAGAATTACTCGCCCCTTACGTGGACTCCTTATTCATTTCTTTCACAGTAAACCCTTAACGGTTTGTTCATTTTTCCTTTAGCCAATGCTTTTTCTTATTCAACTCAGTTTCCTTAACGAAGTTGTGGAGGTAATTGCACTAGCTTGCCGCTATGAATTAGGAGTATCAAATGAACTATTAAATGAATTTCGGACGAGAATGTCCAAAGTTACAAAAACGTTATTGCATATCAGATACAAGAATTTAAAAGAAACTCAGTTTGAGAGAAGTTATTTAGTCAACTGTGGTTACTGAAAGTCAAATTAACAAAGTTTTTCTACTATATACAACTGTTTATTTACACCTAATTAATCATTTACAAAATAATGTAAAAGTAATAATGTGTTTTATTATTTATTAATAGAAAGAATATATTTATTCATCCAGAATCCACAGAATCAGTAGCTTTCTGTGCATGAATTAATTATGGAGAGTTCTGACTGGAACTGTGTTATTTCTAGAGAAGAATGCAAAATTAACACATGGAATATTTATTCAAAGCTACCATTAACACGACAGAAGTAAACTGTATGATATCTACCTAATTATTCAGAAAATCTTAAATAAATAAGAAGTAGCAAAAAACTTGGGAGCATTACATATATTACCACAGGTAAAAGATTATATATATTATGACACAGTTCCAAGAGGAAGATATTTATCGCAAATTGTTACTTTTGGATCCTACTGAAATTGTGTTTCTGAACAACGCACAAAGTGATATCAACAAAATTAATAATCCGTAAATATAGTGATTATACTTTACTTTTAAAATGCTAAAACGGATAGTTTAAGGAGATTAGAATTCATCTAGCATAATTTGTATAAAAAACTTAATACACCTTCAGTACTTGCACTCACACATCCAAGCTGAACATGTTTCACATCCAAGCGGAATTGTAACGAATTATAGCCCAGAATGTTTTTATACAAAGCAAGAAATTTAAATATCCCCAATAAAACAGATCTACATATCTTTTTCATAATTATTTTTATTTTTTATTTTTATAGTTTATCATATATTTATTGCATCCTCGTGTAGGGATGCTTGTAGAAAAATGAATATAAGCTCACATAATTATAGAAGTAAAACACTTCATAAGATGCGTGTGCATTAAAAAATGCCATGGTTTGGCTATCGCTTAATCTCAGATTATAGAACTATTTGTCACGACGTCCCTGCGAACGCTGCTCGGAGTAACTGCCCGGAGAGATTTTTCAACAGGTTCAAAGTAGAAACGGAAGCGCTGACTCATCTCCACTACGTTTATACTCCGTTTACATTGACGTTTACATTGAGCGTTTACATTGTCAAAGTAATCTTAAGGAGCGACTCGCTCCGAGCCGCTCTGACAGGTGTAAACTGACCTTTAATTTCATCCATCGTAATAGATTTATTGCAGTATTTGCCTACAGAAATTTTTTTTAAAGTAATGGTTGAATTTTTAATTATTAAATTTCCTATTCCCAATTAAGTTTTAGTCCAAAACGTAATTGGGAATAAGAAATTAAATAGGTTTTCGCTTTGCGATTTTGCGTTGGTTATGTATCAATGTCCGTTTCACTTTTCAAACTGTTGCCACCAAATGTTACAGTTCTGCATTATATTTAAATGAATTTCGATTTCGTTTTATAATCTATTGCAAGTTATGTAAAATTTTAACTAACTTTTTATTAAAAAACTCGACGCTTTCAAAGTGAGCAGTTTTAACACTGTACGGGAAAAAAAAAAAAAAAAAAATGTCTCTAGTATGAGAGACTATCTGTCGGAAATTATCAAGATATGCTGTTTTTAAACATTTATTTTCAGCGCGCGAGACTATGTATCGGAAATTCTAACAATATGCTATTTTGCATTTTTTTAAATATTCATTGATATTGTTGTTGAATTGAATTTTATGTGGTTTAACTGTGAACAAGTGTGTTTGTTTATCAAGTAAAGGTAACACTCAAAACGTTTAAAAAACGCCCTTCTGGGCGTAATATAAAATCTGAAAGCCTTCAGATTTCATTTTTCTTTTTTCTTTCAGATTTCATTTTTCTTTTTTCTAATCGAATGGAGGAACGATAATTATGGTGTTAATTTGTCACTACACAAAAATATGTAAAAAAGAAATAATTTTCGAATCTTGCACACTTTCTTAGATACTTCTTTCTTCAGATACTTCTTTAAACTGAATGCATTTCCCAAAAAGTTTCGTTCAAGATGCTTTAAACTCCTACGATTGGAAACAATTGACGTATCGTACAGCAGCCCTGGTGGCCAGAAGGAGATTTTCGTACAAACTCGTGTGGTAGTCATCGTGTCAACGTGATTAGTTCCAAATCATTTTCGCTTAAAAATGTGAACAAACACATGCAAGAAAGTAGGAATTTCCGGAAGACGTCGATTTCGATGCAGGATGCTATGTGATTTGGTTTGGTTTATGCGATTAAGCATAGAGGTCTATATCTGCCTAACTGGAAGGATGCCTTCGTGGAAGACTTTCTAAGGGAAATTGACTCATATAGACTACGCCATGAGACAGGGCGTTCGCGGCATTCGAACCTCGGATGAACTACCAGTGTTCAGCGACTATACGGCTAAGCCGCTGGCGGACCGCATCATGCTAGTTGAAAAGTGTAGATGCGTTGGCGAAATTATTAAGGTTTACTTTTCCCAGTGCCAATAAAGGCATAAATAAATGCAAATCCAAAGATCTGAAGGTACAGACGTTTGCATACAAACATTTGTATTTTTATTTATGCTTCGAACAAATTTTAATAGTTAACAGAAACAGGCTAGATTGTAATTTTTTTTTTTCAAGTTATGTCCCACTTCCAAAATTTTCATAACTCATTAATTTTTCAGCTTTCCAAATTTTAATGGACAATAAATCAAATTGTAAATTCGGGCTTTCAATTGTTCATATTCGGGTATGGAGAACTATTTTTTTTCAACATTTGCTGGCTTTAGGTACTGTTGGTTTTTCATAATGAGAGAAAAACATGCTGACAGCTGTTTTAAAAGTGACAAAACGCTTTTAGTGATTATTTTTGTGTGATTTTACATGATCATTTTAGTAATTTGTTAGTTGTATTTAGGCATGTCTTTCATTTACACACTCATACATAACATCGAGAGCATTTGCGGTAATGTCCGTTTGGGTTGAAAATGTTTAAAAACAGCATGTCTTGATAATTTCCGATCGATGGTCTCTCACACTAGAGATATATTTCTTTTGTTACTTCCTTGTACGAAGTAAAAAGGAAGTATTGTAATCTCGAAAAGGTTCAGGCAGCATATTTCAACGAAAATATCCATTTTGACCGCTATCGAATGCAATTTAACGATGTTTTTCCGTGATATCTGTACGTAAGGACAGAATAAAATAATCTTTTCCTTCAAAAAAATTATAAAACTGCTTTAAAATTAATTCTGAAGAGAATTTATCGTGGCGTCTGTACGAACGTATGTACGTACGTATCTCGCATAACTCAAAAACGAGTAGCCTCAGTAAATTTTGTATATAGGACTGCTGTAACATGTAGATGTGCACCTCGTATTTTGGTTGCAATCGGCCGCACCGAACGTATATAAATACTATATATATATATGTAAGATAAAATTATATGAGTCAGAATAACTAAAAACATTAATTCTTCCTCTCTATTCTAAAATCGTAATAAGTTATCTGCATTGCGTCATTCAAATTAATCATGCAATCTTACGTAACCGTTAATACCAGATGTCTCTTGACGACCAATCACCGAATTGTAAATCAAAACTTTTCTCTTTGCATGCTTCCATCTTTCATAACGACGCACTTCAGCTTTTGCTCGCTACTGTGCTAAGATGTAATTTCGCTGGCTTGCTTTCTATCCCAACAGTATCAAAAATGTAAATCTTCTGTTGAAAGGCACGACTAGAGTGCCAAGTGATTGTGGCCACAAATATCAATTGGGAATAAAAATGGAATTAAAATCGCTTCTACTGCCAAGTTTTATTTACGAAGTCAACACATTAGCTTACGACGCAATCAGATTACTTCCTCTTCAATATAGGATAACTACGCATCGACACTGCTGCGGTATTTCCTGTGCTTTTATTATGACAATTAAGCCGGTAAGGATAGTTTCCTGCAGACTGAAACCTCAATGGAAAATTTAAGTGAATCGTCAAGTTTGTTTTTTCAGTGTTTAAAAAATAACAGATCATTCTTCTGCTGTGGTGTTTTGCAAGTGCTTCAAAAAAATAATCACGCCTAGAGTTTATATCTCGATAAATTGAGAAGTTTGAATGCCTAGTGAAAAGGAAATCATCAGTGAATTACCGTTTAGGAATTAAGCATTACAGCGGGTTGAAGGTCGATCTGAGTTAGTGTTTGCAAGTATGTGCGACAGAAAATTATTTGCACTTCCGCTTTTTCAACAGCTCAAAAATTATTACATTCGTGTGAATCTAGCTCAGGAACTAAATTATTTAATGTGCTTCGGATTCTACAGTTTTCATTTCAACTTCGGTTAAAATTTCTGCAATTTGTTTTGAGAAAATCTGAAATTCTTGTTCATTAAGTTTTCTAAATTTTCATAATTATGTGTGAGCAAATTAAGTAATTAATTTTAAGCTATTTAAATTATTCATAGGGAAGGATATTAAGATAAGTTTTTATGTTTTTGAAATTTTGTTGAGAATTTTGAATACGAATTTTATAATTATTCTAAAAATAAGTGAAATTAGTACAGATACGTAATATGAAATTATGGTAAATGTATGTTAAATTTATGGGTGATTGTATGTTAAGTATAGTGTATGTCGAGAGAGTACTGGTTCCTTTAACAGAGGCCTGTGATTACCTCTGTACAGTTGTTCCTTTTACCCTCTTCATGCAAGATAATGTTGGAGGCTCTCATTTTATGAGTGTGTGTAAATTTTTATATTATTATTATTAATATATTTTTTTATTATGGAATGTATTAGTGCAGTTCTCAAAGGCCAGTTACCTTAATGCAAGGAACGGAGGCCTTTTCAAGTAACTGCCTAGGCACCCTGGGCCACCAGTGCAGAGAACACACTGGTTAGCTCAAGAGGACAGCCCTATTGATGTATATGTTTGTTAAGAAGTATTGCGAGGCTTCCAGTTTGGTAAAATCAGGAATTGTAAATGAAAGATGATAACGGTGAAGCCATAATTTCTGAAGCTTACTCCTATTATTATATGGTATTAAAATATAAGTTATCAATATGAAAATTAATATCATAAATATTTATGTGCATTACATTTAAGTATAAGTAATGGTTATGTAAAAGTATATTTTGTGATATTCTGTAATAACAAGAACCTTCCCTGAAGAATTATGATTATGTGAACTCTCAAACAAAAAGACTTTTGGACTGAAATGTTGAAAAATTCAATAGGACTCTAAAAATTAAGAATTTATTTTAAAAAAATTGATATTTATAAATAATACTTTACAGGATCAAAATTTTATTATTTATTTATATTTTTTTTAATTTGCTGTGTTTTAACTCTTTCTCTTTAAAAAGGCTTCTCTGTCGCTACGCCTTTTTCTTTTTGAAGGGGGAAATATGTAAGATAAAATTATATGAGTCAGAATAACTAAAAACATTAATTCTTCCTCTCTATTCTAAAATCGTAATAACTTATCTGCATTGCGTCATTCAAATTAATCATGCAATCTTACGTAACCGTTAATACCAGATGTCTCTTGACGACCAATCACCGAATTGTAAATCAAAACTTTTCTCTTTGCATGCTTCCATCTTTCATAACGACGCACTTCAGCTTTTGCTCGCTACTGTGCTAAGATGTAATTTCGCTGGCTTGCTTTCTATCCCAACAGTATCAAAAATGTAAATCTTCTGTTGAAAGGCACGACTAGAGTGCCAAGTGATTGTGGCCACAAATATCAATTGGAAATAAAAATGGAATTAAAACTGCCTCGACTGCCAAGTTCTTTAAATACTACGCAATCAAAATTCTTCTTCAATATGAATCTAAGCACAGATCGACACTGCTCCGTCTTTTTTCTTTGTGCTCTTATTATGACATATATATATACACTCTGTTACTCGGCACAGTGATCTCAGGTTCTTTACTCTTATATGTTTGTAAATTGTCCATTTTTTGCTTTAAAAATGATTGAATTATGTTGTTCTTATCTTCCGGTTAAGGTTTTTATACCTTTCGTAATTGTGGAAGCAATATTTGTACAATTATCAACAATTTAAAAGCTGTTTAAGTGCGGTTAAGTTTTAAATAACATGGCGGACATAGTTGTTTACATTTGAGACAGCAGAATTGTAGATGTGTTGCCAATCTGGAGAGACTAAGCTTCGCAACAACAAAAATAACGCCTTCATTTATTATACAGAGTTAAATCATGCTTAATCCTTTCTGGAATTTTTTCAAGGAAATAAGTGTTTAAGATTTACTTAATTTTTAATAATTAGTAATACAGATATTTTGAGCTTTTATGTATTTTTGTCTTGTCGTGAAGTGAAAACTGAATTAATTGAATGAGAAATACTCAATCGTCTGTGAAAAATGGTTTCTTTTTTACGTTTTTTGCTTAATTTCTTTTTTACATCGTTCTAACTTTATTATAGTATTTGAAAAGAACATGTCGCAACGATTAGTTAATTCTTTAAATGATATACATTTTGTGCATTCTGAGTTATAATATGAGTGAAATATAATACTGTTAAGTGAACCTAGTGCCAGAGCGTCGCTATGTTAAACAAATAGAGTGAATTTTAAAGAATGCCTTTATTCTATTGTGGTTTATGCGCTGTCGGCGAAGTAGATTTAATTAAATCCAATAAGTTTAAAAGAAGTGCGAGAAACAAATGCGTATAATTTAATATTCCGTACAAGGAAGTCATGTGGTGTACACATCAGATTTTTTTTTTTTTCGTACAGTACTGCTCACTTAGGAATCGTTGAGTTTTTTTAATCAAAAATTCGTTAAAGCTTTGCAAATTAAGACATAAACAAAAAAAATATTGATCCGTGCTTTCAGGTGCTCATAATCGAGTGGAGGAGAATGTTATTCAAAATATGATTTCTTTAGCAACACACTGGAACCTGGACTCTCTCCAATAAGCGCCGAGTGTGCTACAGTTACACAACAAAGGCATACAAGAACGAGGAAGAAAATAACTTATATAATCCCCTTTTAAAGAGTGACTGTTGATTAGCGGACTCAATCGCCAAGTTCTGTTGGTGAAGAATCATCATTCTTTGGATCGGGCGCCACTGGACAGACATTAGGTTATTTAGAATCAGAAGACATGAAAAATAAGCAGTACCCTCGCCAGAACTCGAACTTGGACCTCTCGAATGCCACGCAGGCTAGCGTTACAACACGAAGGCATGCAGAAAGGACGGAGAAAATACTCTATAGCTAACTAAATAAAAATCTCGAGAATCGTGGTGGAAGAGACAAAATGATGAAGATACTTCGAGGCTGAAATAATCTTCAAAAGATATTTTAAGGTTCACTTGCTTATAACTGTTCTGTTCCATGCCGATTTCTCTGAGAATATAAAAGAAAGCATTTTAAAATTCTATTTTCTCTTATATTTTACACTTTTCTTTAAAAAGGTATGAAATATTAGCCCAAATGGCGTTAGCTAAGAAGGGCTATTTAGTCTCAAAACAGGATTTTCCGTTGCATCACAGCAAAAGTCTGAATTACTATCCAAATTCTTTCCACCCGACATAATCGCTCTCTATTATATTTAAAGAAATTAAATAAGAAAGGATCTACTTGAACGTATGTATGTTTCTCGCATTGTGAAAAAACGACGGTACCCAGAGTCATCCAATTTTGAATAACGTAATTCTCGAACCGAACAATGGGCACTTGGAAGCTGAATTCGGAATTTGTTTTATTGTCTTTTTCTTATTTTGTAAAACTTTAACAAATGTTCATTAACAAATTCAACGATTTCAAAGCGGGCAATCGCAGCACTATAAAAAATCAAACATTTTTATCTTCAGCGCGCGAGACTGTGTATCGGAAATTTTAAGGTATGCCGTTAGCCTAAATGCTGTCGAAACATGTATGCGTCTGTAAACTAAACATTTTAAACCTGAAATCTTTCAGATTCTTTTGTTACTTCTGGCAATGTTTATTATTCTTTCATATCAAATTTACCTCAAGTAGTACCTTTTCATTCTACTACTTACTTCTTTTGGGAGGCTACCAGCGGCCATTCTGCAAAATCGCTGAACGCTGGTAGTTCGCTCCAGAGTACGAATGTCGGCTAACGGGCTGGCTGCATGTTCGTTTTTGTAGTTTTCCCCATGTGTAACTTGTATACGAGTAATTTTCCGTAGAAAGACCTCCCTCATGTAAACAGCCCTTGTATATTTTGCAGTAACCAAACAAACCAAATTTTTCTACATTTTATTAATATTGTATTATAAGAGGCATATAATTGTGGCAAAGTTTTATAGATAGTTAGGTTGTTTTGTCTTTAGAATTATATATATATGTGTGTGTGTGTGTGTGTGTTGACCATTTTTGTTGCAAAGAAATATATCATTTTCTGCTAACCCAGGGTTTAATGTCTGAACTGAAAATGTACCGATGTTCTAGAGGGCAGTAAACCACAACAATGATAGAAATGTGATAGGCAAACAAAATACGCTTTGGCCCAAAATTATATCTCATACATAAAACTAATACTATTTGTGATTCACACATAAAACTAATACTATTTATGCGATCAATATGAGTAATGATTCATGCAATGAGAAGAAAGCTAAAGTAAAAATTTGTATATAGTACGACGTGGTCAATCTGTTCCTAAGAGTCTGAATAAAATTATGAGGTATTGAAATGGAATGAAAAATGCTCTAAGCCAAGCTTAAAGTTTCAGAGTTTAACTTCAGTGTTCATTCAGTCAAAACGTTTTCTGGTAGCAAATTAAACCCTTGTTTAGAAGAAGATATGTGTGTGTGATTATAGCAAAGCCTAGAGGGCTATCTGCCTAAGAGGACTTTCGAAGGGAAACTGGCTCGTATACACGTTACAAACGGGAATAACATCGAAAACGCCAATGCAGCCAGTCCGTTCGCGGGATTCGAACCTCGGATCGAACTACCAGTGTTCAGCGATTTTACCGCTCGGCCGCTGGTGGGCTAGAAGACATGAAACTGAGAGATGTCAGCCGTTAAATGGAACACCGTATTTCCTCACGCACTTCCCCCCATTTTTGTAGTAAATTTTTCGTAAGTAAATCGAGAGGGAAAAATTATGCGAATACCTTAATTTCCAAAGGACGTGGTTACAGCAAGAACATAAGAAAAGAAAAGTATTCTTTGAATGACCATAAAGGTCACTGGCCAAAGAATGACCATAAAGGTCATTCAAAAAGGCCATTTGAATGACCTTTATCACAATATTATTTTTAAAGTAATCTTTATTCCAACAAGAATGAGTAGTAATATTAACATTAGTTTAACTAATGTGATATCTTCATGTCTACATCCCTGTAGCATAGATCTCCCCGTCGTTATTCCTCAAAATATCTATAAAGAATAAGAGAAGGTAAATATGCAGCTGGCTCAGCGAAATGGTAGACTGAATGTCAGTTGGTGTTTTCTTCGCTCTGACTTGTCGGTTATTGAATTAGACTAACATAAAATTCAACAGTTAGAAGGGAACGTTTCGGCGGGACCTTCGCAAGTATTTTGCGAGAGTTTGTCTGTTAGTAAGATGAAAACAATCACTATATGAACAAATTTATTTAAGGCAGTTCGTTTTCTGAACGGAGCTTTCTGAGCAAGGAGAAAAATCACGCGAATATTTTTAAAAATTTCAGTACCTGGCGCTTAAGATCAGAGAGGAAATATACGCAAGGGAGAAAAGGGATTTACGCGAGGAAATACGCTAATTGTTTGAATGCAAGACATAAGAAAAAATGGTATTATAAGCTGAATGTATAAAAACAGGTTGTCTTATATTTTAACTCTTTTATTGTACATTTTATAAGAGATCTAAATTGTATAGTTTAAACAGTGTGTGATTTTTATTTCCCTGGGAAGCGAACACAGACTGACATTCCGTCTACAACTTGGCCGAGTGAGCTGCACATTCAACTTCTCTGATTGAATTGAGGCCTAAGATTTACCATAGACAACAATGAAACTGTCAAGATTCATTTGCAGAGAACTAGAAATGGAGACATAACAAAGATGCGTGGTTTAAGTATCTGTATTTTTAAAGAATGGAATAAAATATATTTATTCCCAGCCATGGAGACTGTATATAGGGAATTCTTAAACATGTGCTACTTTTAACTGTTTAGCCATTTTGCTGTTCAAATGGGTTTCCCAACTAGTCCGTTTGCCTAATCCCAGCTAGCCCGTTTGCCTGCAATAGAATCCAGCTTAAATCGAACTACGAGTATTCACCCGAGTATACATTAATTATACCATCAAGTCTCTTTTTATAACAAACATTAGTGGAAAAACATTCAGCATGAGTTAGAATATCAGTTATGAAACCGGCTGTTGGCCTTAATTTCTCATTATCAAAACTAGTCGAATTACACTTATTGAGTGAGAATATTTTGATAAGTTAATAACAATCATAGTTTTAAATAGTAAACAGAGCCGTAAACGACGCCATATTTAATTTGAATTACTTTATACATTCAGTTCGGTACGCTACACTTAATTCACACTTAAATGGCAGTGCTAATATTTTCATCATAAGTCTGTGTTATTGCCGCCAAATATTATCGCCCTTGTTAAAGAAATTAATTAATGAAGAATCTGCATGAATGTGTCCATGTTTTTCGCACTGTGAAAAAACAACGGTGCCTAGAACCATCTACTTTTGAGTAACGTAGTCCTTTATCCGAATATGGAGACCTGGAGGCCCAAAATCTGAATGTCTTAATTTGTTTCATTATCTAGTATTTCATACTGTGTAAAACTTTAATAATGAATTATTTACTAGCCAAGTCAACGACTTCAAAGCGAGCAGTTGCAACACTGTACGGAATACTACATTTATATCTGCAGCTGACAAGAATGCTTATCGGAAATCCTAAAGATGTGCTGTTTTTAAATATTTTGTGATTTTGCTGTTGAATGGAATTTTATGCGGCGGAAGCGCCGAGAACGTGATATTTAATAAATAAACTGAATAACACAGAACTCTAATAATAAAAGGACAAAAAAAAATTTGTAAAGCTGAATTGATATGATTAAGTGAGAAAAGACTGAAAAAAAAAAAAAAAAAAAAAAAAAACAGATAAATGTATGCCAGCACTTTAACGCCGCATTGTGAAATCAAACATGTACTGCTATGCTGCTTTTGAAATTTTTGTAATTTTGCTGTTGAATTGCACATGGCGTAAATGCTAAGAAAATGATGATTAATAATAAAGCTAAAAAGACAAAAAACAATGGGTTAGTAGTAGTGAGCGTAATAGCAAATTCGTGAACTTCGAAGTCAGCGAGAGCGTAAAAAAACCAAATGAACCCTTTTGGGCGATCCTTAAATTTTTTAAATTTGTCCTTGAATTTAGAGATAGTTTTACAATTGCAAAGTAGTTTTTTTTTTTTTTGTTTTTTTTTTTTTTGTTTTTCCCAGGAGAATCGGGAAAACCATTGACCGATAGTCGATAATTGAAATATCGTCGTGGAACGTGTATATTATGTATTGCAAACATTAAGGGATATTATGTATTGAAAACGTGTTTCCAGAGAATGCATCTTTGTCTGATTGTTTTGCACTTTTTGTAAATGCGAGTTTTCGTTTGGAAGAATTATCTGAATTTGTATTTATTGAATTTCTGTCTCCTCTTCTTTCAAAATGGAATACATTTTTAAGATGTTTGAACAAGCTTTATTATGTCATCCTGCGAACGGGAAACGTGCTGTTCTTACGACACGTGCAAATAACACACTGCATCTCTTAAATACATATTTTCATAACTGTAAAAACATTGCTAGTTCTAACAGAAAATAAAAATTACGTATTTTTTTAATCTATAAAATGTAGATCACTTATAATGTACATCAAAAATATTATGATGCAAAGTTAATAGTTATAAATATTAGCGATAATCATAAAGTATTAATAAGATTAGAAGTTTTGCAGACGATGTACTGTATATTACACATTTTATAAATTAACACTTTTCTTTCGAAGAGTTCTCAAACACTATGGACAAAATATTTTACATGACAGATATTTTTACTTTATGAGAAATGCCTTTTTAAATTTATAATGAAATCAATACCTGAAGGACAATGATAGTCAAATGCCGTGCAATAAATATGAGGCGAGTCTACTGTCTAATTTCTCCGTGTTAATTTCTCCGATACAGTCTCGCGCGCTGGAGATAAAAATGTTTTTTTAATCTTAATGTTTTGTTCGTCAAGTGTTGCCATTGCTTCTTTGAAATTTTTAATCAACAATTTGTTACCTTGAATAAATACCTTGCTAGTTTTATTCAAAGTTAAAAAAATGTCCACTAAAATTTTGCTTACGCAATTACCAAAATATTTTTAAATTGCCGTCTAGGCAATAATATGATTCAACTGAAATTCCAACTTTTTGAAGCTAATGTTGTTAAAGAAATGGCAATTACAGGTAAATAAAATTTGAATGCGTTTCCCTTTTTAGTATTTAGTAACTACTTCATGCTTGCAGTGAATAATTGGCTTTCTGCCCTTTGTTGCCCCCCCCCTCATATTACAGATTTGTACGGTTCTCCGTTTGTAATTGGATAATATTTCTTCTTAGATTTGTTCTCGCTCATGAGACTCTTAATGTTTGGGCAAACTAGCGGCCGAGCGGTAATGTAGTCGCTGAACACCGGTGATTCGGTCCGAGGTTCGAATCCCGGGAACGGGCTGGCTGCATGGGAGTTTTCGTGTTTTTCTTTATGTATAAAGTATATACGAGCCAGTTTCCATTATAAAGTCCTCCACGAAGGTATCCCTCTCCTTAGGAAGATATCCCTCGAGGCTTTGCCGTAATCACATAAACCAAGCAAATCCGTGAGATCGTTTGCTTTTATGATTAATTAATTGAACAAATGATTAGAATTAGGCAAAGCACGTAAAAGTTATCTCCTAAAGGATTAGATTATGTACATTAGGTTTTCGATATGGGCGTGGGCAACCCGCCTTTGGGTATGCCTTCGTGACAGACTTTCTAAGGTAAATGGACCAGGTCACCACAAAATGAACAGTTGTACCACCTTTTTAGACTACCAACTGATTCTACCAACTGATTGTTCATTTTGTGGAAATATCTACTATCCGCTAGACATATCCGAATAGGCCCGGAGATCAGTGGCATTTATTTAAAATTTCAAGTAATTACAAAAATTTAAATACAGAATCATTAACTTATTTAAAACAAAATGTAAATTAAAAATCTGACAATATATCAGCACTGTCAGTGCTAGAAACTAAACTGGTTAACAAAAGAAATATTATAAGCTTATCTGAAATTATTTTCGTAGAAACTGTTTACAGTCAGTCTAGTGTAAGTTCAACGATTGTTCAACTTCAAAGTCTCGGATAATACAAGTTATTGAAAGTTCACTAAGGTTCACTGAAAGTTCTCTAAAAGTTGACTGAAAATTCACTGAATGGTCACCTCACTGAAAATAAAAGTTACTGAAAGTTTACTAATAGTGTAGAGAAATTAGCTTATTTCGAAGCAGGAGACATGAAAAATGAGCAATGCCATTGCCGGGTTTGATTTATTTAATTACGGCAAAGCACAGTAGGGCTACCTGCCTGAGGGATGCCTTCGTGGAGGACTTTCTAAGGGAAACTGGCTCGTATACACGTTACACATGGGGAACCACGAAAACGCCCATGCAGCCAGCCTGTTCCCGGTATTCGAACCTCGGAACGAACTACCAGTGTTCAAGCGACTTTACCGCTCGGCCGCTGGTGGGCGCAATTGCCGGGATTAGAACCTCGGAGCTCTGGAATACGAAGGCATGCTAAGGCATTATACCACGAAGGCGAGAGAAATACCTTATATTTCATTGAAAGTTTACTTCACTGAAAATCAGGGCTTAATTTCTAAAATTAGAAGTGCCGGAGCCCTATGGAAGACCGTTAAGAAAGAGGAACAAAAGTAAATAAATAAAATGACTACTAAAATCATTAATAATTTAAATATTAAATAGTTAATTATTATGAAATTAATTATTATTTAATTAATTTTAATAATTAGTATTTGCCAATTATTATATAATTAAATAAAATTAATTTATTATTATTACTAAAATAGTTAATAAATAATTAAATAAAATGTAAAGAGATAAATTAAAATTTAATAAGCGATTTGTAATATAATTTTATTACAAAAAATAAAATTTTCGAGATCAAATTTCTACTGAAATTGTTGTTCAGTTACAAAAAAGAAGCGCCGGAGCCTTCTGATTTAGGGCTCCGGTGCGCTCCGACTAGAATTATGATTTATACCAAAGCCTAGCAGCGGCGCCGGAGCCTAGCACCGGTGGGCTCTGGCGCAATTTAAGCTCTGCTGAAAATGAAAGTCATTGAAGTTCAATTCTAGCTCGTATTCACGTTACTTATGATGGGAAAGACAACTAAGAATAACTCTGCAATCAACCCGTTTGCCTGGGATCGACTCCGAGTCGAACTTTCATAATGCAGTGGTCCTGACACTCAGCCACTGGTGGAGCATCTGCCTAAAAGGAGGGATGCCTTTGCGGAAAATTTTCTAAAGAAAACTGGCTCGGCTCATATATTACTTACTACACATACGAAAAACCACGAAAATGTTTAGAAAACAGATCCGTTAGCCTGGATTTGAACTCTATTCAAACTACAAGTATTAAATGATCCAGGTCCAGGATGCGAACCAAAGACTTTTAAACTACGAGCTATATACTTGTTAAGGTGAAACACCGAAATCTGGAGAATGTCGACTTTCACCGGTGAATGTCAACACAGAGACTTCACATAGTCGCTTGGTGCATGTCCGAAATATTTTCCAAATACTCTTATTTCTGTATTACACCGGTAAATGTCGACATTCACCATGTGCTAATGGTGAATGTTGAACATATAAGACTATTATATTTTCTTCTCCGTAATTCAGTCTCGAAAAAACGCACTTGAGACTTAAAATAAGAACTGAAAACACACAGTACATTCAAAATTAGAAAGGAAAATAATAGAAGTTAAAAACTTACTAAATTATGTGATTCAAATCTTAATTACTGCAACAACTTAAACTATTAAGACACTTTGTGCAAAAGAGGTCCTTGCTTTTACAACTGCATTTATTTGTTGAACACTTCCTTTTGCAATGACAGCAAGTACATATACTCCTCTTTTTTCGACCTACACCAGAGCATATCCGTGATTGTCGACATACACCGGTGAGGGTCCGAATGTACAAGAATGTATTGCAATATTCGATCTTTCACCAACGCATTTGGTGAATGTTGACATTCTCCGGTGAAAGCCGACATTCTCCAATTTCGGTCTTTCACGGTAATATACTCACATCACAAAGAAAGGATTACATTCTTCCCTACTCAGGGGCGTAGCTAGGGTTTTCAGCGCCCAGAGACAACTCAAGATTTTGTGCCCCTCTCTGTGCGCCACAAATGGAAAACACTTCATTCTAAAATTTCGTATCATCAATTAGGCGCCCCCTGGATGCTGCCCCCAGGACCCTTTGCCCCACACTAGCTACGCCACTGCCCCTACTAAAGCGCAATTGGAAAGCGGTAAGAGATCCGGTCGACCAAGTTCAGACAAGTAGTGATGAATTAATTATCTTCCACACGCAAAGGAGAAGTTCCATTTTCTAATTAACTAATTATCATATTCTTTAGCAGTCCGAATATTTTATACCTTTACCTTTTCCAGAAATACTTCAGGGAATAAAAATAATACCGTATTAACTCGCGTATCCCCTCTTTCTTTACAAATTTTATCGTCTTAAAATCGAGAGGGGAGAATTAGGCGGATCATTTAATTTCCGAAGGACGCGTTTGCAATGAGAACGTAACAAATGAAAAGCAGTCGTGGATTAACTCCGGGTAACTATCCCAAGATTGTCTCTTTAAACGAAACCTACATTCCGATAAGAACCATAGTAATATTAACATATCTAATAAAATATCTTCATTTCTAATTACTTGTAACTTGAATCGTCGCCCGGTCTTATCGTCGTCTCCATAAGTAATTATGCCTCAAATCTCTAGAAGTAATTATGCCGCCTCGTCGAAATGTAGACTACATGCCAGTCCCTGCTTGATTTTCTGTGATGGGTAGCTGACAAGAAACTCGACAGTTAGAAGGCGAAGGTTGGGCGTGACCTTCGCAGGTAATTTGCAAGGGTTGGTCTTTGTTAGTAAGACGAAAACAATCACTAAGTAGGCGAATCCCTTATAAAATTTAGGGGAGCTCATTCTCTGAACGCACTGGGAAAGGGGAAAATGACGCGAATATTTCTAAAATTTTCAGAACATGGCGTAAAAAACTTTGGGGGGGATGCGAGAGGAAATATGGTATCCGGGTGTTGCTTTTTTGCACGAAAATCATCCCCCCTTTCTCACTTTGTCAGTTCAGCATGTAGAGTCATTTCGAACCAAAAAACAGTAAAATTCCCTGCCTCCAATGACATCACGAAAGCACGCAATCGGGAGGGCGAAAATTCGTTACATTCTCCCCCACTTACGGGATGACCAGGGTGAAAGTAACCAGATTGCCAAATCAAGCCCGTGACCAATTATCGTCCACCAACTTTTAATTTTGTTACAGACATTACATTTATTTCGATTCAAGAAAGAGGAGCTGTGTCTGAACTCCGGACCTTCTAGTTAGTAGCCGGATTTGCCTCCAGTTACACCATGAAGGCAGGCGGGAAAGAATAGTTCCTTACATTCTCCCCCCCCCCGTTAAAGGACGAATGGGAAGGAGGAGGACACAAGTGGTGACGAATTACCGTCCACGTTAATTTAGTTCGCGGCTCAGAGTCACTAGACTTATTTCTGAACATTTAACAAGAAAAATCTGTTATCGTTCGCGGGGATTTGAACTCGAGATATACTTCCAACTATACTACGAAGGCACGCACTAAGGAGGATAAAAATTTCTCGTGAGTATTCACGGGAAAAAAGAGATTAATAAAAATTATTTATTTCATTGGATTTAATATTTGGAGCTTCAAACAATGCTTTGACTACTTCCACATGACCATTCTGTTTTGCCCATTGAAGTGGGGTCCAACCACAATTATTTTTTGTATTTACCTGAATATTAGAATTATTCAGTAATAGTTTAACTATTCCTGCATGACCATTCCGTGCTGCCCAAGGAAGTGGGTTCCAGCCGTAATTATTCTTTTCATTGACGTGAATACGTTCATCTTTCAGTAAATTTCTTACTATCTCTATACAACCCGTTCGTGATGCACTATAAAGTAGGGTATAGCCACTCTTACTTACCTCGTTGACATCAAATTGGTTCATTCTTAGACTTATTACAAGCAAACGTAATGAATACAATACAAAAATATATTACTGAAATTGAATGGTATACAGGGTTCGTACACATTTCTGCACACGGAAATTAAGTGCTTTTAAGGACTTAATTTCCGTGCGCAGAAATGAAATTAATGAAAAACATTAAGGATCTATAAGCAAATGGGAACAGAATAATTTCAATTAAAAATATTATTCTATGCCTGAATTTCACTCTTGTAATATCATCCTAAAAATAAAATAGATTCCTAAGTAATATGCACTACTACTAAACATTAATTAACATAATTATTAATAAGTTTGAGAATAAAATAAACTTCATGCAGTATATCAAGTAGCATTAAATATTTTACACTTATAATAAAGGTAGGACATATTTGAAATAGTTTAAGTATTCATAACATATAAACCATGCAAGTTGGGATCGTGCTTTTAAAAATACAAGTAGAAATCACAATTCCAAATACATCTCTTCAAAAGAAATAAATTTGCACGGTATATTTATCAAAAAATAAACATAAAACTTACCCGTGCATGCAAATGGGGCGTTCCGTGTCGTAGAAATTTTCAATCATTCGTATCTTCAAAAACAACCACAATCTTGATACAGAAAGCACATTTTTCGAAACCGGAGCACAAAATAAATTATAATAACACACTTTCAGAAGCACAAAAGCAAAATGCACAAAATTATAAAGATTCTCGAAACACCAAACCATTCAACCAACACGGCTGCTGACATGCCCGTCGCAAAGGGAGTTTGGTTTGCCAGAATGTATAAGGAAAGTCAAGGTACCCAGATTTGGCGCGAAATCGCCCATTTAGCGATATGCCATAGACGGAACGAGAACATTCTGGAACTAAATTTTAGCGGTTTTTTTTAGGGAATATTCCGAAAGGTAGGTTAAAACTCTATGTACCCTGCCTATACTAGAAGATAGTAGTGTTTTAAAGGTCAGAGATTGGCAAGAGAGCAACGACACAGTCGAAAGTTGTATTTTAGGTCTTTGCCGTGAAGCTGTCTTCACGGTTATAACCTCAAGAGTGCGTTGCTGATTGTTTCCGTGTGTTTATAGTTGTTTTGTAAACGTGTCTTTGGAACTGTCCTGTGTAATAGCGCTTACTGGCCAATAAATTGTGTTTCAATTCTTCATCAATTACTCCAAATCCACAAACCCGTAATACAAAGTTTCGAAAGGAAATCATTTAATTCTGCATGTATTTTTGAGCCCAGTCTCAAAATTGCTTAGAAGACTAAAAGCATTTTCAATTCTGCTTCAAAAGAAACTGATGCTTGTACAGAGCAACCATATAATTGTTATCGAAGATCCTTAATTTTTTAAAAATTCCTATTTCTATTCTCGTCGAAATATTGGATGACATGAAAAAACTGAAATAACATGAATTTAAAGAGTTTTTAAAATTATTGTACATTTTATATCCGTGTGCTTACTTTGATGCTTCATTAGGATTAATCTATTTTTACGATTAGCGACTCTTCACCATAATCGCGAATGGGGCAAATTTTTTTCCCACCCCAGTTGGGGCAATTTTTTTTTGCACCCCAGTTGGGGCAATTTTTTCCCACCCAGTTTTCCACCCCAGTTGGAGTAATTTTTTTTTTGCACTCAGTTGGGGCAATTTTTTAGGCATACCATCCTTCCCTTAGGCATACATCCTTTGAACACGTAAAAAATATTATAACTAAACTCCCTTGGTCTCTTGGAATAGGCATTGCAGTCATTTAGTTTGTATCCCGAAATACCGGAATAGCAGTAAACTGGGGAAAATAAATTGTAATTGTTCCCTTCCTATCTGTGTCATACCTTCTACAATTTCAAAGAACATAGTTTAAAGTAAACTCATTGTTCTACTCGGAACACTCACATGTGTGCCAAATCAATTAGGCGAAATAGTAGTTCTGATAAATGTTTTAATAGGAACTGGCAGCGGGAATCCAACACTGGTGTTAATATTAGTGGCGTCACTTAAAATTTAAGGCTGTGTAGAAATGTGAATACCTATTTTTGTAAAAAAGCAACTAGAACTTACTTAATAGGTATGGCGTTCACTCATAGCGGGAACGCAACTCTGTCAACGCGAACTTGATACAGGTGATGTGAGAGCAATAGTATGGTGAGTTTTCCAAATCTTATGTGTAGACGGTGGCTTTCTTCTTATTTTGATGGTCAAGAGCGCTCAATTTCCTTCAGATCGGAATAAAAGTGTACATTTGTACAAATTACACAACAAAGAAAAACGGGCACAGATTTTATATGTACAGATGATTCTAATACATTCGGTTAGTGTTATTTCATAAGTTCAGATAATTTATATGAATTTCGGCTTTTTTCTAAATCGCTTAGTTTGTGAAAAATAAAAGAATTAGTTTGAAAGGAAATTAAAATTCCTGCGCTTTGTTGAATGAGAAACATCTGCTGCGTGGTCAGCGTAAATATTTAATTTGGCTAGTGGCTATGCATTTCTTTTAAATAACTTGTTTGCAAAAGTTGGGTGACAAATATATTGCGATTTGCAACCGACTTCTTTTATACCCCCGAGCTAAATGATTACATTTGAAAAATAAATATTACCTTATTCTTTGCAGAATGCTTTACGGATGACCGTAAACACACGTCCGGTCACAGAAAAAGCTTTACGGATGACCGGAAACACACGTCCTTATTTATGTTTATTATTCATTTAGCTAAAATGACAGTGCAATTACTGCTAATTTCATTAACATACAAGTAATCCAACCCCATTATTGCTGTTTTATATGCTTATATATTTTCTGTAAAAATGCGTTTCTTTGCGTTTCTAAAAGCGGGCTCTAAACATAAATGTTTGGGAAACACAGCTTTAGGGCCCGATTCATGACATTTTTAACCACAGCGTTAACTGATTTTTACGGAATCACGTGGTACTCTGACATCACAAGAAGTTAAATCGCAAGTATTGGTATTCTCATCAAAGCTAGCGTTAAATTTGACCGTTAAATTGATGAGACGGCTGTTAAAGTAAGGACAGGTCTGACCCTTCGTGTTAAATAAACAGATGATTATATTTCCGGCAATAAACATGGCGGAAGTTTTTGCGTCAGTTTTAGCTGAAGCGTATGTCATCGAAGCAATGCGTTCGATTTACATACAATATAGACAATAGATAATTAATTATTGTCAAGATTAATGAATTCCGGGCCCAGGAGAGTGTTCTTGGTGAGGTAAATTCAGCTTCGTATTTTTTCATAGAATGTTAGAAATATTACTCTTCGTATTTCTTCAGAATGTGTATTTTTATTTCACTGTCACTTATTGACGATCAACTGATTGTATAAATACAAAATGAATTGCGGAATGTGCATGTGTTTGTGCAGTAAAATTATCGCCAATACTGTTTGTGATGTTTCTTTTATTATCGCATAGTTTATACTGTTTGTAAAATTGTATTCTACATTTCATGTAAACTATGTGCTGAGTTATCACATGAAATTCAGTAATTATATTTCATATATACATTATTCTTGATAAAGAACTATATCAGTAACTCACGTTGCCAGCCATAAAATTTTGTACACATGTCAAACTGATAAATGTGGTATGTGTGTAAAAATATCTAACTGCTGTATATTTAAGTGATGCATTTAATAAGCTTGTTTTTTTTGCTTAACTTAAATGCATATATATCTAAAATTGTGTATATTCCTCATTTTACTTAGCATTGTGGGCACGTATGATGGATATATTATTTATATTCAGCCATTGCAAGTTTTCAAATTTTATCCTTAATATACAGAACTGAAAGTTTTCTTAAGTATATATTGTGATTATGAGAGTTATTATATTTTGTGTGCTGTTAAAATATATTTTAGGATGTCTGTGTCTCTTTTATTTATAATAAACAGATTGATTTGATCAATAGCTTTATCAAAAATTTCATTATTTTCATTTGAAAAATTGAAGTTTCTCTAACACTAAAAATGTAAATTGCTGCAATGCACTTAATTCAATTACTAGTTTCTTAATGTTAACACCAATGAAATTTAGAATACAAATGAAAGTGAAGAGAAACACACTTGTGTAATATAATATTAAAATTAGTCAAAAAAGCAACTTGGGGTTTGAGTTTCATTCAAAATCTATGCCACAGTAAGACTTTTTTTTCTTTTTTGGCCTAATAATTTTAGAATGTCTTTGAATATCTGCAATGCAAATACTGCACAGAGATCAAAATCTGCATTATTTAAACTTTTATTGTTTAAGATTTCCTAAAAACAGTTATTTAATAATTTAAAAAATTCTTCAGTATGCAAAATTTAATCTCTTTAAGTAAAATTTTTCTCCAATGCCCCTCTATAATGAGATGCATTGTGCAGCTCTTCAAATTGTACCTATTGTATTAGATAGACGCTCCTCAATAACCAGAAGCACTTTGCAGCTTCCCAACTTGTAGCTATTTTATTATGTAGACTCTCCTCTGTAACCAGAATCATTTTGCAGCTCCTCATCTTGCACTTATTGTATTAGATAGACGATGCTTTAAAACAAGAAGCATTGTGCAGGTTCTCAACTTGCACCTATTTTATTATACATACGCTCGTCTATACCCAGAAACATTGTGCAGCTCCTCAACTTGTATCTATTATATTTGATAGTCTCTCCTCTGTAACCAGAAGCATTGCGCAGCTTCTCAACTTGCACTTATTAGACAGACGATCCTCTATAACCTGAAGCATTGTGCATCTCCTCACTTTGTATCTATTTTATTAAACAGACGCTCCTCTATAACCAAAAGCATTGTGCAGCTCTTCAACGTGCGCGCATTGTATCATATAGACACTCCTCTATAAACAGAAATAGTCTGCAGCTCCTCAACGTGCGCACATTGTATTATATAGACGCTTCTCTATAACCAGAAGCATTGTGCAGCTCCTCAACGTGCGTCCATTGTATTATATACACGCTCCTCTGTAACCAGAAATATTCTGCAGCTTCTCAACGTGCGCCCGTTGTAATGTATAGACGCTCCTCTATAACCAGAAGCATTGTGCAACTCCTCAACTTGCACCTAGTGTATCAGATAGACGCTCCTCTATAATCAGAAATATAATGCACCTCCTCAACTTGCACCTAGTGTATAAGATAGGCGCTCATCTATAACCAGCAATATTCTGCAGCTTCTCAACTTGCACCTATTGTATTATATAGACGCTCCACTATAACAAGAAGCATTGTGCAGCTCCTCGAATTGCACCTACTGTATTAGATAGACGTTCCTCTATAACCAGAAGCATTGTGCAACTCCTCAACTTTCGCCTATTGCATTATATAGACGCTCCTCTGTAACCAGAAACACTGTGCAGCTTCTCAACTTGCAACTGTTGTATAAGATAGGCCCTCCTTTGTAACCAGAGGCATTGTGCAACTCCTCAACTTCCGTCTATTGCATTATATAATCGCTCCGCTATAACAAGAAGCATTGTACAGCTCCTCATCTTGTACCTATTGTATTGGATAGACGATCCTCTATAACAAGAAGCATTGTGCAGGTCCTCAACTTGCACATATTGTATTAGATAGGCACTCCTCTATAAACAGAAGCTCCTCAACATGCACCTATTGTGTTATACAGACGCACCTTTATAACCAGACCTCTTGTGCAGCTCCTCAACTTGTACCTATTGTATTAGATAGACGCACTTCTGTAACCAGAAGCATTGTGCAGCCCCTCAACTTGAACCTATTGTATTAGATAGGCGCTCCACTATAACCAGATGCATTGTGCAGCTCCTCAACTTGCGCCTATTGTATTATATAGACGCTCCTCAACTTGTACTTAATGTATAAGTTAGGCGGTCCTCTATAACCAGAAATATTCTGCAGCTCCTCAACGTGCGCCCATTGTATTATATACACGCTCCTCTGTAACCAGAGACATTGTGCAGCTCCTCAACTTGCACCTATTGTATTAAAAAGACTCTCCTCTGTAACCACAAAACATTTTGCAGCTCCTCAACTTGCACATAATGTATTAGACAGACACCCCTCTATAACCAGAAACATTGTGCAGCTCCTCAACTTGCACATATTGTAATAGATAGGGTCTCCTCTATAACCAGAAAATTCGGCAGCTCCTCAACTTGCACCTATTTTATTATATAGACGCTCCTCTATAACCAGAAGCATGGTGCAGCTCCTCTACGTGCACCTATTGTATTAGATAAGCACGCCTCTATAACCAGAAATATTGTGCCGCTCCTCAACTTGCAGATAATGTAATAGACAGACGCTCCTCTATAACCAGAAACATTGTGCAGCTAATCAACTTGCACCTATTGTATAAGATAGGCTCTCCTCTGTAACTAAAGCATTGTAAGCTCCTCAACCTTCACCTATTGTATTAGATAACCGCTCCTCTATAACCAGAAGCATTGTGCAGCTCCTCAATCTGCACCTATTGTATTAGCTCACCGGGCGGCTCGCATTCAAATCTATTTACGTCTCGAAAACTTCAGTAAAAATTAACCATGTTTACAATTTTTTTTTCATTTAGAGTGAACCAAAATTGTCCTGAAAACGGCCTTTGTTAGATTTTCTTCCCCCCTCCTTGTAGGGCGATCAACAAGTCGTTTCACTTAAGTAATGGTTTCCTACTGTCCTTTGATTACCGCCTAGAGGCGATTAAGTAGATGGGCTGCTTTTGCCCTTACGGAGAAAGGAACACGTTTTGTGTCCATGCTTTGGTTAGACGAAAAGAGATATTTTTTTCTGGAAATCCAAAACAGAAAAGGAAGTTTTGTATTGCCTTGTTACTAATTTTGTGCATATTTCTAATCTTAATTGCTTATCAGAGCCGTGCCAAGATATTTTTTCACCTGAGGCAGAAACTTCAATGCGCGTCTATATAAATATAAAAATAGCTACACTTGTATCAAGCAAAAGTAATTGTATTAAATCAAAATGTCATAACTCTTACAGCATAATTATACCATAATTCTTATAGTATTTTTTAATCGTAGTTTTATAAATTCAGAGAAATAATGTAGCCAATTATTTATAATTTTCAAATGAAAACGTTGAAAAATTCGTTTTTGATAAATAAGAAATAACACTGAAATGCATATTGCATTAATTTCCAGGTTTTCTTGCAATTTTTTTGGTTTGTTTTATTGATTTAAGTTTGACGAAGCCTATTTCCCTAATAATTAAAGTAATTTTCGATTTCGTATAGCCAATTTGGCGCCTCTTCTAGTGATTCACATGAACCCGGCTTTGTTGCTTTTTAAGTATAAATGTTATTGATTTTTATTGCGTTTCGCTATTTTAATGTACGTTTATAGAATGTTAATTTGTTTTTATATGCATATTTCTGTAATATAATCTTACGACTAGTGAGACAGTGTAGTTTAACTAATTTTCTGCTTTTGATTCATGTTGTCGAGCTTTAACGCTAAGAAAAAATTTATAAGAGGCTTAATATACCTAATTCCTATTGAAAGCTACATGTAATTGATAATTAAATTACTATTAAAATAACAAACACATGCTCAGTGTCAGTCATTTTGACATAATGTTTGTAATTCATTTTACCACAATTTATTTCGTTTATCTTGTTTCATATTTATAAAAGGGGAGTTTACCTTTATCGCATTTATTGGTTGATAGAAGTTATGAAATATTGAATATTTTGAAACAAATTTCAGTCATAATAACCTTATAAAAATTTTTCTACATATAGACAAGATGTCACAGATACCTCTCAGTTTCCGAACTAAATTACATGGTACTGAAATTCGGTGCATTTTCATATGATTATTTTTGACAGAAAGAGTTACCTTATGTAAATCATAAAAGAACATTGTTTTAGTTCTTAATTAAATATAGCACTTGTATTAAATTGCTAAAATTCATTGTTAGGAAAATCTCGCTCTAAAAAAATTAGACACTTTTACCTTTCAAAGTGGAATTTTTGTGGTTTTCTCTGTGCATAATGTGGGCGCGAGTAAGTTTTTCTTAGAATGTCCTCCACAGAAGCATTCCTCCCTTTAGGCAGATAGCTCTCGCGTGCTTTGAAGGAAATATAAAGCAAAACAAAACAAAAGCTTCAAAATTGGTGTTTAACATTTTTTGGGGTTCAAATACGCAAATTACTTAGAGATCTCAATACACATTATGAAATGTTATTATTTAAATAAATAAAAGCAAGCTGAGGATTTCCATTTAAATTGTTTGTTTTAAAATAAAAAATAAGAACAGTAAGTTTTGAATAAATCTTGTCAACATCAAGCAGGGACAGGAACATGCCAATGTAAAATTTAATATTAGGCCAAAAAGAAACGCTTTGACGTAGATTTTGGATAAAACTTAATCAAATTCGCAGGTAGTCAGAGACAGGCGTTTCTTCAGTAGAGAGAAAAAAATGTTTCTAAAGTATTTCTGTATTTATTATATAAATGTTTTAATGCTTCCATAGCACTGCTAATCGATAAAATTTATTTGATGAAAAGTAGGAAGTTTGCTTTTAAAATTCCGATTTTTCAACCTTTTTCAGTGACATATGTGGCATCGAAAAACACGTCTGGCCAGGAGGCAGATTAATGGCTGAAAAATTCTTATAATTTAAAGAGGCATCGAACAAGAAAATTTAGGGATGGCGAAATTCTAAGAATTTGGCACTTGACAACGGCAAAAGTTTTAGAATGTAGAGAGCTACAGAATTTAGGCAGGGCAAAATATTTTAAATTTATAGAACATCGGTCAGTAGATTTGCGACTGCGTATCAGTAGAATTAAGATCCCACAGCGATTGCACTGAGAAACAAATCGACCTGCTTCTCGATTATGCGGATGGACGCAGATTAACTTCCGAGAGCTCAGTGAAGCAAGAGTTATACATAATGCAGCTATTTACGATTTCTGCTATAATAAACTGAAATTTAATATAATAATTTAACACTATCAGTTTACGAAAACATGATGATACTTTTGAGAAATTTTCTTTAATTCCCCAGTACACTAAAAAAAAAAAAAAAGTACAATAGATTATATAATGATATTACTAAAAAATTATGCCGATGACGCATTTAATTTATATCTTTTTATTAATCTAAATAAATATGTCATTGGGTTTTCCATAACTTATAGTTTTGCAAATTAAAAATGCTCTATAATATAATATGTGATTATGGTATTATTGGTATGGTAGTACTATTCGAGCCAAAGAAACGAGGGTTATCTGCCTAAATGGGGGGATGCCTTCGTGGAGGACTTTCTAAGGGAAACTGGCTAGTATACACGTTACACGTGGGGAAAACCACGAAAACGACCATGCAGCCAGCCCGTACGCGGCATTCGAACCTCGGACCGAACTACCAGTGTTCAGTGTCTTTACCGCTCGGCCGCTGGTGGGTAATATGTGATTATGAAAGCTGTGTAAAAGAAGAAAAATTCTTGCACATTCGTCAGGCAGCATGCGATGGACACCTGCTTGAGGAAAAGGATGTGTTTGTAGATGACGTTTTCAGGGAAACTGGTTTGGTATATTCAACCTAAAATTCACCAAAATACCAAGCAACGAACGCATTCGCCGGAATTCAAACTTAGGCAAAACTACCAGTGTTCAGTTGGAAAAGAGAGTTAACAACATAAACAGGCAACATGTCTGAAATTAGTATTTATTGCATCCAACAGTGATATGATTTTCTGATATAATTTAATGGAGTATCACTGTAAAAGAATGGGAATCTTTTTTTTTCCCCTTTTGTAAGGAGATTTTTTTCCGCTTTGTTTTCAACATTTGGTTGAAATGCAAATTAAATAAATATTTACAAATGCAGAATATTGGATAGTTATTGATGATTTCGAGATTCAGTTTCTGAAATCCATTTCATGTGTCATTTCCTTAAAAAGGTGATACTGAAACCAACTTTCGTGGAGTAAAATGATTACTAGAAAAGAGTTTCCGATTTCTTTCATTCTTTTATTCCCATTATAAATTTATCACGTAGTTCTTAGAACATTCTTCTATCCGTAAGTGATGATTTGCTTTTCGAGAAAATTTTCTGAAAGGAATAAATTACTTAGTCTTCAAACCATGGGAAAATCTTGCCATCGCCGGTATTTAATTCCCTTCATTTACTGAGATAACCTGCTTTGTTATAAGTATGGTACTTGTTTTCTGATTTTTACTGAATTTGCATGCTCAAAGCTATCTAAATAAAGAAACGCTATTGTGAATATCAGGGTATGAGTACATATATGAAAGCGTTATATATTTTTCAGAATTCCCCTATGAGCTGTTTATTCTTAGGGCAGAAAGAGGAAAAAGCTTGCATACATCGCCATTCCCGGAAACAAGACAGTACCGAAAACATTACTAGACAGTCCGGTTTACCAAACAATAGAGTTTATCTGATTCCTAGTTGTAAAAGTTGACAGTTATAAATTGTTATGTTCATGGCGACCTTCAGAAGCCATCAAATTACTTCAAAAGTTCCGCTGCTATAATTTTGACTGCAATTTTGTTCCTTTAAATTTTCGAAAACACCTATTTTTTAAGTATTTTTCGGTACTTATATTAATATTGATACAAATAATATAGAAAGCACCAAACGTAGCTATGATGTATTTCAATTTGTCCTTAGTATTTTCTCACATATAGTATTAACACTTTGTCTACACGTTTCTAATGTTTCACCATAGTAAGCCTTCTCTTTCCGAATGTATTCAGTTCCTCTTCGCTTTCGTTTTCTGCTTCTTCTTTTTTTAAAATTTTATTTATTTATTTATTTAATGTTACCATATCCTGAATTTTACTCTAGCTATTAGCTAGAGTAGCTACTAGGTAGCATTCATTATAATACACTGCTCAAAAAAAAAATGGGACAGGGCTATATCTCCCGTTCTACTGGGGCGATTCACGAAATTCAAATTGCGTTCTTCATGTGTCGAAAGCGCGACTTAGGATATATATTAGATTTATATATAGCACTATTCTAACATAGGTATTTTGAGAAAAAATTGGACTTTTTCTGAAATAACATACCAATTTTTTTACATATTTCGATTCTATTTCGATTTTTTACATATTCTCTAATTCGACTCAAATTATGCCAGAATACCAAGTTTTGTAAAAATCGTACGAGTAGTTTTTAAAATATTAGCGCTCAAAATTTTAGCTCCTCAATGTTAATTGAATTTGGCAAATATTTATTTATATCTCTTTTTTCATTAAACTTTTCTGATTTTTTCTCTCACATTTCGAAATTTAGGTTCATTCCAAATAAAATTTACCCATTTTTTGTGTTTTATTTTTTAAATTTCTATTTTTAAATAATTTTTATAAATTTTTCGAAAAAAATTTTGAATTATAACCTATAAAAATTTTACCATCATCTTAAAGTAGGTATATTTTTAAGCATATCTGCAAAAAATTAAACTTTTTTATTCATTATTTTCTAAGATATACACAAATTTACATATTTTCGCGTTTTGAAATTTGGCATCTTTTTTTTGAGCGATAATAACGCCAAATGTGGTCTATGGATTTTTGTTACACTATATTGCCACAGCTATTTTTAACCTTAAATTTCAAGTAAAATTTTACGAAGAATTAATTATATGACATTTTTTCCCTCAATGATGGTTAATAAATATTTATTAATACTATATGAAAAGCTATTTTTTTAAATAAATTTTTTAATATTTTTTTTTAAATTTCTCTCTATCTTTTTTTTTTTTTTTTTAAATAAGTAAATTTTTACCTTCGGCGTTTTATCGTCTGCTACTTTACTTTGTTTAAATCGAATTGTCTAAAACTGAGAATTTTCGTTTGATGTTTATTTGAATTTTATGACATTAACTGCACTATTTATTTCTAAATAAACTGATGCTTTTGAAGTGGCTGAAAGAGCGGCTGATACTATCATCCATATTTTTAAAGCACAGTATATTTTTATAGAAACATGAGATTTAGAATAATCATTTTTATAAAAGTCAAATTATGATATAAACATACAACCCTCTAGAGACTGAATTAGTGGAAGTTCAATCGTTATGTAGAAATGATCTGCAGCTACTTAATCGCTGGATAAGTCAGCAGATTCCGTGGACAAGTAAGAATAATTATATAAACGACACCCAACATTCTGAACTCAATTAACAACGAGGATACGATGTTTATTAAATGAATTCAAGAAGTTTTAAAACAAAAAATCAACTAATTTTTTATCCTAAAATGTATTTTGGTGCGTAGCGTATTTTCATTATTCTAATTTAAAATTCTAATAATTCTTAAAATTCTAATTTAGAATGTAATTGTCAAGAACTGATTCCAAATCATCAGTAATATAACAAGTAATTATTACGGTTATTAATAAATCCTTCTTATAAAGTAATTGCAAATATATCAAAAAACTTTGTCTGCAAATATTTTTCTGCGCAAATATTTTATATAAAAAACACGTGTTTGTCCTAGTGTATTTTATTATTTCTTAAATTTTAAAAACTAAATAATGATAAAACATTTTTTAAGTAAAATATAAAAATTAGAAAAATATATTCAAATATTGATTCCCCTAGCTTTAGCAGCTACAAACGCGCTTATCAATTCCTTTATATTTAATTTATCCGAAATTTGGCTCTCTTTGGACACACGACCAGTCCGATAATTTCTCCGGCGCCATCGTAGATCACAGGTAGTTTTTTATACTTTTAAGTTTTGAAAAATTTCGTTCTCCAGTAGTCACCGAAATTCTCAGGGTTAAAAAAATCCGTAAAATATATTGCAATATTTGGAAATGTATCGGTAAGATTGTTTTAATAAATATAATTTAAAACATCAATATGTGACAAATCCTCTTTGGCAAAACGCGCAAAGATTTTATTTCTTCCGTCAGTATCCTTTCCATTAACATTTTTAGTATCCATTAACTTTTGTTCTAATCCTCTACAATGCTTTAAAATTTCTTTGTCACTCCAGGTTTTTAAATTAGGTATATGCTGAATTGAAGTAAATGTAATGTTCTTTTAATCGACTGAATATTTCAATAATTGAAGAAATAGTAGTGTCTAATATTATATTGTAATATTCAACCTTAAATTTTTCTTTCAGATTTTTGATTGGTTTGTTCATCTTGAAGTAGTTTCTTTTTAAACCAGTTTCGACTTAAAACCTGTTTCGAAAAAAAGCTTGTTTTGTTTCGACTTAAAAGCCGTTTTTTTAAACCTATTTCGAAACTCAGTATCCACCCCAAACCATCAGCAACGATACTTGCATTGGCAATTGCGTGTTCACACGCTTCATCAGGTCTACGATTATTCAGTTCTGATCTAAGATTTTATAAATTGTCAGTCACGATTTGTAAATCACTTTATTTCATTTACCACGTTTACTAAATTTAAAACATCGCGCCAGATGTTAATGGAACAAATGAATTTAAACGTCAAACCATCTGAATCAACTCTTTTGCTTGAGTTCTTAATTCTACGTCTCTTGTTTGATCTTCTTGAATATTTATTAACGCTCTCAAATTTCACTTCGCCCACCAGCGGCCGAGCGGTAAAAATCGCTGAACACTGGTAGTTCGGTCCGAGGTTCCAATCCCGCGAACGGGCTGGCTGCATGGGAGTTTTCGTGGTTTTCTGCATGTGTAACGTGCATATGAGCCATTTTCCCTTAGAAAGTCTTCCAAGAAGACATCGCTCCCTCGAGGCTTTGCCATAATCACACACACACAAATTTCCCTTCAAATCGTTTTCTTCGATCTCCCGTTGCGTCTTAAACTGAAGCTCAAAGCCTGAATTCTACTGTTGGACAGTGGTTTTAATATGTTTCCTCCTGCTGCTCCTCCTCCTGCTACTTCTTCTCCTGCTGCACATCCTCCAGCTGCTCCTCTTCATGCTGCTCATCCCTCCTGCTGCTCCTCCTTCTGCTCTTCCTGCTCCTGCGGCTCCTCCTCCTGCTGCTCCTCCTCCGCGGCTGCTCCTCCTCCGCTGCTCCTCCTCCGCCCGCGGCTCCTCCTCATGCTACTCCTCCTCCGGCTGCTCCTCCTCATGCTGCTCCTGCTCCGGCTGCTCCTCATTCTGCTCCTCCTCCTCCCGCGGCTCCTCCTCATGCTGCTCCTCCTCCGGCTGCACCTCATACTGCTCCTCCTCCTCATGCTGCTCCTCCTCCCGCTGCTCCTCCTCCGGGTGCTCCTCCTCATGCGGGAGGAGGAGCAGTATGAGGAGGAGCAGAATGAGGAGGAGCAGAATGAGGAGCAGCTGGAGGAGGAGCAGAATGAGGAGGAGCAGAATGAGGAGCAGAATGAGGAGCAGAATGAGGAGCAGCATGAGGAGGAGCCGCGGAAGGAGGAGCAGCCGCAGGAGGAGCAGCATGAGGAGGAGTAGCCGGAGGAGGAGCAGCCGGAGGAGGAGTAGCAAGAGGAGAAGCAGCAGGAGGAAACTTATATTACCTTAATTCCACTGTCCAACACCAGATGAAAATGTAGAATTCAGGCTTTGGGCTTGAGCTTAAGACGCTACGGAAGATCGAAGAAAACGATTTGAAGGGAAATTTGTGAATGCTCATAAATATTCAAGAAGATCAAACAAGAGACATAGAATTAAGAACTCAAGCAAAAGAGTTGATTTAGATGGTTTGACGTTTAAATTCATTTGTTCCATTAAGATCTGGTGCGATGTTTTAAATTTAGTAAATGTGGTAAATGATATAATGCAAAACTCTAAATGTGATTTACAAATCGTGATTGACAATTTACAAAATCTTAGATCAGAACTCAATAATCGTAGACCTGATGAAGCGTATGAATACGCAATTGCCGATGCAAGTATCGTTGCTGATGGTTTGGGGGGTGGATACTGACTTTCGAAACAGGTTTAAAAAAACGGCTTTTAAGTCGAAACAAAACAGGTTTTTTTTTCGAAACAGGTTTTAAGTCGAAACTGGTTTAAAAAGAAACTACTTCAAGATGAAAAAATCAATCAAAAATCCGCGACAAAAATTTAAGGTTGAATATTGCAATATAATATTAGACACTGCTATTTCTTCAATTATTGAAATATTCAGTCAATTAAAAGAACATTACATTTACTTCAATTCAGTATATACCTAATTTAAAATACTGGAGTGACAAAGAAATTTTAAAGCATTGTAGAGTTTTAGAACAAAAGTTAATGGATACTAAAAATGTTAATGAAAAGGAACCTGAATTTAAGATTGCTCAATTGCATAAACTGATTACTGAATGTCCCGATTATGATGAGGAGTTTACTCGAGAACTACTGGCTGCAATTAGAGAAGAAAGGGAACGAAAAGAAGAATGCGAAAGAGAAGAAAGAGAAAGACAAAAGGAACGCGAAAGAGAAGAAAGAGAAAGAAGAGAAGAACGCGAAAGAGAAGAAAGAAAAGAAGAGCGAATTAGAGTCTTTGAGCTACAGAAGCTTCAACTGGAAGCAATGGCTGCCACAGCACAGCCGGTAGAAACTACGCAGTTACCTGAGCAGCCTTTAAAAATGAGAATTTACGATGTCATGCCACGTTTCAACCCTAAAGAAGATGAAATAAGTTTATTTCTGGTGTTATTTGAGCGTCAAGCTAAAATAATGAATATACCTGCTTAAAATCAAGTGACTCAACTTATTTCATTGCTGCCTCCCGACATTCTTCAGCTTATTCCTAGAGAACCAGAAGAGGACGCGAAAAAGTATGAATATGTAAAACCTTTACTGTTACAACGATTTAAATTAAGTGCGGAAAAATTTCGACAGCTATTTAATAAACACCAAAAATCTACTGAAAGTACTTGGTATGATTTCTACTATGAATTAAAGAACTATTTAGAAGAATGGCTTAACAGATTAAACATTAAAACTTTTGAACAGCTAAAAGATCTCATGCTGGTTGATCAAATAAAAAAGCGTACCTCTCCTCATTTCAAAGAACATTTTATGGATCAATGGACAACCATCATTTCACCTACTGAAATAGTTAAAAAAATTGAAGATTTTGAAGATGTGAGGAAAACAATAAAACCGAAATTTTCTGTCAATCAGACTGAGAAAATGAACAAAGGATCATTTAAACCGCGTTATGATAATTTTGTGAAAAAAATAGAGCATCCGCCTCATTTTAAGCATTCTGATAAATGGGGCGATTCAAAATACCAGAAAGATCACCGACAAAGAAGTCAATTTCAAAACAAGAACCAAGAAAATTTATGACAAAAGGTATCGGCCACGTTGTTTCGATTAATGATCATACGAACATTTTAAGCCTCAGTGTCCTCGCTTAAAACCAAATGAAAAGGTAAATTGCCTATCTTCGAATGATGATTTGTTAGAGACATATACAATTAACGGTTTAGTTAATGGGCATGAAATGCCTATTCTTCGAGACACAGGAGCCACTGTTGATGTTATTTCTTGGAAATACATAGATAACGTAAAAATGACTGGAGAACATGTCTGGGTACAATATCTTTTAAATGACTATTTAGTGTGTCTACCGTTAGCGGAAGTTGAAATTAATTGCGAACTTGGTCATATAAAGACAAAGGCAACTGTTGTTACAAATGATCCTGGCAGATATGTATTGGGTAACAAAACTGCTCAGTTGTTCAAAAAGAAACAATTCTTAAATTTAGAAAGTATAAATGCGGTTTCGACCCGATCTCAAGTAAAACCATCTCGAGAAGGAGATCGAAGTAGAGACACCGAAATGGGGAAAAAAGAACTGTTTGTTATTGAGTCTGACAAAGATATTTTACCGCAAGCTGATGAGAAAGACAAGGAAATTAAGAAAATAATTAATGCTAATTCAAAGGAATTAATTGAATCTCAGCATCAAAGCAGAGATCTAGCCTCATTGTTTAGCGAAGCTAAAAGTGAAAATTTCGGAAATGATTTCAAAGTAAAGGAGAGCGAGCTGTTGATGAAAAAGAAATTAGATAAAAATGGAAATGAAAATGAAGTAATTGTTATTCCTGAAAAATATAGGGATAAAATGCAGAACTACACAACTTTGATGCAGAACCAAACAAATAATACTGCTAAAACTCAGGGTAATTTGGTAAATACTCACCCTCCTAAAAGTCAAGCTCCTGTCAATGCTTCACAGAAATCTGACAAACAATCTAAGCGTTCATCTCTTGATGAGAAAACTGAAGTTATTTATCTGGAAGTTGACTCACCTTATATACCTGGTGATTCATCTTCTATGGATCATGTGTGTGATTATTCCTCTACAAGTTCCCCAGTTCCTCCTCCAAAAAGTAAAGATGTGTTTGGCAGTTCGTTAGCAGCAGATCAAAGAAATTCTTATAAAAGAACTCATGAAGGTGCTTCTAAAGCTGAGAAATTAAAAATACATTCAGAATATAAGCTCGCGTCAGAAAACTTAGCAAAGAGGCATAAACATGATAGAGGATACTCAAAGTTGCCACATTCAATGAGAATGCAAGTAACAGATAAGAACAAAGGTTCATCTCGCAACAAGCAAAATATATCTGAAAAGAAAGAACTGACAAAATTAAACGATTCTTAGTTAAAAGTTCCAGATGAATTGCCAAGTTCTGGAGTTGAGATGCAAGTCAAGGAGAAGTTTTTAAAGAAACTAAACAGACAAGAGCAAGTTGTTGAAAAAAAAATAAACGCCACAAAAGCCTCTGTCACACTCATCTGATTTCAATAAGGAGTTTATTTTGCAAACTGATGTTTCAGACTCTGGTATGGGTGTCATTGTAGCTCAAAAAGGTGAACGAGACAATGAACATCCAATATTATACCTCAGTAAGAAGTTTACAGAAACTGAAAAAAGTACTGTACCACAGAAAAGGAATGCGCCGCCATAATATTTGCTGTAAAGAAACTTCAATGTTATTTAGACGGGCATACTAAATTCCTCATCATGACCGATTATAATCCCTTATTTTGGCTCAAAAATAATGTGAGTCTAAATCCACGACTTATGAGATGGCACTACAACCCTACAATTACACAATCGTTCATTGAAGTGGTAAAAACCATAAAAATGTAGACGCATTAAGTCGTACTCCCTGGCCTGATTAAATAATTTGTTTCTCTATATAGATAAAAAAATATTTTGTTCCTTCCTCTCTTCTTCAGTGTATCTTATTATGTTATATCTTGTATTTCAATTCTGTATTGTGCTGATATTGTTGTTTTGAAAAAAAAAAAAAACCGTAAATAAATTAAAGTTTATCTGGAGGGGGGAGAGGTTGTAACATCTTGTTATTTAATGTTGAGATATTTGTAATCGCATTCTTACTGGTTAAAAGGAAGTATAGCTTTCTGTCAAGTCCGAAACATTCATTAGCTTTCAGCCAGGTCCGAGTTATTCTGAAACTAAATCCCATTCTGTATGTTTCTTTTGATTGGTTATTTATTGTGTCTTGTTTATGATTTGTTAAACCATGATCTGTTATAAAGTTATATATATAACCTTTGTAACCACTTATCGCCACTTAGTATTATTCTGTTATTCTGCTTACTTAGTATTATTCTGCTTGCATGTAACTCTGCGTATTACTCTGCATATCTCAGTAATAAATATTTGTTTTGCGAACCACGGCATTTTCTATGTTTAACAGCAGAGCGTGGTTCCTTCAAAAGTTAGAATTCGCTGATAGTTCCCTAATTGAACCTTCAGTGTAATAATTTACCGTTCGCGTGATTTTGATTTGGTATATTGTGAATGATGGCTTTTTCCGGAGGTGAAAGGGAAGCTTTTGGTGTAGCGCCATTTGACGGTGTTAATAACTTTACTGTTTGGTGTCGAAGAGTTCGAGCAGTATTTACGGCAAGAGAATTGGATACGTTTTTGGAAACAGAAGCAGTTGCGGACAGAGTTGCAATCAAAAAAGGCTTATGCCTTAATACTTGCCCTTCTAAGTGACAATGTTATTGCTTCTCTTCAACGTGAAGACACTGCATGTAAAATATGGAAGAAACTACAAGCTACGTATAGCGCTAAAGGTGCAGTGAGTCAAATTTTAACGCGCAAACGTCTAGCTACCATAAGGAAATCCAAGGATGTGTCAATGAGACAGCATATCGACAGCATAATGAACATGGTTAGTAGTTTACGCGTCTCTGGCTCTGAAGTAAGCGATTTTGATATTATTATTTACATTTTAATGTCTTTGCCAAAGGAATATGAAAATATTAAGGCATCTCTAGAGAATCAGCCAAGCAATAATTTGAGTTTAGATTTTGTTACAAGTAGACTTATTGATTGTGAATCTCTTATGTTTGATTATAAAAATGAAAATAAGTATTCTAAACCAAATACAGATAACTCTGTTTTTCTGTTTTTATTATTGCTCGTAAAGAATTGTTTTGTACTTATTGTAAAAGAAAAGGACGTTATGTTAAATTTTGTAGGAAAAAGAACTGTGTCTGTCATAACTGTGGGAAAAGTGGTCATTTCAAAAGTGAATGTTTTGATAATTCTAAAAAGCAGGCAAATTCAAATAGTAATAAGTATGCTTCCCCTGCAATATCTTTTATGGCTGGAAATCTTGTTCATGATCAATTTTTTATTGATTCTGGTGCAACTTCTCATATGTCTTCTCACAAGGAATGGTTCACCTCAATTAAGCCTAAGACTGGAACTGTTAAGTGCGCGTCTAAGTCGGCGGTTTTAGAAGTGGAAGGAATTGGGGTTGATCTTTACATTATGGTAACTTGGCGTTTTTTTGGCGAAAATTTGGCGACCAACTCTCGTACAGCAACCCTCTATTTTTGTTTCCCGCCGCCATTTTGTCTTCACGAAGTAAAGACATGTTTCTTTTCTTTTTATCTACTGAACACTTCTTCCAAGAACCTACTAGCCGAATTACACTTATGCTAGAAATTTTATCTAACAAAACTGCTTAATCATGACAAATATTCACTGCAAAATTGGGAAAAAGTGCACAATACCATACTCCTTACGCGTTTTTCAAAATAACACATACACATAAACCATGTACACGCCGACTTATTTTTACTTAAAAAAACATCCCAGAATTGCACAAAAATGGCATTGCGCACACTCTTCAGTATATCCATGTACACTACTTTTTTCTCATAAATTAGAAAAATTTCACGAAAATACATGACAATTTTCTCAATCTTTAAACCCGGTAAAAAGAACATATATGAAATTACCTGATCGCGAAAACGTATTTACCCTTTCCAAATATGAACATTTCCACATATAAAATAAATAAAATATCCAAAAACTTTTACCTCTAAATCATCTATTACATTATACACGTCACCAACGAATTCATACCGCAACCATTACAAATACTTAGTATCAAATATTTAAATTATTTCCATGCACGTTTACTTCAACTAAAACGTATACCAAATTCCTACAAACATAAAATTCACAAAATAACTATCATTTAATTAAAATATAATTAAATTCAAAAACACTACTTAAAATATAAATGAGCACATACATTAAATTAATACATACATAAATACACATTTCGAATTCACTTTAGTTACGGCCATGGGATCCAAAAATTCACGAACACTGTTTCACACAACACAGAATAAAGCCAAATACAAAATTTCCAGATTTTTTCCCGATTTCCCCTCTTTTCCGATTAAAGAACCGTAATTCGTCCATTAATATCACATGACGTATCCCATGATCTCTCATTTCCCTCACACAAAATAATGCGTAATCGGAACTGAGTACTGCTCACATTATTACCAAAGTCCCAGGTAGTATCCTTTATCGCCTCCAAAATGTCGCCAAACTACCAGTTACCATATTGTAAAGATCAACCGGAATTGGTGATATTTGCGGTAAAACTAAGAATGGTGTTGAAATAATGTTAAAAGATGTTCTTTACGTTCCAAAACGGACAATTACATAAACGGACAATTACATAAACGGACAATTAATTTCTTTTAAAAATATTGAAGCAGCAGGTTTGAGCGTAATTTTTAAAAATGAAATAGTTTATATTGAAAACAAAAACAAGCGTTTTAGATTTGGATACTTTGATAAATGCGGACAATATTTTAGTGATTTTTCCCCAAATTTATTTACAGCTTTAGCTGTAAAGAATGATGATTTATGGCACAGAAGGTTAGGACACTGCTGTGATCAAAAATTAAAACTGATGAATCTTCCTGCAAAAGAATCCTTTTGTGAAGTATGTGTTCGTGCCAAACAATGTGCTTTGCCTATAGGAAAGGGTCCTCGCATAAAAGAATCCAAACCACTTATAACTATACACACTGATATATGTGGTCCAATAGAACCTCAAACACTCCATGGGGAAAGGTATTTCATGACTATAATTGATGAATATTCGAGATTTATGGAAATCAGACTGCTCAAAAGAAAAAGTGACATTGCTGATGAACTCAAGCTATTCTTTAAATTGAATCCAACTGTTGCAAAACTGCGCTGTGACAATGCCAAAGAATATGTCAGTGGAGAATTGCATGAAGTTGCTAAAAGAGCAGGTGTAAAAATAGATCCTGCACCTCCCTATACACCTTTTCTAAATGGTGTTGCTGAACGAGCAAATAGAACTGTACTGGAAAAAGCTAGAGCAATGATACTTGAGGCAAAATTACCAAAATTCCTTTGGGGTGAAGCAGTACTTACGGCTGCTTACATAAATAATCGACTCCACAATAGTTCAATTGACAATCATGTTCCTTATTTTCTGAAGTATGGTGAAAATCCTGATTTAAAAAACATGCGTGTATTTGGCTGTGATGCTTATACTCTAGTGCCACCATCGCAAAGAAAGAAACTAGATGAAAATTCTGTCAGAATGATATTTGTAGGTTATTCCACAATGGGATATCGTTTAATGATTCCAGAAACAAGACGCATCATTGTTTCCAGAAATGTTAAATTTAATGAAGAAAAGAAGAAAGTAGAAAATCAAAAATATATTTGCGATAGTTCTGATTTGAGTGAAAATGACAATGATGACATTAAGAATGAAGACAAATCAATTTCAGACACTGATAACGGCGAATTAAATGATGCAAATAAGAAGGAGGAACAAAGAAAATCTTCAAGAGAAAAGAAACAGCCAGTTAGGTATCCTGATCCTGAGATTTACCAAGTAATGTTTGCACAAGACACTCTGACATTTGAAGATATTGCAAATCTACCGCAAGTAGAACAAGAACCATGGAAAAGAGCTATGGACGAGGAAATGAAATCTATGGAAGATAACGACGTCTGGGACTTACAAAGTTTACCCCCTGATAAAAGAGCCATTTCCTGCAAATGGGTTCTACGTAAAAATCGAGATGGAACTTACAAAGCGAGGCTTGTTGCTCGTGGTTTTATGCAAAAAAAAAAAAGGCATAGATTATACAGAAACGTTTTCTCCAGTGATTAGTATGTGCTCTTTACGTTTAATCCTGGTAATTATCAATAATGAAGGTCTGCAAACTTTTACTTTAGATGTCAAGACAGCTTTCTTGAACGGTAAGTTAGATGAAATCATCTACATGGACCAGCCAAAAGGATACGATGATATGAGTGGTAAGAAGTGTAAACTTAAAAAGAGTTTATATGGTCTTAAACAGTCTCCTCGACAATGGTATCAGAAATTTCTTAATTTTGTTATTAAATTAGATTTTAAGCAATTGGACTCTGAACCATGTATTTTTATCAGAAATTTAAATTTTAAGAGAGTAATTATGGCTCTTTATGTAGATGACTTATTAATTGCAGGTTCAGATGTAAAAGAAACAAATATTATAATATCATTGTTATCAAATGAATTTAAAATGTCAAAATCTGAAAGTGTCTCGGAATTTTTGGGTATTAGACTGAAATTTGAGTCTGGTTGTTTGTATTTAGATCAGAAACCATATACTGAAAAATTACTTGATAAATATAAAATGTCTGATTGTAAAACAGCCCAAACTCCCATTCAACCAAAATCTACAGCAGCTGATTTTCAGAAAGGAAATGCATTTCATGGCCCATACAAAGAATTAATTGGATCTTTACTTTACTTAGCATATATCACAAGGCCAGATATTATTTTTGCAGTAAATTGCTTGAGCCAACTGCAGGAGCATCCTACTGATGTTGCCTGGTGCTCTAAAAAGAATTCTTAGGTACTTGAAAAACACCTTAAATTTAAAATTGATATACTAAAAGGGTGATTTGGAAAGGGCAAACTTGTGTTTGTATGTAGATGCAGATTGGGGGGGGGAGATACTCAAGATAGGAAATCAATTACTGGTTACTTTATAATGTTTTCAAATTGTCCTATTATGTGGTGCTGTAACAAGCAAAAGTGTATTGCACTTTCATCAACAGAAGCTGAAATAATTGCTTTATGTAAAGGTATTCAAGATGTTTTATGGATAAAAAATGTAGTAAATGAAATTTCCAGTGTTAAAAATGTTTATATTTTTGAGGATAACCAGTCATGTATCAAAAGTATTGTTAATGAAAACTTTTCAGGTAGGTTGAAACATATAGATATAAAATTAAAGTTCACTCGTAAAATTGTTAAGGAAAATAATATTAGAATTGAATATAAGCAATCAGGTTTACAAATTGCAGATATGTTAACTAAGGCTTTGTCCAAAACAAAATTCTATGAACTGTTATCATTGAGCTGTTTAAAAATTGTGTAATTCTTTTATGTTTTGTATAACATGCGATTAAGGGGGAGTGTTGAGATATTTGTAATCGCATTCTTACTGGTTAAAAGGAAGTATAGCTTTCTGTCACGTCCGAAACATTCATTAGCTTTCAGCCAGGTCCGAGTTATTCTGAAACTTAAATCTCATTCTGTATGTTACTTTTGATTGGTTAGTTATTGTGTCTTGTTTATGATTTGTTAAACCATGATATGTTATAAAGTTATATATATAACCTTTGTAACCACTTATCGCGGCTTAGTATTATTCTGCTTGCCTTAGTATTATTCTGCCTGTACTTATTTATCTGTGCTAGTGCTTGTATTACTCTGCTTATGCTTATCTCTGCTTGCATGTAACTCTGCGTATTACTCTGCATATCTCAGTAATAAATATTTGCTTTGCGAACCACGGCATTTTCTATGTTTAACACATGTCAAATTCTAGTGCTGATTTCTTGGGAAAACAATGGAACAAGAAATGGGTATCAAGGCCAAATCCCTTCACTCCTATCCGTACTAAATCTCCTAATCTATCACCAATGTATTTTTGTGCTTTTGGATTTAACCGATACTACAAAAGGCTTTATTGTCTCGGAAATTACGGTGTACAAAGATAGCGAAGAATAAGTATTATGTAACAAAACATATAAAACAAAAATGTTGGGCAAAATATTTTTGTAATTACAATGAAAATCGTCTAAAATTGTGCGAAAAGCATCTTATTATATTAGTCTGCTTTCAATATAGGGTGCAGGAACTGCTCTAAAAGCTGTAACTCGGTTTTATAAAATGGACAAATTAATAATATCAGGTTGTAAGCGAAAATTTAGACACAACTCAATTTTTAAATTTTATTTAATGAAATATTTTAATTCTTAAGCACACAGAGATCGCCATTGCATGCAGCCTTTCGGCACGAACCAGTAAAACGCTTGATTCAGCAACAATCGAAGGAGGTACCTGATACATTTTTGGACAAACCTTACTTGAAGTTTATCCAAATGCCCAGAACGGATGGAACCACTCTTCACAGTGCTGAATCAGAGCGTTTTTTCCCTTACCAGATCTGTATGAATTTTCGCCAACTACTACTACGATTCGTAATAATAAATATTCTAATAACGGATTGAATGTATAGCTCAAAAGAAAATGCAGTAAAAAAATTATGAAAATAGCAATCTGTCTTGCACCGGTTGGTAGTTAGTGAACTGAATGAAATTACAAAAGTCTCAAAACTCAACGCCACCGGCAGTCGAGACATTTTTATGTTTCGCAGTGAGAGACATTTGATGTGGGTTCAAATCCTAATGTACGTCGTGCATATTTTGCCCGGTGAGTAATGAAAATATTAGCCATCTCCCTTAAGAAGTATTTTTTCAAAAGGCTACAATTTTTTCACTTATTTAATTTTATTTTGAACATATTGCAAGCTACAATTTGAATTTAAATAGTTTTTTTATTACGTCTCAGAATCTCACGACTTTTTCCCTTATAATCGCGTGATACAGGATTAAGACTTTTATGTTTTTAGCCCAAAAGAGCTCTTAATCTTCAAACGGTATTTTGCGTAGAATCACCAAAAGCGTTGAATCACTTTTCCTATTGTTGCCACCAAATATTACTGTCTGGTATTGTACTTAAAGAAATTAAATAATGAACAATCTGCATGAATGTACGTATGTTTCTTGCATTGGGAAAAGAAAAAGATACCTAGAGCCTTTCAGTTTTGAATAGCGTAGTCCTCCACCCGAACATGGGCACCTGGAAACCCAAGTTATTTTTTGAATTTCGAATTTGTTTTATAATCTATTTTATATTTTGTAAAGAATATTTGATTAAAAAAGTCAACAATTTTATACGAGCAGTGGCAACACTACGGAATAAAACATTTTTGTGTTCAGTGCGCGAGACTGTCTAATGGTTTGGTTTGGTTTATTTAATTACGGCAAAGCACACTAGGGCTATCTGCCAAAGGGGAGGGATGCCTTCGTGGAGGACTTTCTAAGGGAAACTGGCTCGTATACACGTTACACATGGGGAAAACCACGAAAACGCCCATGCAGCCAGACCGTTCGCGGGATTCGAACCTCGGACGGAACTACCAGTGTTCAGAGACTTTACCGCTCGGCCTCTGGTGGGCCCTGTCTAACCGAAATTCTATAGATATCCTCCTTTTAAATATTATTAGCCCAAACGTATAGGTGTATGTAAATGAAGAAAAGCCCCTTCGCACGTATTATAAAATCTAAAGGCCATTTAGACATTTTTCCCCAAATTCAGCAAAACAACTGCTGATTCCCTTTTAAATTTGCCACTCGATTTATTTTCAGAACCAGTCTCTCCGGTTGATTTGGCGTAAATGGGTCCTATAGCTTCGTCAACTGCAGTTCCCCTTAGACTGTCATATTCTTTTTAAGTCTCAGAAATAAGATTTCTCTTTCTAATATACCGTATTTGTCGGCGTATAAAATGCACCCCCTTGTTTATACACATTTTTGAAGGATAAAATTTTATTACTGTTCATTATGACTAATTTTTAAATATAAAGTAATACAAAGTAATACTTTCTGCAAATACCCAATCTGAGAAAGAAAACCTTTTAATCTTCTTCGTCAAAATCCAGACACACTCATCATTAGAGCTAAATGAAGAGTCACTTGAGCATCTGAGTCCTCATACAACAAATTGTCCTCTGTACCATCCAGTGCATTACTAATGCCACACTTCTTAAACAATTTAACAACTGTCTTTGTTTTACAGCATCCCGTGAAGCTGTGGCCCATTCAAAATCGCATAACTCTGAATAGAGGAAATTCTAGTAATGAATGTAATCAAAAACTGAGTATGGGCGTATAAGACGCAGCACGTGTTTCAGACCTATTTTTAAAGAAAAAAAGTGTGTCTTATACGCTGGCAAATACGGTATATTGGTTAAAATCTGTTAATATCATATTTTTGCTGTACGGTTTTTATACCACCAAATAAACACATCTAAAATAATGTTCCTCTATCAAAAACAAAGTCAAACATTGAGAATCGGCGTAAATTTTTAAAAATTTTAATTTTTTAATTTTTAAACAAATTATTGAGCTAACCGAATATTAAAATAAAGTTATTCCCAGCTTCTGAATATAAAAACATTAAAAAAATAGGCATCACTTTAAGGGAATAAATACAAGTTAATACAAATAAAATATGAAGAATTTCATTGTAATTTGCATCAAAGAACAGGGTGAAATGCTTCGCAATGCGAATGTTGTGAAAATATTCTGTTGGCCTGACAAGGTTACAAAACTAAAAAAAAAATATTAATCATTCAAGTAATAAAATTCTACTTATAATTTACTTCTGGAAAGTTTGGAAATATAGCGTTCTACAGAAAAATATTTTTAATAATATAAAATGTATATTTTTATATTTTTCACAGAAAATTCTTACAAAAAATTTGTCTTTGTTGACAAAAAAAAATCACTTCTTTCTGTTTTCTTCTTTAATATTTGTTAGAGTTCTAATAATTCAGCAATTAATGTTATAGCTTTCTTTTGGGTGTAGAATCAAGTAGATTTTTCCTTAAATCCAGTTAAAGTTCAATCAAATGCAAATTGTAATTCTATTGGAAAACTGGTTAAACGTGAATATTACTGGAAATCAGCAATTCGCAAAAATCCGAAAATACTTGTTTATTTAGAAGTACGTAATACCATAAAAAATTAGTTAATCTAAATAAGTTTTAATAGAGTCAATATCAGAATAGAATTGATCAGAATAAAATAGATCAGAGCAGAATAGAATAGATCAGAATATAATCAGTTCCACCAATCAGAATTGTTTAAATATACACAGATCTACTATATTTCACAAAGATTTAAAATTTCGTCAAAAATTTCACCACTGGCGATAAAAAAACTCAGATTTAAAAATTGGTTTGATTACCTACACCAAATTGGCAATTCTTGTTTTTATTACTCAACAGTTTGGGATGAGTAGAATCGTATATAACAGTAGTTCACAACCCACAACCCCCTTCTTTTTTTTTTTTTTTTTTTTTTTCTTCCTGCACCTTTTTTTACAATTGTTTAGACGATTATACTTCCCTTTCTCATACTTGAAAAGCACATATACATTTATTTTAAGTTAGGTTACTTTTTATTGTATTTTATAAATTAAAGAAGGAAAACTCTAGAAAATGTTCATAAGTACCAAAACTTGTCAGAAATAAACGTAGGCCACTAACACGCATTTAAGTATTTAGTTACAAATTTTAAGTTAAAACTATTACGTAATCGTTAAGTTACACGATTTTAACTTAAACTACTGTTTAACCTATTACGTTACAAATCAACTTTTCTTGATCATATTATAATGCAAATTCGTTATTAACCTTAAGTAACTTAGCTAATAAATGCCGTTTCTTTCTAAAACATTTTAATTTCTTTTACCTTCAAATGATCTTCCAATAGCCATCGAAGAATTCTTAAAATGATATTACCGAACAAAGTAACACGGCAGCCTTTTCCATTTATCAGTCACTATGGAAGCATAATATAACGTAGATATAAAATAACCTTACCGTCTAATATCTAACTTTAGGAGCACGGAATCTCTTGCAAAATTTGCAAGATAAAGCAGTGTGACATGCTTTACGATATACGAAGAAAAGGGCAGAACACGTACCGGTTAAATTTGTTAGAATGTTGACTTTTTAAAAAGGAAAAAGAATGCTTTTTCAAAATTGGAAACGACAGTATAAATTCTAAAAGAGTAGCGGTAACTCTTGTGTTATTATATTTACGAAAACATGGATTTAAACATTTGGGACTTACCTAATGATGAAACATCTTCCGTACAATTGGCTTCAGGAACGAGGAATTATTCACGCTGAAAGAAAATGCACGAAAAGCCATGAAATGAAGATCTACTTCAATTTAAACGAAACACCAAAATGAATATGTGAAGATATTCCGTATAAATGGGGAAAAAAATTACTTTCTCAAAATTTGTTTTAAGGATCGAGAATCAGTTTTTTAATGGCAATTCGTTTCATTTATGCATGGTATTTAGAATTAACTTGATATCAATCACTGCACGTCAATTGGTTGGTTGGTTTGGTTTGGGAGATAGCAAAGCGCACTTTAAGGGGAGGACTGCCTTCGTGGAGGACTTTTTAAGGAAGACTGGCTGGTATACACATTACACATCGCGAACACCACTAAAGCGCCCATGCAAACGCCCAGCCCATTTGCCCCAAAACGAAACCAAGTTCAACTACCAGTGTTCAGTGACTTTACCGCTCGTCGCTAGTGGGCCTGCACATCGATTGGAACAGTTACATAAGGTGTGTGTGTGTGATTATGGCAAAGCTTCGAGGGCTATCTGTCTAAGGGAGGGATGCCTTCGTGGAGGACTTTCTAAAGAAAACTGGCTCGTATACACGTTACACATGGGAAAAACCACGAAAACGCCCATGCAGCCAGCCCGTTTGCGGGGTTCGAACCTCGGACCGAACTACCAGTGTTCAGGGACTTTACCGCCAGTTACATAAGGGAAGTCTGCGACCATGCAGTCTTGGTAGATTATGCAGATCTATTTCTCAAAAGTACTAAAAATATGTTGATTAGCATAGTCTACGTAAATATCGACCATAAGGAAAGTTGGAATGGTAGATTTTCATGGATGGAACTTAGCCATGCAGTTTGGGGCTTTGTTTAAATTAAATAAAGTAATCAAACAAATAATTCAAACCCTGTTCTGATTCTGGCTTTAAATCCATTTTATTCTTATTTTCTCTCTTCCAGTGCATCGAGGGTAAAGTTAAACAGTTTGACTTGTGCGTAAGTACCCATGATTTTATCTTTATTAAATAAGGCAGCTCTTGGCAAGGGCATTGCACATTTTTCACGTCTCTTGCTACAAAAAAGACTAACGACTCTACAAAGTCATGTATTTATTACAAACTATAAATGTACAAGAGTTTTTAATACGCAATATACTCTCTTGACCTTAATTATATTATAATGCAATTGCAAAAAAACATTAGTGCCTGACAAGATGAAATCGATTGGATGACTGTTGATGAAATGTTCACGCTAAATTGTACAGATCCCCACGAATGCCAAATAAGAGGAAAATCCCTTTTCGTATACACCAAGAAACTCCAAAGATTACAGCGCAATGAATGAACTCGAAAAAAAGATTCCTTTCCATTCCTACCAGTTAGAATACGAAAACCCGATTCGAATCGTCATGAAGAACCTCAAAGAAGATACCATACATCAAGAAGCTGATGATCATCTAAGAAGATGCCATACACCAAGACCTTAACCGCAGGAACTATCAATTGAAACGTTAAGCAATTTTCCAAAAATCATGAAGAACAAAATATTAAACTTCCCATCTACCTTCTGGAACTAAGAAGAACCCCTGAAGGAAGTAAGATTCACCAGCTCAATAATATGTTCAGTTTCAACGTCACCATAGAAAAATTCAACCCAAAGAAAAAGAACAGTCCAAGGCTACCGCTGCCAGAAATTCGGTCATTCTCAATTTTGTTGCAGTAATCCCATTAGTTGCGTGAAGTGTGAACAACATCGAAGCAATCAATGCGCCATGAAACCCGAAGATAAGCTTTAATGTATGTTCTGATGACTCTGTCACGTGAGCAGCTATAGAGGTTCCAGCGAGTATAAGAAAAGATTTGAAAAGAAAAGCAAAGCAGCCCATCCCAGCCTAAAGTTTCCATACTTCTCCGAGGAACACTTACCTTGCTCAAAGGCTACCTCGATCCCTGCCCAGAAAAATCCCCTTCAAGCCACTTACAGCGAGAAAGTGAAAGGAAAAATTACCCCGCCACCGAAAGACACGAACGATGCTATTAAACGGATTCAAGATGAAAAAATTAACGTTTTCCCAACTTCGAATCATCTCACGCATTAATAAAATCAGAGCAGCAAAGAATCCAGCAAAAAATTACAAACAGGCTTTCAAGCAGCTATGTTACTTATTAATTTCGCAGAATCTGAAGATTAGTAAAGATTTAGCACTCTCCCTATGACGGACCAAAAGGAACACAGAAAATTCCCGCAGTTATTCCCAGAACTCACCTTTCAATTTTTCGCATTCGACCTTCTTCAACCAGCGCAGTTTTTACTGTCTGTTAGTCGGAGTACCTCCTGAAGGTGTTATACGCAAGGCTCATCTCATCGCAACATCGAGAATCCTATTTTTAGAATTCTCAGCCAACTTTCCCTAATGTTATGGTACGAAAGTCATGTCATTTCTCCATGCGTTAGACACAAGATGTGGCTTTTAGCACAGGCGCCTGTTCTCCATGTGCTTCGCGCCTGAGCCTTCGGTTGATTACAAAATAGATTTAAGGCGTTTTAATTTATGCAAATAACATTAGTTTTATTGTTTTTATTCAGTAAAAATAAGAACATGGATATGTGTTTGATTTTAGGCACATACTTATACAAAACTAATTTTCTTACATTATTTAACATGAGAGGCAAATTTGCTTCGAATTTACATTAATGATTAAATTTACATTACTGATTAAATTAATGATTAATTAAATCAGTTTTAAATTCTGAAGCTACCTTACAGATCAACCACGAACTTGCCAGAAATGTCGTGTTAACGAAGAAATCCGTCATACCGAACTTTAACCATGATTCGTAACTGCATGTTACTAAGATTTTATACCAGACTGAAGTAATCGATGAATTGCCAGCGTGATCGTATTTAAAAAATACTATTCAATTTGCATACAATTTACACTAGCAGGTAACCAATAAGTTCGTACGGTTTTCCTCACGCATTAAAAACAGCCCACAAAAATTTTAAACGCCCATTTCATTCTTCGGAATAATCACAATTGGCTTCAATTACATGTTCCTAACGAGACAGAAGCTCAAAAATGCCCTTTTTGAAAAATTTATTTTTTCTTGAGTCCAGAAATTGTGACACAGGCGTTGTGACATTTTCGCGTTTTCGAAATTGCTGTTTCTACAGCTAAAATCCATGGCCCAAAACAGTCTATCCTATGGGGCGATGCCCGGGAAATAGAGTGCCTGAGGTAAAACTTCCTAGCTCAGTGTTTTGATGACCTAGTTGGTCGCTTTTGCAATGTGAGGTCTGTTATCAACCTGGAGAAGGAGAACTCCTCTTCTGTTGACCAAAGCTGGCTGTTTCTGGCACAGTGCAGCTAAAACCTCTTTGCACTTGTGAAGAGTAGACCTCGGCTGTTATGGTTTATCCGCTTTCCAGATGTTCATAGTGGACTACGCTAGGGCTAGTCCACCAAACACACAGCATTCTTTTGGTGAATGTCCGGTTTAGGAGCCAATCATAGACCGGTGATTCAGAAGTCGACCAATGATTTTCACCTTCCGGTTATCATGCATGATCCATTTTTATCACTTGTCAAGATTTGTGAAGCACACGACAGCAACGACAAGCAGATTTTAAGTCGTTAGAGCTTGTTTTCCTCGGACAGGACATGAGGAAGCCACTTGCCCAGTTCCCATATTATTTCAAGTCTATAAAGATATGGTCGAATGGTTTCGTCAGATACTACAAACCTGTATTCAAGTTCCTGGGCATTTTTAATTGGCATTCTGCTTGATTTCCTCCTCCAGCTGGACTTTACCGAAGGCGAATGGACGACCAGCGCAAAGTTTGTCTTCAAGACTCTCGTCTCCGGATGAAAATCAACTGAATCCCTTTTGAGCAGTCTATTCTCTCACTGATGTCTCTCCAAGCACACAGCATATTCTTTTAACGGCCTTTGCAGCTTTATTTCCTAATTTGTACTTGTAAAGCAAAATAGGCTTCAAAATCTCCTTTCCCACCGACGTATTTCTTCGAAGACTGAAATACCTACAAAACCGATAGCGAAACGTTCGATACACTGAATCTCTACTAAATAAGATTTGAAAGGAATATAAACGTATGACGTCATCAGAATCAGTTTGATCACACTAAGCACCGCAAGTAACTGTTCTTAAAAACCGCACGAACTTTCTTAGTTACTTGCTATAATTTGTAAATAGTATGTAAACAAAAACATTAAGTTCCTTCACTTACATTCAATAAGCACTTATTTTTCCTATTCAAAAGGCAATGCAGTTGTCTGGATTAGTTGTCATATTAAATTCGAATGTTATAACTTTATATTTCTCTAGAAATGTTACACATGAAATAATTTGTTTATAAATTATTGATAGTGTGTTTTTCTTATTCATTTGTTTTTCCTTCAGTTACAAGTTCTACATTCCAAGAATTTAAAATAAAAACTGAAAATTGAGATCTCTTATCATTTTGCTAAAACTGCCCATCTGTTAAGAGATTCAGTTTTAGTTTATATTTAAATACGTTAAAGGATTAGGCAATATTTTTATTAGTTAATTCGGACATCCATGTCCAGATTTTTACTGTATTTCGGGAAATAATCCCACAAAATAATATATATAATTATTATAGCAATAGTTTTTATTTTATTCGATATCTAATATACGTATAAAACTATTTATAATTTAACGAAAGCAGTATAAATAATTCATGGCTATAAACGGACAATAACTTAACTGTTAAAAATTTTTTTAAATAAGTACTATTCTATAATTTGAGTCCTAGATTTTAAGTTTATAAATTTTCACACCCAATGATTGGCTTCTCAATCTTTTCTATGAATAAACATTAAAAAATTTTAAATCTAGATCGTTGCATGACGGTAGGAAGAAAAATCTATTGAGATGATCTAGTTATTAATTTTCAAATATAAAACTCAGAACTTACGTAGAAAAAAATTATATTAAATTGTATTTTACTTGATGTAAATTTTTCACTCTAAACTCATAGCACGTTCGGAACTTGAATATTAACGCAACCACCTTGGCGCAATTTGGAGATTTTTTTTACACATAAGAAAGTAACACACATGGGGTGAAAGTTCGTGGTTTTCACACCTTATTTATAGAAAAATTCGAAAAAAATCCATAATGATCATAAATCGGTAAACATTATCAATGTATACATTATCATTATCTTCTACATTACATTATCTTTGAGATACATTATCATATATAAAAGTTAAAAATATATTTACGGGTGCCCCTTAGCGATAATTGGCGATTTTTGGCGGAACATGGACACCGAGTTTGTGCAATTCTTGGACGACTTGTTATTTTGGATTTGTATAGCGGCAATTTTTGCCCCAAAAATCGCTGCTACACAAATCCAAAATAACAAGTCGAAGAATTGCACAAACTTGGTATCCATGTACAAATCAACCTATTTTCACTGAAAAAACATCAGAGCATTGCGCACCCGTTGACTTTGTCTATGTACACATCGATTTATATTCACTTAAAAAGTCAAAGGGCCAGCCAACAAAAAATATATAATCTCAATAAACTACATTTATTTTAAATCAAACAATGAAATAACATAAAAAAGGAAATTCATCTTAGCACTACATGAAGGAAATATCCACTTACCTTATTTACGTGTCTTCTGCCAAACAAAATTCCTTAACAGCAACCAAAAACTTCTTAAAATTATCTGAACTAGAATCCGTGTACTGGCTAAAAAAATATCACTAGTAAATTAAACGAGATTCTTGCACGAAGAACATGTTGTTCAGTTTTTTCCTTATTTTTTTATTCACATCACATACAAAAACATATTATACTGAAAAATCCAAGTGCAATTAATCCGAGAAACAAGAAATAAAAAGCTAGCCTAGTAAAGCCAAAAAGTACGTTACATAGAATTCTAAAGATTCGTTTACATAAACATTTACGTCAAGGCTTGCCGGGAAAGAATTCAGACGACCGTTAATCACGCCGTCTGATTACATGATCACTTTATTTTTAACAACTTCCCCCCCTCATGAACCACAGGCGTTCATCGAACTTGTATATAAACAGTATACACGCGTACAACAAAAACACTCGAGTTCCAGACACAAGAGAAAATTTAAATGGAACATTAGAAAATTTAAAAAAAAAAAGTTATCCAAATTCAAAAAAGCAATATTCACCTTTTTCAGAAGATTATTCAATGACCCCCTAAGAGAATACTCACAAAAGATGCACTCACAATACATATTTGTAAATTAACACTGAAGATGAAACTTTAGTTCTGAAGTTCTAAACTGTGCAAAAGTTGTACAGGACGCCTGATAACCGATGACTCTGTTTTTACTTTGCAAGCCCTCTTCTAGATACAAAACGTCGAAAGGCAAGCAAAAAATTAATCTGATGTCATATTACTAACTAGTTCCAGATGAACACTTCTTGTAACAGCACAGGTTATCAATAGAATATATTGTTTGTTTTTATTCTTTCGTTTAGGAGGGAAAACGGGGAATAGCTTTTACCCAAAACTGTTCAGCGCGATTTTGTTCTTTAGTAGTAAGAAGACCCATTGTACTAGTTTTTCTTCAAAGAACATCAACAAATCGTAATACCCAAGAAGTCACCTTCAGTAGTTTGCGTAAGCAATAAACTTATTAACATCAATTATCTGTTTGGAAACAATTGCGGAACTAATTACAGCACAAGCTATATATTCAGCTTCAATCTCCTGGTCTATTGAGTCATATTCAAATCTCTTCGGCTGGGGCCAAGTATTCTCCTGGTACAATAACCATTTTGGGCCCTGCCACCATTTTTTTTAAGTTAGCAAATCTTTACTAGTTAAATCTCCTGTTAACAAGTCCGCAGGGTTATCTTTACCTATACAATGTCTCCATGCAGTGGAATCTGTAGTTTCTTGAATTTCTAATACTCTGTTTGAAACAAATTGCGTCCACGTAGATGCCGTGCCTTTTATCCAGTGTAGCACAATTGTTGAATCACTCCATAGAATAATCTTTGTAAATTTAAAAAAGGATTTTTACAATATTTGGCTATTCTTGCTGTAATTTCTGCACCCATTAATTCCAGTCGGGGCAACGTCACGTTTTTAATTGGCGCAACTCGTGGTTTAGAAACTATGAAGCTAGTTTTAAAAGTGCCATGCGATGTCTTGTACCTAAAGTATGCAACCGCTCCAAAAGCTTTTCATGAAGCATCAGAGAATATAACCACTTGTGGCCAAGGCTCTTGCCAACAGGCGCAAATCTTGACTCCTAACCACCTTGAATTTCGTGGGCGTGCTTTGATTTCAAGAAAAGTGAAATTAGTAACAACAACCACGCATAAAATATTTGAAATTTTAAGCAAGAATTATTTTTACTCAACAGAAAACAAAACAAAATTTCGTAATGTTTAGCCCGAAAGGTGTTAACCCAGAAGCACTAATTATTTCGTTTTGCTATTTTGCGTCAATTCACTCACTGCGTTAATTCACTTTTCAAACTGTTGCCACCAAATATTACAGCCCTATATTATATTTAAAGAAATTAAGTAATGAAGCATCTAGATAAAGGTATATGTGTTTCTCACATTGTAGTAAAAGGACGGTATCTAGAACCATAAAATTCTGACTAACGTAATCCTCCAGCGAATATGGGCATCTGGAAGCCCTTATTCGGAATTTGTTCTATTATCTCTTTTATATTTTGCCAGACATTAAAAATTTTTGATTAAGAAACTCTATGATTTCAAAGTGAGGAATCGAAGAATGGAAACACTACACGGAAAAAAAAATCTCCAGCGCCCGAGACTGTGTATCGGAAATTCTAAAGATAGGCTCATTTTAAACTTATTTTGCGATATTACTATTGAACTGAATTTCATCGTTTAAGCGCGAAGAACATGATATCTAGTAAATAAAGGCAACACATAAAACATTAAAAAAGGCCCCTCTGCGCGTAATGTAAAATCTGAAAAAAGCTTTCAGATTTTTTTCTTTTCTTAAAATATGATTTTAATATTCCTTAAGTATAAAAGAATAAAAATAATTATTTTTACCTTTTCACATTTCTTTTTTTCAGAATTTCAATGCAATGCAAGATCCATTTGCTCTCCTAGAAATAGTAAGTTTGCAGAATTCCTTTAAAAAGATAAATTTTATAAATATTTTCTGAATTTTATTTGCAGGAGAATTATTTAACTTAAGATAAATCTCTGTAACATGAATTAGCAAAATATACTTCTGGCTGAAGCAAATTATTACAAGCAAAGAATATGGTATTTAACCATTAAAATTATTGTATTAATTATTAAAATTATTGTATTAATTATTAAAATTATTGTATTTAATAATTAAATACAACTGAAAAATGCTCTGTTGAAATTGCTATGTTGAAAGATAAAATTTTACTATTCCTTTGTTATGCAAGCCGCATATATGATGAAATTTTGTATCAATACTAAATTTTTCGGATTCTACAATTTTATTGTTGATTCATTATCTTTGGAAAACTTTAAGAGTTTGGGGTAGATTAAAATCTTCTGTTAATTTTAATAGCCATAGTAATTCTTGCGATAGTGCAACATATTCAGCTTCTGCCGAGGATAATGAGACGCATTTTTTTTTAAACCACGAAATACAATTTTTGCCTAACAAATTTGCACTTCCTGATGGGGATGTTTTCTATCTTCAGTATCTGGTCTCCAATCAGCATCTGAATAAACTGTAAGGTTAGGTTCTTCACTCGACGAAATTTCCAGAGATAAATGCTTTGTCGTGTTTAAACAGCTAATGATTCTTTTTACAGCATTCTAGTCTTTTTGACGTAGATTATTACAATTTCTGCTAAGTATGCGAGTTGAAACTGTGATATCTGGTCTTGTGAAAGACGATATATACAAAAAGACTCCCAATAAGCTTGAATTTATCATTTGAAATTAGGAGATTTTCTTCCCGGTTTAGACTATAATAATTTGTTTCCATTGGTGTACTACAGTGAGTTTCGCTTCTTCAAGTTGAAATTGCTTGACTAGTTGATTTATTTTGTTTTCCGGAGATAAGAGATAACTTCCATCTTCCTTTCGATTTATTTCCATGCCTAAGAAATATTTAGCTTCACCAAGATGTGTTATTTGATAACGTTTCATTAAATCGTTAATTACTTGAAGAATTAGTGCTTCTTCTGTAGAACTTATTAGGATATCATCAAGATGTACAATTCAATTGATTCTTCGGTGACGATCCTCTTTTGCGAAAAGACACAGATCTGCTTTAGTTTGACTGAACCCAAGATTCTTCAATGTAATTTGAATTTCTGCAGTCTAGCTCCTAGCTGTTTATTTCAGACCATAAATCGAATTCTGCCATTTATAAACTTTATGTCTTTCTTCTGGAACTACAAATCTTTCTGGTTGTTCCATACATATTTCTTCATTTAACTTGCCATTCAAAAAAGCTGTTTTAACATCTAGTTGATGTACCTTGGCATTATTATATGATGCCATGCTAAGAAAACTCGAATTGTAGTGTGTTTCGCTACTGGTGAAAAATTTTCTTCATAATCACTGCCTGAATTTACTGCCGAGAAAGAGGAGCAAAAGACTTAATATATTGGTTCAGAGAAAAAAAAAATTTTTTTCTAAAGGTTTTATTGTTCTTACTGGACTCTTTTATAAGGGAAACTTAAAATAAGGAAAAATAAAAAAAATATCAAAATCAATTCGGATTACAATCAGAAATAACTTTAAACACCTATATTAAAAGACGAAATTCCATCTCTTTATCCAAACAATCTTGACTGTATTAAGTTCCATGAGGATAAGGCTACAAACCATACCTCTAAATCTACTGCTTTTGAAAAAAGTGAGATATGAAACCGCAATTGAAGCTATTCCCTCTAGATGCATATCCACCAAATCTCCTGATGTGTCTCCTATGGATTAATGTGCATTTGTACTTTTAAAACAAGCTCTTTATACGTGGCATCCCCAAACATTGGACGGACTGTGGAACATTGTGAAAGAGAAGTGGCATAAAATCAACCTTGATGTTTTCACGAAAAGGCTTTTCTCTTACAAATCATAATGTAATATGATGGTTCAACAAAAGGGCTCTCAGACGGAATATATTAGAAAATGAAATTATAACGTTTGTTTATATATATAATTCTTTGCAAAATCCTTAAAAGGATACCTGAACACACCCTGCACTCAGTCATTTGCGATAGTTACGTTGAATTTTAAATTTCAGACTAAACGTTTCAGGATTATTCATAGGGTTTCGTTTATTCTCATTTTTATTAATAATGCCTCATAAATATTTATTCAAATATATGAAAGTATATGAAAGATTCATTTTCTAATTTATAAAATACTCTGTTTTTAAATATTTTTAACCCAGAGGGACATTAACCCGAATTCTGTCCAAACGTTTATGTCTGCAAATGAAAAAATGATCCCTTTGGGCGCAATACAAAGTCTGAAAGCTTTCAGTTTAATATTTGTTTTGGGTGTATCTGTGGGGTGTAAATTCTTTAACTTCCAGTATATATCCAATCGAGACATTTTTATAAAAGTTATTTAAATTAATTTCTTCCAAATGTCATGTCATGACTGATTTGTTTGAGTAAAAGTTAGGTTATTTGAAAAGGGCAAAGAAAAGGATGGTTACCTACCTGGCGCGAGGGATGGCTTATCGGAGAACGTTCTATGGGAAATCGCCTAATATACATCGAGATAAGGAACGAGAATAATTAACGAGAACGATACACCAAAATGAGTTTTGGTGATCGATGTACTTAGTGTACATAGTGTTTTTTCTACTTTTCATTATTTACTCTTTATTACATTTACTTAATTATTGCTGATAAATCGATATGGACTTTGCGAAACCTTGGGGCAGCACATTGATGTGTATTATGCGTGAAAAATTTCAACAACTGGTCTGTGCAACTATGCTCCGCTCACTTATGTTACATGCCTCAACAACTACGGCCACGATATTCCGTTAGCTTCAAGACACGGAGCAAGGAGGACGCTACAGCCTAGCACTAACGAGGATAAAGTTAACCAACGTTTCTATGCTACAGATGTGCTAATTTGCTTTTACGATGTGAAAATTACGCTTCCGATATTTTAAATCGCTATTTTACAAAAGTTATCCCACTGTTATATATTGCCACATTGGATGTGATTCCGAACTTCAAGTGAAAAGGTTTTTTCCAACATTGGGATTTATTTTTGACTTTTATATGATACCCACTAAGGACAGATAGAGATAGGTAAATATTTCAGGGTATTGTACCTCTTAAATAAGCAAAGACCTATGAACTATGAACTATATGTTATTAGAGTGAATGTATTTAGCGCTAGGAAGGCTTATAAATAATAAGCTCAATCATATGCTGACATACGAAACCATCACAAGAGACGAAATTTTGACATCAGAACAGGCGACGACATTTCATATGACCATCATAACAGACATTCTGTACATGGAAAAAGAGTGAATAGAACATAACACTTGAATTCTCTACATTCCTCAATAATAAGATATACTAATTTGGAAAGATGTTCAGTAGAATTCAAGTCAGGGCTTTTAAGTAACCAATTTATGACAGAGAAGTCAGAGGAATGCTCTTCCATCTAACCAACCAGTAGCCAACCGTAACCTGTGAGAGGCGCAGTTATCTTTCTGAGATACTCCCTTTCCGTGTGAATGACAGGGACATAAATGGATGGAGATGATAGCTCATCAACCTCACGTACAGAATTATATAGAGGGAGGTAAGAACAAGTACTAAAGATCCCAAACACAACCAGAAGAAAGCATCCCAGACCATGATTAAGCCTCCACGGCCTTGTACAGTTCCAATCTGTCACACCGGATTCATACATTCATGATTCTCTTGCCATATTCTGAGCCTCCCATTGGTATTAATTAGAGGGATCGAGACTCATCACTCCTACACATTTCATGTCCACTAGTGTCTATTCTCTATATTCTCTTGCCCAGGTAAGAATGGCAACTCGATGGCATGCATTTAGGAAAGGTACCCTCGTGTGTCTACGGCTTCCGAAGCCCATATGGTGAAGGGAGCGATACACGATCTTTTTACTGACTGTACGACTGTCGCCTACTTTAGCTAGGTGGTAATTTGAGCTAATATTTGGCTTCATTGACCATGTACAATACGGCTGAGACGTCTCACAGCACGATTGTTCTAAGTTAAATGTGCTTTGCACTTTGCAGAGTCGCTACTTCTTTTTCCCGGTATGCTCTTGACACTGTCGACCGTTAAAATCCTATCTCGCTGAGGATTTAAGAAATTGTATGGCCCATGCGACGAGAGATTACTATCTGCCCGATATTAAAATTTTACCTATACTGGTATATGAAACAACTGATTATCGACAAACATAGTGCTAGCTGTATGTGCATTTACCACAACTCCCTCACGTAAGCCCAGATGCGGCGCAGCGCTATTCAATTTGCATAGCCATGTCTATCCCTAATTTAGTGGCACTTCAGTCTAGTAACAACTCGTGAAGCTTGGGCATACGTGTAACGCTTGCAAGAGATAAACATGAATTTACTGCCGAAAAAGGGGAGCAAAAGACTTAATATATTGGTTCAGAGAAAAAAAAAATTTTTTTCTAAAAGTTTTATTGTTCTTACTGGATTCATTTATAAGGGGAAACTTAAAATAAGGAAAGTAGAAACAAATATCAAAATAAATTCGGATTACAATCAGAAATAACTTTAAACACCTATATTAAAAGACGAAATTCCATCTCTTTATCCAAACAATCTTGACTGTATTAAGTTCCATCAGGATAAGGCTACAAACCATACCTCTAAATTTACTGCTTTATGTTTTGAAAAAAGTGGGCGACCAATACTGCTACAGCAACCTGCTAGTTTTTTTTTTTTTTTTTTTTTTTTTTTTGGAGGACATTTTGTTTTCACGAAGTAAAGGCTTTTTTTTTTTTTTTTTTTTTTCTCAACATTTTTTTCGAACAATCTGCTAGCCGAATTACGCTTATGCTAGAACTTTTATGGAACAAAAGTGCTTAATCATGACGAAGATTAGGTGCGAAATTGGGAGAAAGTGCAGAATCGCTCACTGCTTGCCTCGTTTTTAAGAATTGCACATACACGGTATCATCCATATACACTTCGACCTATTTTCACTTAAAAACACATCCCAGAATTGCACAAAAATAGTATTGCGCACGCTCTTGACTTTATCCATGTACACTGCTAATACCTTTATCGCCTTACCAAAATATCGCCAAACTACCTGTTACCATATTCCACAGATTAGCCGCATTTTCAGTGTATTTAGAGCAGAGTCTTTTGAACTCTAGGTTTCAACCTGCAGTAGCAGTTTTAATATTGCTTTAACTTGTAATAATAATTTTACAATTAACAAATATTTTTACACAATATATCTGAAGATGGTTAAAGATAAGACCATTCAGAGTAAATCGAAAAACGAAAACGTTTTGACGCATTCCTTTTACAATATAAACTTTCATTTTACTTTCTTTGCACGTGACGTTCTCATTTCGTCTGTTACTTGTTTAAAATGTTCACATTGTTCTGCGTCTTAAAATTAGAAATAAAGTTAATGACCTAAAATTGCAATAGGATTTGCGTAATGCTTATGGGGTCCTGGGGTCGCGAAAAAATCTCAGTGCAGAAAAGGGGTCACGACTGAAAAAAAGTCTAAGAAGCCCTGATTTAGAGTGTGCTGGATTATTTTCACCTACAATTTGCACAGAAACACTATAGCAAGAGCGTCAACTCGCCAATGAAAGAAGCTGAGTTGTGTGTAAACATTTTAGTCACGTATGAATTATGGGAAAACTTGCTATTTATGGTTGATTTCTTAAAGAGAATTTTTTTTTTTTTTTTTTTTTTTTTTTTGTGAAGTTAGCGAGTTCGTTCTGTTGAGATTCTCCAGTATCCAGTACTTAAAAGTTAAACCTTAACCTTTAGTAAGTTTTATGCATGTAAAATAAATATGTAAAAGAGACACTGTATTAGGATTTTTCGTATACAGAATGACTGTCAATTGTTCTTACAAAACCAGAAGGGTGGTAGTACCCATTTAGACGAATAATAATTACACTCCATGGAACACTCCACTATGAGAGACAGAAAAGAGTAAAATAAGAATTCCGACATGAACTTATAACAGTGCTGAGAAAGCAAATGAACGATACAAAAAGTTGCATAATCTGATTCGTAGATGAGCTCAAAGTAGGCTCACCAGTAGTCGAGCCCACCAGCGGCCGAGCGGTAAAGTCGCTGAACACCGGTAGTTCGGTCCGAGGTTCGAATCCCGCGAACGGGCTGGCTGCATGGGCGTTTTCGTGGTTTTCCCCATGTGTAACGTGTATACGAACCAGTTTCCCTTAGAAAGTCCTCCACGAAGGAATCCCTCCCCTTAGGCAGATAGCCCTCGTATGCTTTGCCATAATTAAATACACACACACAAGTAGTCGAACGGTAAAGTCCCGGAACAGTCGGATCACGCGAACGGGCTGGCTTATGGGCATTTTCGTGATTTTCGCCATGTGTAACGGGTTAAGTACGAGTCAGTTTCCCTTAGAAAATCCTCCAGGGAGGGATCGTTCCCTTCCGTGTAGTGCCGTGTAGGGTGGCACACGTAAATAATAATAATAAGAGCTCAAAGTGGCGGGCTTGTTGCACAGTTCACCCCGGGGAATAAATGACTGGCACAACAGCATGTGAACAAGCATCTTCTCATGCAGTGTTAGTGAACGCTTGTGTGCCTCATGGTGCAGTCATTGCTGGGGCTTTGCCCATTAATTAGTGCTACCACATCCTCGTGCTTTTTAACAGTGTTTTCTTATCTATGTTCTTAGCGACGCTACAATAATCAACGCCTTAGCAATCTAACTGCACTCTTCGGCACACATGAGTATTCATGAACACATCATTCATCATTCAAGATGTACCTGTATTTACATACACTAACATTGTGCTCCAGCTATCATGTGACTTCATGTACTGCATTTGTCTTAAGCTACTTTTCTGCCACTCTCTTTTTCACCCATGCTTTTCATGCCAGGATTTAACGAGCGTTTATTCAGATTGAATGAGAAAGAAGTGGAATTGAAGAGATGGTTTCGCAAGTTAATTTTAGAGCATGTTCTGCTTACTTGAACCCACGCTGTACCGGGATTTATTAGCGATTTGATTCTGTGGCTTTGAGTGCTTTTAAGCACTAGGCTTGTCTCGCCGGTTTCCTACAAACCAGAGCCTTTCCTGCGCGTTACTTTATACTGTGAGCCGTTAGGCTAATCTATTACATTTGAGTTAGTTCAACATTACGTATTTAAGTTAACCCAGAAGTTGTGGCTTGTGTAAACCTAAGCTGAGTCATTGTAACTTCTTTGGTGTTCAAATAAAAAGGTCTTATAGATTCTTCCTCTGACATTCTGTAATCACAAGACTCGAAGATAAGTTTGTTCCCCTTCAAAATCAACGAAATTCCGATCAAAGACGATAATTATTTGGCTTAATAATTACTTTTTCATTTTTAAATGATTCCATTTTCAATTTTTTTCGTGATTCATATTTGAAGTTTCTTTTTAAAAAAAAAATTCAAGGTTCATTTTTAAATGCTTATAAGTTACTTCATTGAACTAAAATTTTACTAACTCTCTCAAAGGATATAATATACTCAATAATCCATAAGTAAATGAATTATTATTTAATTACTTTGCAGCTTTTGCGCAAGGTATTAGGCAATTTTTTACGATTTATTAATATATTTACTTTAATTCAATCTTTGGTATAGATATATATATACTCACATATATAACGTAAGGCGTAATATAAAGGGAAATGAAGCCAGAAAAATGCTAATCGACTTTAACAATTTAGTGTATATGTATATACTACATATAAACATAAATACATATTTCATTATAAATATATAATATATGTGTGTGTATATATGTAATTTAAAAACTTCTAATTGCTTCCAAACCTAACTAAAAATTTGTGTTGCAGTTACATATATTTACGTAAATGAATACAATATACTTAAGAATTTTTCTGTGATATTTTATATCTTCTTTAGTATTTTGTTCCATATATATTTACTTACATTGTACACTAATGGATAGATAGAGCAATTTGCCATAATTAAGTAAACGAAACCAAATCTTAAAATTGCGACTTCTAGGCGTTCTTAAAATTTAACGACTTCATACGGCTCTGGTGGCGATTAGTTTGTGTTATGGTGCTAAAGTTGACAACTGGTCGCTCGGTTTTGCCTTTTTGTCCGTTAACACCTAAATACCTTAAAGATAGCCAATGTAGCAAAAATTGCAGAACGCCTAAAAGAGAAAGGACAAATATGTCGAACCTGCAGAAATATCTCAGCCCGTTCCCTGAAACTTCCGTATTTCGTAACGTAATTTTCCTCCCTTTTTATTAATTCTAGCGGTAAAGTCGTTGAACACTGGTAGTTCGAATACTGCGAACGACATGGCTGCATGGGCGCTTTCGTGGTTTTCTCCACGTGTAACCTATATAAAAACCAATTTTCCTTCGAAAGTCTTCGGCAAAGTCCTTTAGGCAGATATTCCGCAAGGGTTTGTCGTAATGACATAAACCAAACCAACCTTTCCCTTAATTTCTAGAACTGCGATTGTTATTTTGGGTTATTTGAATACTGCAAAGCCCTTATAAGAAAAACTACCATGGAAGAAATCAGATTAACAGCCCTTTTTGAATATGAATAAGATCCGATTACAAATTTTAAAATGATATTAAAATTCCACATATGGAGTGTTCCATGGAGTGTAATTATTGCTCGTCTGGATGGGTACTACCACCCTTCTGATTTTGTAAAAACAATTGACATTCACTCTGTATACGAAAAATCCTAATACAGTGTCACTTTTACATATTTATTTTACATGCATAAAACTTACTAAAGGTTAAGGTTTAACTTTTAAGAACTGGATACTGGAGAATCTCAACAGAACGAACTCGCTAACTTCACAAAAAAAAAAAAAAAAAAAAAAAAAAAAAAAAAATTTCTCTTTAAGAAATCAACTATAAATAGCAAGTTTTCCCATAATCCATACGTGACTACAATGTTTACACACAACTCAATTTTCTTCAACTAATACTCTAAAAGCCTTTATCTTCTAACTTTGTCAGATGTAAATACCTAGGTATTATCCTAAATTCGGAATTAATGTAACCCTACATTAACACGTTGAGCACCACGCGCTTCGCTTAAAAGCGCTGGTATTGTAGGGCTAGTGATGGGCAAGGATATCTAGAATACCACAACATAAACTCCGAAGAAAACCGGGAAAAGCCTCTGAAGTGCGAAAGTATTGTAAATTATGTTATGATAAAAATGCAACAGAAGCTGGTAGAGTAATGGCCAGAAAAAAAAGACTAAAAGAGTGTTGTCACATTTTGTAATAGCTGTAATGGAGAACCGTTTTTCATGTTTACCGTGTTTCAATGAAATCCAATGAATCAAAAATCAAATCATGAATCAAAATTAAGTAAATTTAAAATAAATTTTGTGTCATTTCATAAAACAGTGTAAATTTTATAGTTATATATCATGTTACACGCTTGTCAGCTAGCGGCGGTTGACGCGGCCTAAACGAAAAGGTCTAGTGTCAGCCACAAATGGCTGACGCGACCTAAACGGAAAGTCTAATGTCAGCCACAGATGGCTGACGCGACCTAAACGGAAAGTTTAGTGCAGCCACAGATGGCTGACGCGGCCTAAACGGAAAATTTAGTGTCAGCCACAGATGTTTGACGCGGCCCAAACGGAAATTCTAGTGTCAGCCACAGTTGGCTCACGCGGCCTAAACGGAAAATATAGTGTCACCCATAAATGGCTGGCGCGGCCTAAGCGGAAAATACAGTGTCAGCCACAGATGGCTGACGCGGCCTAAACGGAAAATATAGTGTCAGCCACAGATGGCTGACGCGGCCTAAACGGAAAATCTAGTGTCAGCCACAGATTGGCTGACGCGGCCTAAACGGAAAATGGCTGACGTGGTGGCTGATGGCTGATGGTGGCTGATGGCTGATGGCTGACGTGGCGCTCAACGTGTTAAGAAAAATTTTTTATGCGAAGTTAGCTAGAACCTAATATTAACTTATATTGGTTACTTATATTAGTTTGAGTTCTAAATTAAGGCCTTATCTAGGTCAGTGTTCTCTAAACTCATCCCAGTCGAAATGCAACTTTCAAGAGTAAAGATATCTCATACATGCGCAGAATTATGACCCATTCAAAACGTATTATCTTGCTCACGTTATAAACCAGACACAAACAATACATGACAATGAAGGAAACACGTATAAATCCAGTCATAGTTTTCACTTATAAAAATTATCCTTCAACGTTGTTGTAGACTCAAAAGCACTCAATCAACTCAAAAGGAATTCAGACGCGCAGCGCCATTTCGCCGCTGTAATTCTAGTTACCCCCGGCCTCGAATGATCAGGGGTTCATTCAAAATTTACATTAATGCAATTTTAAGCAGAAGAAGCTTCGCAATATCGCGGCATTACATTACCGATACCGATATCGCACAATGTTAATTCATGCATGACAGTAACGAAATTTAAGAAAATGTATACAAAAACACTTTTATTTTATAGAAACATGATGAGGATCATATTAGATTGGAATAAGGTTTTGGTTTGGTTTCGTTTATTGAGATTACGGCAAAGCACACTAGGGCTATCTGCCTAAGGAGAGGGATGCCTTCGTGGAGGACTTTCTAAGGAAAACTGGCTCGTATACACGTTACACACCACGAAAACGCCCATGCAGCCAGCCCGTTCGCGGGATTCGAACCTCGAACCGAACTACCAGTGTTCAGAGACTTCACCGCTCGATCGCTGGTGGGCAGATTGGAATAAGGAATTGGAATCTAATAAGGAATGGGTGACTAAAGAAATTAAAGGACTCAAAAAGAGGTTTAAACTAAGAAAGTGGTGAGGCAATGACCTTTCTTAATACCGATATTTGTTGAATCAGGGACAACATGCAAATTAGGCGTAGTAAATTTTCTAAGCTGTTGGGGTTATATTGCGATTCAATATTATTTTATATTAACATTAAGACAGCCTTGACAATTGAAGAAAATCTAACCAAGCGAAAAGGGCTATCACTATCATTGAAGATTTTTGATTTGATTAAGCAAATCAAAGATTTCAAAGCGAGCAATGGCATCACTGTACGAAAAAAGAAAAACTACTTTTATCTTCATCGCGCAAGACTGTGTCGGAAATTCGAAAGATATGCTCTTTTAAATATTTTGCGATATAGCTTTTGAATTGAATTTTATGGTTTAAGGGCGAAGAACATGATATTTAATAAATAAAGGTAACACACAAAATGTTAAAAAAAAACGTCCCTTTGTGCGTAATGTAAAATCTGAAAGCTTTCAATTTTTTTTTCTTCCCTTATTTCTTTTTTCCCCAAAAGGGCTTTTAGCCTCGAAACACAATCTTAGGCGGAAGGACCGGCGTTCGAATCTCGGCAAGAGCGTTGCCCATTTTCCCAGTTATTCTATAGATATAATCTAAGGTTCTTTTTTAAGAAAGTTCTTTTTTTACTGTTAATGGGATTGACTATAAAATACATTTAATTAACGCTATGTCTAATTAAAAACCTTCACTATTTTTATAGAATTACATTACCAATCTTTTTCCTTTCCAAATACATGAAATATGTTATATTATATGTTAGTCTAATGTCCTACAAATCTATATCTATCAATATCTAGTCACCTAATGTCCTATAAAATGTATCGCTATTCCACTTGACCCATGTCCATACATAAACTCTACTGATAAACCATATTAAAATTTAAAAGAACCTTTGTTTAAAAAAATGTATTTCTCATCTTTAGATCGTATTAACCGAACTGTTGATCACAATAAGCGACGAATTTTCCTCGTTTTCGTATAGAAACTGGAGGGAGTTGTGCAATTCGATGACAATATCCAAATGATAATATTAAGAGGCATTTACTGCATTTTACACAAGCGTAAGTTAGTTTCCGATTAATAGGCTTGACTCAAACTCTTCGTTAACACAAAGCGACTGGGATGACAGCATGAAAGTTTGAGTGATTTTCCTCACAAGTGACGTGAGAATACGAGCCATTTTTTATCAAAAAAATCCTCCATGAAGGCATCTTCTTCCTCTAGGTGGCATATTTTGCCACAATTCTAATAATAATTTTTATTGCACTGTGTTTACATTTTTAGCCTTCTGTACAATTAAATCTGATGATCAAAGCATCTTTTTAAATTAAGACATAACAGCTCTAATTAAACTAAATTTTATTTTTGAATTTAAAATTTCATGCAAAGATCCTTTTTCGGATCTCTATCGTTAAATGTCTGTACATGCATCAACTTCATTAGTTCCGAGCGGAAAATATTCTTCCGAACTTAGTAAGGAATGAAAAACTAGAATGGCACATCTTCTAAAAACAACTTATTCAAAGTAAGTGATAAGTGACGGAGGACGTGGGCACTGTCCCTTTACCTTAATGGTTAATCAGTACAGCACCACGTCCGCCATTATCCAGAGCCGCCAATGGGCTTATTCAAAGTAAGGTATTCTAAGCAATAAGAACAATGCATTTAATTTAATATGGCCACTAGACCACGACGGGGCATATACAGTGATAGTGATAGTGACGGAGGACGTGGCCACCACCCCTTTACTATTAAGTTAATTAGCATATAGGGCCACGTCCGCCCTTATACAGAGTAAAGTCAGAGAGGTCACATGGGAGGCTTGCACAAGGCGCCCAAACCCAACGCCTGGACCATCCGGTTGGCAGTTCCGCGAACCAAATGCCACCGGGTAGAAACCCGTACAAAGTGCCCGGGTCCAGTGATTTTAAATCTTCAAGAATAGCATTGTACATGGCTAAACAAGGGCAGATATACATTAGTAGTTATTTACATGCTTCTGTTAATACATATTTGCTGACATGCAATCCAGCACTGTTACATACATATACTTTCTGAATACCTACATGACATTACCTTAATTTGCTTTGGAATAATAAGACAGAGCTAGTGTATACACCTAGCACAATAAAGATAAAAATAAAAATAAAATAATAATAATAATAATAATAATAATAATAATAACATACATTAGGACACGCTTGCCACACTATATACACACATCGCAGACATACCTAAATTACTTATGCTTGAATGATACTGATTTACATTGAAATTTGCTGACATACTGACCAGTTATATTTACACATGGCATAAGTCTGGACCCATGTCCATTAGCTTATCAATTATATGAGTAATTTTATTGGTCTGGTGTCGTTGCTTGACACATTTGGTACATAGGTGCATCTAGACAAGAGCCAGTGCACCTCGAAGCGATTTTTTTTAAAATTTGAATTAGAATTTTTTTTAATTTTATGTTTTGTGACGAAATCGCATTATTTTGAGATATAATGGGCTATAGGGAAGCGAGATTTCATTTTACACACTCCATTTTCCCATCGTCATGAAACATTGGCACTTAGCTATTTTACGAACTTAAAACAAATTTCGTCTTTCAATAAATCGATTGAATACGAATTTATTTAACAAGGTGAGCTTAACACCTTTTCAACGGGATTTTTTCTAAGAAAGTTTATTTTTAAAAATGCACAGTTTATTTTTCTTTCATTTTTGGACACGTTAAACTTTCATCCTCGCGACTGCTTTTACAAAAAGAATTTGGAAAAACGATAATATTTTGTATTTAAAAAACAATTTAAATGAAGCTTCCGAAAACACTTCTTACATCTCACATCTTTAAAAATGTGATTTTGGCAACAATTTTCCTTTCTTATTGTTGTTGTTAGATTTTGGTGAAATCGCATCATTTTGAATAGTTTCATTCTTTTAGAAATATGGGTTTGGCAACAATGTTTCATCGTATTTCTTGTGTCACTAAGAGATTGGCATATTTCATTGTCCTTTTTTATATATATAAAATACATTTTTTTTGATAAATTTGTTCTGCAGAGTAAAATTCTGCGCGGAATTTTCTTTCATGTTATTTTTGCTTATTTCACTATTAGTAAGATATTTTAAAGTTTTGCATGATTTTTTTTCTTCGACGGAAATTTGGTTAAATTTTATTAGGATAATTAATATTTGTATTAAGGGATATTGCTTATTTCATTGTATTTTTTATCTTGAAAATACAAGATAAAATATCATTAATTATACTTTGCTTTTCAGAATTTTCTGTTTTTTTTTTTTTGTATTCTTTTATGTTATTTATTGCTCATTTCACTGCTTTTAAGATATTGAAAAGTTTTGAGTGATTTTTTTAGGAAACATTGTTCTTAACCTCCTTTATACCATTTGAGTTCTTAAGATTTTGCAAAGGGAAGTTGGTTAATTTATTTATTAGGATAATTAATATTTGTATTAAGGGATAATGCTTATTTCATTGTAATTTTGTTATACGTAATACCTTTTCTTAAGAATTTGTTCTGTAGAGTAAAATTCTTCGCAGTTTTTAAATTTAATGTTTGGTGTTCTCTTCAGCCATTTTTCCGGTACATTTAAAAGCCAGACGAAGGCTGGCAGCGAAGCTGCTAGTGTAATAATAAATAATATATATAAAGTATGGAAAGCTAATTAATTGTTCCTTGCACATGCGTGTTAAAGTCATGTCGCGTTAAAGTCATGCGTGTTAAAGTCATGTCGCACATGCGTGTTAAAGTGATAATTGATATTGGTCCCTATACGTTGCAGCATTCCTGCTCTAGCGGTGGTGGTGTGTATTTAATTATGGCAAAGCACACTAGGGCTATCTGCCTAAGGGGAGGGATGCCTTCGTTGAGGACTTTCAACTGGCTCGTATACACGTTACACATGGGGAAAACCACGAAAACACCCATGCAGCCAGCCCGTTCGCGGGATTCGAGCCTCGGACCGAACTACTAGTGTTCAGCGACTTTACCGCTCGGCCGCTGGTGGGCCCCTGCTCCAGTGATCCTTACAGTAGCACTGAGACTTCCCTAAGATGTAATTAGAACCGCTGGGCATGAGTTTATACACGGAAACATAGGCTTAACATAAACCTGAAGAAAGTAGACGGTCCGCCAGTGAAGCGGAAAATTTCAGTAGTTCGTTTTCTGCTCACGATGAGGCGTGGAAGTTTTGGATTATTGTTTGACATTTAATGCCATTTGTTAACCTTTAAGAGATGGGGCAGATTGGAAAGATTTCACCTTAAAAAGGCGGGAAATCCAAATGCATTTCCACCCCCCCTTTTAGCTGCCATTGTAAAGGGAAACTACTACTCTTCTGCAATTTTTCCTGTAGGTCGCCTTTGTTAATTTTCAGATAAGAGACTAGGGAATAATATAAAAGAATTTGTTGAATTTGTTCTCTTTTCTGTCGTTTCTTTTCCCTAAACTAGGGAAACATATTATGATGAGATTTCGTAGCTAAAAATAATTGTTGTATGTTGGAATATTAACTTTTGCGTCATAATGAAAATACGCCTTAGCAGCAAATTCACGCCTATAATCAGTTCATAGTCTATTCAGTTTTTATTTGTTTCCAAACCGAATTTAGTTTAGAATTACATATACTAATTAACATTTTTAATTTATACTCGAAATTGATGTTTAACTATTTGTTTCTCGTAAACATCGGCAGTTCGCTTTTATTTGTTTCCAAGTATTGTGTAACAGCTTATATTTATATATCAAACAAATCCCGTTGTATTTTTCTTAAATGAGTTTCGTTTATTTTTTTCATTAGTATTCTTATTCAGTTTAATTTATTCATTTCTTCCCCCCCCCCATATTTCATCTTTCAACTACATTATTGTTCATTGTTCTTTCTTGCAATTTTGTGATAAAAGCTTTCTTTTACTCTTTAACGTTTTTTTTAAATTATTTTCCTTTACTTTAAAAACAGATTTTATTCATTATATTTTCATTGCATTTGCATTCCATTGCATTTTGCATGTTTCAAACAGCAATATTAAATACAAAAATTACATTGTAAAGGGGAAATATAAAGAAAAAAATCTGATGTGTACACACCATGACTTCCATGCATCCTTGTATTGGAATATTAAATTATACGCATTTTTTCTTGCATTTCATTTAAACTTATTAGACTGAATTAAATCTACTTCGCCGACAGCGCATAAACCACAATAGAATAAATGCATTCTTTAAAATTCACTCTAGTATTTGTATACCATAGCGACACTCTGGCGCTAAATTCACTTACCAGTATTAATAATTATATAACAGTTAACTTATATAATAATTTTATAACGGAAACTAAGTTAACTGTTGTTATATAATCCAATAATTATATAACAGTTAACTTATATATTTCGTTCATATTATAACTCATAATGCCCAAAATTTATATCATTTAAAGAATAGAATTATCTAATCGTTGCCACATATTCTATTCAAATACTATAATAAAGCTAGAACGATGTATAAAAGAAATTAAGCAAACGAAACAAAAAAGAAACAGTTTTTCACAGACGACTGAGTATTTCTCATTTAATTAATTCAGTTCTCACTTCGCGAGAAGGCAAAAATACATAAAAACTCAAAATATCTATATTCAAAATTACGAAGTAAATCTTAAACGCTGCGTTATATTTGTTGTTGCGAAGCTAAGTTTCTCTAGATTGGCAACAAATCCACTAGTCTCCTGTTTCAAATGTAAACAAGCAATGACCGCCTTCAAAAACAAGTTTAGCGGGAATTAAACAACTTTAAAATTGCTGATAATTCTAAAAATATTGCACACAGATTTACTAAAGGCATAAAATCCTTAACCGGAAGATATAATCAACATAATACAAGCAAAAAATGTATAATTTACAAACATATGAGAGTAAAGAAACTGAGATCACTGAGCCGGGTAACAGATTGGATATGTATATAAATATATTTATATATGTTTGGTGCGGCCGATTGCAACCAAAATACGAGGTGCACATCTACATGTTATAGCAGTCCTATATACAAAATTTCAACGTTTTGAGGCTACTCGTTTTTGAGTTATGCGAGATACGTACTTACGTACATACGTTCGTACAGACGCCACGAAAAATTCTCTTCAGAATTCATTTTAAAGTAGTTTTATAATTTTTTTTTTTTTTGAAGGAAAAGAGTATTTTATTCTCTCCTTACGCACAGATATCACGCAAAAAACATCGTTAAATTGCATTCGATAGCGGTCAAAATGGATATTTTCGTTGAAATATGCTGCCTGAAACTTTTCGCGATTACAATACTTCCTTTTTTCTTCGTACAAGGAAATAAAAAATGGAAAGTTTTGGTTTCTATAAATTAGGAATTTTGCCCCAAGTAAATTATCCTTGGCGTAAACAGAAAAATGCGCTAAGATAAATTTTTGTAATTCTCCTTAAATTCCTCATCACGTTTTGCAAATTTTAATATTTAGGCATAAGTAATTTGATTCGTAGAATCGAAATATGCAAAACAAATTGAACACTTCAGAAAAAGTCAACTTTTGTGTCAGGATACCTATATTAGAACAATGCTGTATATAAATCTAATACATGGCGTAAGTCGCGCTATTGAGACATGAAAAACACAGTTTGAATTTCGTCAATCGCCTCAGTAGAACGGGAGAAATAGAACTTACCCGTTCTTTCTCTCCCGTTCTACTGAAGGAGATTGAATTACGCTGTTCTTATCTTCCGGTTAAGGTTTTTATGCCTTTAGTAAATCTATATGCAATATTTTTAGAATTATCAACAATTTTAAAGTTGTTAGTGCCGCTAAGACTAATAATTTTTTTGATGGCGGCCATTGCTTGTTTACATTTGAAACAGCAGGATATAGATTTGTTGCCAATCTAGAGAAACATAGCTTCGCAACAACAAAGATAACGCCTCCATTTATTATTGCGAATTAAATCATGGTTAATCCTTTCTGGAATTTTTTCGAGGAAATAACTGTTTAAGATTTACTTCGTAATTTTTAATATAGATATTTTGAGTTTTTATGTATTTTTGCCCTGTCGGGAAGGGAGAACTGAATTAAATGAATGAGAAATACTGAATCGTCTGTGAAAACTGTTTCTTTTTTATTTTGTTTGTTTAACTAAACAAACAAAATAAAAAAAGAAACAGTTTTCACAGACGATTCAGTATTATGTATAATAGAAGTTTCTATTATACATTGTTTTAGATTTATTACAGTATTTGAATAGAACATGTGGCAACGATTGGATTATTCTTCAAATGACATAAATTTATATGCATTCTGAGTTATAATATGAACTGGAAAGCACGTCCGACTAGTAAATGGCTAGGTACGAAATACGAATTCCCTCTACAGCATTGCTTATTTTTTACTTCCTGATTCTATAAACTTAATAACTCACCCTGTGCTGTTATGAAGTAAGAATATTTAGGTATCATAGTGTTATGCAGGTACTAAAATAAAGATAGTACGATAGTATCGTTAGTACATTAATATAATCGTACTAAATGTGGCGATTATATTACATTAATATAATCGCCACATTTAATCGACTATGACATTTTTCACAGACATTCTCACTGACATTGAGTACACTTCGATGTAGCTAAGATATCCTTTAATAGATTTTTCCAGGTGATCATTTGATTCTTTGACATTTTCTCACTTGACATTTTCGGTCCTTAAAACTTTCACTCCTTGACATTTTTCACTCCTTGATATTTTCACTCTTTGATATCTTCACTCTTGACATTTTCACTCTGATATTTTCACTCCTTGACACTTTCACTCCTTGATTTTTTCACTCTTTGACATTTTCACTCCTTGATATTTTTACTCCTTGATATTTTCACTCCTTAATATTTTCACTCCTTGACATTTTCACTCTGATATTTTCACTCGTGACATTTTCACTCTTTGATATTTTCACTCCTTCACTTTTTGACATTTTTACTCTGACATTTTCACTTTTTGATATTTTCACTCTGATATTTTCACACTTGACAATTTCACTCCTTGACATTTTTACTCTTTATTTTCACTCCTTGATTTTTTTCACTTTCACTCCTTGATTTTTTCACTCTGACATTTTCATTCTTTGATATTTTCACTCCTTGACATTTTCACTCCTTGACATTTTCACTCCTTGACATTTTCACTCCTTGACATTTTCACTCCTTAAAATTTCCACTCCGGCGAGATATTAATGAAAATGAAACGAGTGAAAAAATTAATAAAAACGCTGAAAGCACTCAATTTTGCACGCATTTTTCCGAGTGGCAACAGTTTAGCGCATTAGACATAAAAATGCTATATTCCGAAGTGGGTTGTGGGTTTTTTTCATTACTGATTTCTGATCAATTATGATGTATATTTCGCCACATTTAATCGACCATGACATTTTTCACAGACATTCTCACTGACATTGAGTACACTTCGATGTAGCTAATTAATAGATTTTAATAGATTTTTCCAGGTGATCATTTGATTCTTTGACATTTTCTCACTTGACATTTTCACTTAAAACTCCTTGATTTTTTCACTCTTTGACATTTTCACTCCTTGATATTTTCACTCCTTGACATTTTCACTCTGATATTTTCACTCTTGACATTTTCACTCCTTGAAATTTTCGCTCTGATATTTTCACTCCTTGATATTTTGACTCTGATATTTTCACTCGTTGACATTTTCACTCCTTGACACTTTCACTCCTTGATTTTTTCACTCTGACATTTTCACTCTGATATTTTCACTCTTGACATTTTTACTCCTTGACATTTTCATTCTATTATTTTCACTCCTTAATATTTTCACTCCTTGACATTTTCACTCTAATATTTTCACTCCTTGACATTTTCACTCCGATATTTTCACTCCTTGACATTTTCACTCTTTGACATTTTCACTCTTTGACATTTTCACTCTGATATTTTCACTCTTGACATTTTCACTCTGATATTTTCACTCTTTGACATTTTCACTCCTTGACACTTTCACTCCTTGATTTTTTCACTCTGACATTTTCACTCTGATATTTTCACTCTTGACATTTTTACTCCTTGACATTTTCATTCTAATATTTTCACTCCTTAATATTTTCACTCCTTGACATTTTCACTCCTTGACATTTTCACTCCGATATTTTCACTCCTTGACATTTTCACTCTGATATTTTCACTCGTGACCTTTTTACTCTTTGAAACTTTCACTCCTTGACTCACTTTGACAGTCTTTGACATTTTCACTCCTTGACATTTTCGCTCTGATATTTTCACTCCTTGACATTTTCACTCTGATATTTTCACTCTTTGACATTTTCACTCCTTGACACTTTCACTCCTTGATTTTTTCACTCTTTGACATTTTCACTCTGATATTTTCACTCTTGACATTTTTCACTCCTTGACATTTTCATTCTAATATTTTCACTCCTTAATATTTTTTTACTCCTTGACATTTTACTCTAATATTTTCACTCCTTGACATTTTCACTCTGATATTTTCACTCCTTGACATTTTCACTCTGATATTTTCACTCGTGACATTTACTCGTGACATTAACTTCACTTGCTCGTGAAGCAAGAAAGCACACCTTCGAACTCGTTTCCCTTCTATTTAACTCGGATTACTTCCGCTGACAATTTGAATCCTTGCGCGTTCTACTAAAATTTACATACTCTGGCATTGGCAATTCCAGGGGAAAGTAAGGCTTGACAGGAACGGTAGTTTAAACTTAAAATAAATGTTAGTTAAAATAAATATAAACCTTACAAACTGTTAAGCGTTTTATCGCCGAGTTCAAATAACTAATGTAGACTCAAGAAGGGTTAACTACCCTTTATTTCGCTCAAAATAAGATGAAAGTTGGCCCCTTTCTTGCCTTGAACAAAGCCTCCACTCGGGCTTGAATTCAAAATAAGAAATACTTAGAACTAACTTAAAGTGACTTAGCCGAAGATAATACAAAACTAACGTAGCTGTCCCTTAATCTAAACTAGCCGATGAATATCAAAGGGCACGTAATATACAGCTGAGCGTAACAGCTTCAAGAGTGACTCAGCCAGAAGGTAAACACGCGCCACTAAGGATTCCTAACTCTCTCTCATGAAGTAAGTTGAATCTTCTTTAAATGCTCCCTCTAACTCATTTGCATTTAACGCGATTCTAAAAACTCATTCTGGTACAGAGTTGTGAGTGGAGACAATTGACTTTCCTGTCAATTATCCAAATTAAAATAACTGTTATAAAATTAAAATATACGTCTCCCAGACGGTATAGTGGTTAGGGAAGCCTGACTGCGGTACCAAAGGGACTAGGTTCGAATCCCGGAGAAGGCATGGATGTAAAATTGTCTGTCCCTTCATAGGAGGTAATGGTGGCCGCCTATTAGATGCCTCCACAATAATATGGTCACCGCTTCTGGCCTTTGTAGTGGCCAATGCCGTTATAGGCAAGGGTCTACCATTTGTAAGAAAAAAATTAAAATATACCTTACAAGCTTGAATTTGTTGTGCTATTTGAATTTTGTTGTTGAATTTGTGAATATGAGCAGTTTGGGAACTATTAAGATTTAATGCATTTAACATCCATGCATGCATAAAGAAATGTAGACGCAGAGATATGATGACGAAATAAACATTACATTAAACCAGCATACTTATTTTCTATAGCATATCCATTATATCAAGTTTCACCTTTTATGCTTCATAAACTTTCATTAAATGTCATATTAGTGCGTATTAATGATACAGTATTAAGACAAAATGTAATTTCTGGCTCAACTGTATCCGTTTGGCTACATATAATTTCTTGGATTCTTATGGACAGCAGTATTGGTATTCAGTATTTTGATATCTAGAAGTATTAGGGACCCGAGAGGAATTAAAGTTATTGAAAGACTCAAGAGCTTGTCCAGCTCTTCTGTCCTCCATCTACCATGGATACCATCTCATGTAAGTCTAAAATATAACTGATATAGCTAAGAAACTAGTAAAGCAGTTATATGCTTTACATAGGCCTTCCATGCCTCAGGTATATGCTGAAACTTTGACCTACCTTGATCTATACTAGAGAAGAAAACCTTTAATTAACCTTTAACTGCTGTGAGCGGTCTCTCAGACAGCGCGACATTTTCCATTAAATGCTTCCACCTCTTAGAATAATTAATGGGTATTGCCATTCTTAGTACCTTCCTAAAACAGTTGTCCAAGGTCACATACCAAGTTGCATTTGGCTAGCTCTGTTTCTTGTTTTATTTTTTTTAAATTTTCCCCCTCAGCGGTCTGTGGGACTGATAACAGCAAATACAATTCAAATTTCGGCCCGATAAAGTTCACTTTTCGTTGTTGTTACATATTTTACTTTTTTATAAATATCCTTGAAATTGCTTCAAATGCGTGCAGGAAACGTTCTATATATCTTACCCAAGACCAAATTTAATAAATAGTCCGAAATTGGTCTAATTTAGAGTTATCTGATGAAAGTTCCTACGATGCAGTTATTGAAAGCGACCACGACACAAATTCAGAAATATCTGCCGATGAAAATGAAAATCCATGTTCTCCTTCTACAAGAGATTTTTTATTGGAAAAAATGAGTTCAAATGGTCTATTCAAGAACCCAACAAGGGTGTTCGAACTCGTAGTCACAATATTATTCTTCGTTCAATCTATACAACTGCTCGTAGAACCCGACGTTGGCCTATGGCAATATTCTTCAGAAACTTGGATATCTGTGCATTAAATGCACTCGTATTATTTAAATCTTATCCCATTGGCTTCGAAAATGAAACGAAAAGATTTCATTAACAATTCAGTTGGTGTAGTCTCATGTAAAACGGAGGATAACTTCATGGTTTTTACCTAAAGAACTCAAACTTACAATAAGAAGAGTTTTCGGAATAAATGATGATGAAGGAAATACTGCGATCGAAGACGATAAATTATATAAAAAAAAGAACGTGCAATATTTCTCCACCGAGCAAAAAAAAAAAAAAGGAAAACAGCTTACAAATGTATAGCATGCAAAGAACCAGTGTGTCTACAATGTAGTAGAAAAGCATGTATAAAATGCAGCTCGAATTATAATTTTTTAAATAAAAATTTATTTTCTATATTCTTATAAAAGCATTCTTATCGCAAATTTTAATGTAAAATGAAAAAGTTGAATTTTAAACTTTACATCTTCCATCCAGATACGTAAGCGAAGGAATTATTATCATAATATATATTTTATTTTAATGAACTGATCTAAGTATAAAAATTACTTTATAGCTTCATGAAAAAGTTAAATATATGAAATTAAAAAACATTTATTCAAATAAGAAAAATAAAACAATATCGTCTTTTGTTTTCAGCAAAAGCGGTCTGAGAGACCGCTCACAGTAGTTATGCGACAATTTAAGTCACAGTAGTTAAAGGTTAACATTTATTGGAGACAACTACCGGCACATTCATGGTATCGAAGTGCAAGTCCTGGTTCTGCAATTGGCTTCAGTGGTGAAAGGAAGGCCCAAACGGCTCTCGCACGGTTGACGTCAGGACACTTAAGAACCCTCAGACTTTTCCGTGGTAATAAACCATTCTCAACTTGTACCAAGTGTAAAATCCATGAAGCCACTGTGCAACATCAACTTAATTGTGTTGCCTTCGTGCGTGAAGACCAAAGAGACCTAATTTGATATTGGAAGTCAGAAAAGCGAATAAACTGGATCTGATCTGACGATAAACTGTATGAACTGGAAACCTTGCAAAGAGTTAATTGTGTAACACAATTGTTCTTTATTCTTACTTTTCTCACTTCTTTCTCACTTAAAGTGTTAAATTGTGTTTTTTTACATTGTTTAAAAATTTACCAAAAAAAAATGCGCACGGATTTATGGACTGACCCAATACATAAAACATTGCATAAATACTGGTATAAAGTGCATCTCTATTGGAATAGCTACTGTATTCTTGTAACGTACGCAACATCATGTACTCTCATCAACTTTACTTTTTCCATGATTTTCGCTAAAATGCAAAATGTTTCCTTTGCTACAAGAAAATTTTAAAAGACTTATTTCAAAGACTAGCTCTACTGTAGAGCTACCTGTAGCTACTGTAGAGCTCTACAAATGTAGAGCTACATGAGACTGTACCTTTACATTTGGGGCTTTATGTCCGTTTGTATTAATAAAAGCACAACAGGATAGTCCTATCATTAACGACCCCATGAATGAATTACGCAGCGAAAGCATACTCGCACCACTGAATTACATCAAACAACAGATTGTATCCGATACTCTGGAAGACTGGATTTCCAATGACTTCATTGTTAAAGATGTGTTTATGCTGTTTTTATACAAATAAATCTCGTGGGCATCCTTCTGATTGATATAAATATGAAAATAAAACCTTTCGAAAAAGGCTACTGATCTTTGCAAGACAAACGTTTAAAACAACTAAGGAAATGGGAAGTAATAATGTAACCATTCAAAAAAAATACAGTATTTTCATTTTTCCTCACTTACATTTTCAAACTTTATAATTTGTCCAATAAACCATGGCAACATTTACCATTGAAATAAACAAATTTGTCTGTAAAATTGAGAATATAATATCAGCATGTTCTTAACCCGCGGGAAAGCGCGTGGGGTGTATCATACCCCACCCCTACATAAAAGTGGAATATTCCTAATTTGTGAAACTAAAATTCTGTGCTGCATTCAGTAGCTGAGTTTCTAGTTGTGGTTCACTTTCAGAACCGCTTTTTCTTTGCCTGTGTGTTTCAGAAAAAGATTTATCGGTATTTTGTTGGAACTGGGGTATGACACACCTCACGCGCCTGTCCGTGTAAGTGTTTTTCTGACGGAATACTTAGTTCAGAAATTTATTTCTAGAGTGTAACAGTAAATATTTCTACTCGCAAGTGATTTTAAAGTACTTGACATTAAATTCTTAAAAATTTCTAACCGCATTATGGTAAAAAGAATGAGTCCCTATCAACTGGAGATGCAACGCAGGTGAGATTTATTAGAAATATATAAAAGCGATGAAGATTGCATTCCGGAAACTGAAAATGAACCTAGTAATATTTTCTACACTGTTTTTGGTTTCGCAAAAGATAAAACATTAATTCCTAATGTTCCTAAAAAAGGAAAAACTGTTCTTATGCTTTCAACATTGCATAACGATCGTACTAAAGATGATACTATTGGAGAAAATAAAACATCAGGAATTATATGTTTTTATAATATGACTAAAGAAGCTGTGGATAAGGAGAATGAAATGCTAGCCAATTATTCAATTGCCTGTATAACAAGGAGGTAGCCAATGGTCATTTTCTTTCCTGCACTGAATATTGCTGTAATAAATGCTTGAATTATATTACATTGAACTGCTAATCCACCAACCAGAAACAGAAGTCTGTTTTTCAAGGACTTAGCATTACAAGTAATGAAAAAAAGTAATGAACAAAAATCAGAGATGAATACTTCACCAAGAAACTGACGTACTGCATGCAAAACAAAAGCACAAGTTTCGACGAAGAATTAAAACGAATACATGAAATTTGAAACAACTAAGTATGAAAGATGTGAGAAATTGCCCTCGCGCCAAGGACAGAAGAACGTGAATTCAATGTTTAAAATGTGAAAACATTCTGTGCCAAGAACACATGAATGTATTTGTTCAAAGTGTAAAGAAATAAAATAAACATTGTGTATTAGAGATGCAATGAGACTTAGAGGCATGATGTTTATTTTTTTATTATTTTCATTTATCTTAATTTATCTTAATTTTAACTCTAAGATTATTTTGAAAATTAATTTTTTGAAACCCAATTATTATTCACGTATTTATAATACACGAGAACAAGAAAAACAGCTTTAAAACAAAATAAAACTATTTTTTATCGTATTTTAAATACTGGGGTATGTGATACCCAACGCGCCCACTCTAGTAACTTTTCTTGGTGCGACTTCCGCCGGGTTAAGTAAGTGCATCGTGAATCCTTACCCGACAGAAATCCTGGGTTTTTCAGAATTAGCTTTACAATTGTCGTTCTGCACACATTTTCTGTTCTTAAATACTATTTTCCGTCCTTCAAAATGAGTCCCCAACTCGATGACCAGATTAAACATTAAGAGATATTAATAAAATACAGCGTTATAATGTCAAGTTGATTACAAACCTCGTGGGTCGCCGGCGAAAGGGTGCGAAAGTATTTCGAACTAGTAATAAAAGTGTAGACAACATTAATCATTTTTATTTCGGAGCCGCAGACATAAAAAATGTGCAATGCAGCCGATGAGATTTGAACTTCGGACGTCCCGAATGCTAGCCGAACGTGCTTCGAATTACACCACGAAGGCAAGCGTTAAAGAGGAAGAAAATACCTTATGAAACTATACTGAGAGAAGGGGAAAATGAACAATGCCCTCGCCTGGACTCAAACCTTGGACCTCTCGAATACGCGCCGAGTGTGCTGACCACTATATCCCTAAGGCATGCTAAAAACGCGAGAGAAATACCTTATACACTCCCTCTTTTAAAGGGCGACTGGGGATTAGGAGACCCAACTGACACATCCTGGTGGTGCAGAATCATCATCCACCACTTTTTTTACTTCGGGCGCCACTGTAGAAGATTTTTAAAGCAGGAAGCTGAAGAAATGTGCAATGTCCTCACCGGGACTCGAACCTCGGACCTCTCGAATACGTGCCGAGTGTGCTGGCCGTTACACTATGAAGGCATACTAACAAGCAGGGAGAAATACCTTATAAACTAACGCGAATAAAGGGTAGGGATACGGATGATCATTGCCTAAGGGGGCTCATACACCTTAAACCCCTTATGATCTTCGAATATGTGACTGTTGCAAGAATTGGGCTAACTTATTTATTTAAAAAACAATTACTTCCATCTTTTTACAGCTGACTACATAATATAGCTGCTTTGGAAACTAGTAATCAGAAAGTTTAAGTTGCCACAAATACTTCTGTAATTTAATTCGCTTTGTGACAAAATTTTCGTCATGTTTCTACCCTGCGCGCACGATATATTAAAAATGGCTAATGGTACATACTTGAAATTTCATGGAATTCTTTATATGGTCACTATTTTCTAACTGAACCAAAAATCTGATGAATATTTTATTATTAAAAATATTTATGGACGCAAGCATTACAGATTTTTTTAATAAAATACATTTTATAAACTCAACTCCAAATAAAATAAAAATTTAAGATGAAATTCTTAGAACTTTTGGTTCCCGGTAGTTTCCAAATGTTATAAAAGCTATATATTAAACATGGAATTAAGGTATGCAACAGAATGTTTTAAAGTGTGCGCGCAAGGTGGAAACATGACGAAAACTTTTGTCACAAAGCGGATTAAATTATAAAAACATTTGTGGCAACACAAACTTTCTGATCACTATTTCAGAAAACAGTTATATTATAAAAAAGTTGGAAGTAATTGCTTTTAAAATAAATACGTTATCTCAATTCTTGCAACAGTTACATATTTGAAGATCTTATGGGCTTTAAAGGTGTATGAGTCCCCTTAATAGAACTCTTTGCAGATTGTTCGAATGAAATATCCAATAGTTACATATCTCGCTACTGTGAAAGTTTACAAATAAACAGTTTTACGAAAGAGCCAATAAAGAATGGTGAAATTCACTTGTTTCATTTGCCCGTCATTTAAACACACTTATCATTTAATAAATATTGTTCAGTTCGAATCTATTTCTGCTTCGACGGACGCATTAAGCAGAGATCCGAACGTGAATTCCTTTGCGAGTAGATGCTTCGTTTCTCCAAACTGTCAACTTCGACATTCCATTAGTGCTCGTGTCTTCCGTCAATGGAATGGAATGGAATGTCGAAGTTGACAGTTTGGAGAAACGAAGCAGCTACTCGCAAAGGAATTCACGTTCGGATCTCTGCTTAATGCGTCCGTCGAAGCAGAAATAGATTCGAACTGAACAATATTTATTAAATGATAAGTGTGTTTAAATGACGGGCAAATGAAACACTCTAGATTAAATTAGCTGTGTTAATTATAAATGAGTCAGGGGATTTAAATTCGCAGCAGAAGCGAAAGTTTGGTGGATGGCGTAATTATGTTATATCTTAACTTCAGAGTCAGAAGTTGATGAAGTGCGCATATTAACAGCTTCCATATTTGATTCTTCCGAATAAACAGATAACATTATATTTTTTTTAATTTGCCGATAAATATTTTCAGTTAAAAACAGAAAGAATAAAGTTACACTCTGGAGTAATATTCCGAGTACAGCATTATGCCTAAGTGGGTTAAACCGTTTCTATCAATTTTTTTTAATGTCTGCCAGAAACTAGTTTTGTTGCAATTAAATTTAATTGCAGAATCACTTTGCTTTATGATTATGAAACATCATTTCTTTCGTTTAGTGTCGAAGGAAATGCCATCGGTATTAAAAGTGCTCTTATTCGAAACTTAAATTCCTATCATTTTATTCTCAATTTGTAAATGGATTTTTTATCTTTCATGGAACATCAGATTTCGTTTCAAAACTATTCCCTTAACATTTGGCCGTAAATAACGGCTGTTAAAAATAAAACAGATCGATAACCTAATATTATATTCTCCTATTTCTCATGAATATACAATAAAATATATATAATTTCCACTCTATCCACGTACATCACTGTCAACTTACTGGAGGAGAATATCCTATGACAGCATCTGCGTGTGCGCATATATATGGTGTGTGTGTGTGTGTGTGTGTGTGTGTGTGTTTATAAATACATAAATTTGAGATCATGGAAGGAATAGTCACTTCAGATGATCGCAGTGGTATTTCTTAACTTTGCGATGGATAACATATGAAAAACAATGCGGTATAAACATATTACGTTTCATATATTATCCACGCAATGTTAAAGTATATCATTTAAACAACATTATATCCAATATTATCGTACCTCTAATGTATAGACAAATACATTAAATACAAAAATGATAATGCACTGCTGGCCTCTCAAATCGCAAAACTAGGAACGTTAGGTTAGGTTAGGTTAGGTTAGGTTATTTAATTACGGCAAAGTCTCGAGGGCTATCTGCCTAAGGGGAGGATGCCTTCGTGGAGGACTTTCTAACGGAAGCAGGCTCGTATACACGTTACACATGGGAAAAACCACGAAAACACCCATGCAGCCAGCCCGTTGGAGAGATTCCAACTTCGGACCGAACTACCACTGTTCAGCGACTTTACCGCTCGGCCGCTGGTGGGCCAAAACTATAAAGGAAAGCAAATACTAAAAACTGATATTTATCGTACGTAAACAGCATGGCATGAAGACAAAATGATTAAATTTGTAAGCAGTTTGGGGTTTACAAGGTGCGTAATTAGTAGAAACAGCTGCCACCCTTGACAGCAAAAGCAGCCCTTACCCAGTTAGGCATGGAGTCGAACTGGACTTGGATGACAGAAACTGGAAATTCATTCCATGCTGCTTGAAATCTATGCGACACTTCATAAACCGTATTAGTTGGAGAGGGGTGGTGGACCACTCTCTCAGTAACGCATGACCAGAGGTTTCCAGCGGGTGAGAGATCTGGAGATTGTGTAGGGCAGCGCAGCACTTGAATATCCTGTGTATCGTGGAAGGTATAAGACGACGTGCAACATTTGGTCTTGCACTATCTTGTTAGATGATGGCATTTGGAAGGCCTCGAAGATAGGGCACAACCACTGGACGTAAGATGTCATAAATGTACCCACCTGCATTCAAAGTTATATAGTGTTTTGCCAATTCTACCTTTCTTTGAAATTTTGAGAAATTGGAGGGAAGTAGATGTAATACATACTTAAAATGTCTGGTGTGTACACCACGACTTCCTTGCACGGAATATTAAATTATGCGCATTTTTCCTGGCTTCCATTTAAATTTGCTGAATTGAATTAAATCTACTTCGTCAATAGCACATAAACCACAATAAAATAAATTCATTCTTTAGCATTCGCTTTAAATATTTACCATAGCGACACTCTAGCTCTTTCACTTAACATCGTTATATCTCATTAATTTTATAACTCAGAATGCTTAAAAATTATATCATCTGAAGAATTATCTAATCGTTGCCACATTTCCTATTCGAATATTATAATAAATCTAAAACGAATAAAAATAATTAGACAAATAAAAAAGAAACAGTTGTTTTTACGAAGCTTAGTTTCTTTAGATTGGCAACAAATCCGCTACTCAAATGTAAAAGATATGGTCACTACGGTAAAGAAATACGCTGAGGCGCACTTAAGAGGACTCATACACCTTAAAACCCATAAGATGTTCGAATAGGTGACTGTTGCAAGAATTGGGATAACTTATTTATTTTAAAAGCACTTACTACCAACTTTTTGCAGCTGACTACATAATATAGCTGCTTTCGGAAATAGTGATCAGAAAGTTTGTGTTGCCAAAAATATTTTGATAATTTAATCCGCTTTGTGACAAAATATTTCGTCATATTTCCACCTTGCGCGCACAGTTTAAAACATTCTGTTGCATAATTTAATTCCATATTTAATATATAGCTTTTATAACATTCGGAAATTACTGTGAACCGAAAATTCTAAAAATTTCATGTTAAATTTTTATTTTATGTTGAGTTGAATTTATAAAATGTATTTTATTAAAAAGTTTTTTAGTGTTTTCGTCCACAAAATTTTTCAGTATTAAAATATTCATCAGATTGTTGGTTCAATTAGAAAATAGTGCCCATATAAAGAATTCCATCAAATTTCAAGTACGTACCGTTAGCCATTTTTAAAATATCATGCGCGCAAGGTGGAAACATGGCGAAATATTTTGTCACAAAGAGGATTAAATTATAAAGATATTTGTGGCAACACAAACTTTCTGGTTACTAGTTTCCAAAGCAGCTATATTATGTAATCAGCTGTAAAAAGTTGGAAGTAATTGCTTTTAAAGTAAATAAAATACCCGAATTCTTGCAACAGTCACATATTCGAAGATCATGAGGGGTTTAAGGTGTATGAGTCCCCTTAAACAACTTTTAAATTGTTGATAATTCTAAAACTATTGCGTGCAGGTTAACTAAAGGCATAAAAACCTTAACCGGAAGATAAGAGCAACATAATTCAATCATTTTGAAAGCAAAAAATGTACAATTTACCAACATATACGAATAAAAATCTGATGTGTACACCACATGACTTCCTTGTATGAGAATATTAAATTGGAATACTAAATTATACGCATTTTTTCTTGCATTTCATTTAAACTTATTGGATTGAATTAAATCTAGTTCGCAGACAGCGCATAAACCACAATAGAATAAATGCATTCTTTAAAATTCACTCTAGTATTTGTTTACCATAGCGACACTCTGGAGCTAGATTAACTTAACAGTATTAATAATTATATAACAGTTGACTTATATAATAATTATATAACGGAAACGAAGTTAAGTGTTATATAATCCAATAATTATATAACAGTTAACGTATATGTTTCGTTCATATTATAACTCATAATGCACAAAATTTATATCATTTAAAGAATAGAATTATCTAATCGTTGCCACATGTTCTATTCAAATACTATAATAAAGCTAGAATGATGTATAAAAGAAATTAAGCAAACAAAACAAAAAAGAACCAGTTTTTCACAGACAATTTAGTATTTCTCATTTAAGTAATTCAGTTCTCACTTCGCGAGAAGGCAAAAATACATAAAAACCCAAAATATCTATATTAAAAATTACGAAGTAAATCTCAAACACTTATTTCCTCGAAAAAATTCCAGAAAGATTAAGCATGATTTAATTCGCAATAATAAATGAATGCGTTATCTTTGTTGTTGCGAAGCTAAGTTTCTCTAGAGTGGCAACAAATCCACTAGTCTCCTGTTTCAAATGTAAACATCAATGGCCACCATTAAAAAAAGGCTTAGCGGCAATTAAACAACTTTAAAATTGCTGATAATTCTAAAAATATTGCACACAAATTTACTAAAGGCATAAAATCCTTAACCGGAAGATAAAAACAACATAATTCAATCATTTTTAAAGCAAAATATGTACAATTTACAAATATTTAAGAGTAAAGAAACTGAGATCACTGAGCCGGGTAACAGAGTGGATATATATATAAATATATTTATATACGTTTGGTGCTGCCGATTGCAACCAAAATACGAGGTGCACATCTACATGTTATAGCAGTCCTATATACAAAATTTCAACGTTCTGTGGCTACTCGTTTTTGAGATGCGAGATATGTACGTATATACGTTCGTACAGACGCCACGAAAAATTGTCTTCAGAATTAATTTTAAAGCAGTTTTATAATTTTTTGAAGGAAAAGAGTATTTTATTCTGTCCTTTCGTACAGATATCACGCAAAAACTTCATTAAATTGCAATCGATAGCAGTCAAAATGGATATTTTCGTTGAAATATGCTGCCTGAGATATTTCGCGATTACAATACTTCCTTTTTACTTCGTACAAGGAAGTAAAAAAAACCGAGTTCACGGAGCAGAGTAAAAAAGCAATTATAAGTATCTATATATTTATTTACGTTTGACGGGGCCAATTGCCACCAGAAAAAGTGTTGCGCAACTACATCCCACAGCTGTCCTATACAGAAAATTTTAATGTTCCGAGGGTACTCGTCTTTGAGTTATATGCGAGATACATCCATACATAAACACGTTCGTACGTACGTACAGCATCCACGAAAAAATTTATTCTGAATCCATTTTAAATCAGTTTTATCATTTTTTGGGGAAACAAGTGTCCTTTATACCGTCCTTACGTACACATGTCACTCCACGAAGGCACGCTAGGAAGGCGAAGAAATACCTTTATAACATATGTTAACCTTTAAGAGACGGGGCAGTTTGGAAAGGTTTCACTTAAAAAGACGGGAAATCCAAATGCATTTCCACCCCCTTTTAGCTGCCATTGTAAAGGGAAACTACTACTCTTTTGCAACTTTTCCTGTAGGGTCGCCTTTGGGGGTCGCTTTGTTAATCTTCAGATAAGGGACTAGGGAATAATATAAAAGAATTTGTTGAATTTGTTTTGTTGAATTTTTTGAATTTCCACCCCCCCTTTTAGCTGCCATTGTAAAGGGAAACTACTACTCTTCTGCAATTTTTCCTGTAGGTCGCCTTTGTTAATTTTCAGATGAGAGACTAGGGAATAATATAAAAGAATTTGTTGAATTTGTTCTCTTTTCTGCTGTTTCTTTTCCTTAAACTAGAGAAACATATTATAATGAGATTTCGTAGCTAAATAATTGTCGTATGTTGGAATATTAACTTTTGACATTGCGTCATAACAAAAATACGACTTAGCAGCAAATGCACGCCTATAATTTATTCCTTAGCAGCAAATGCACGCCTATAGTTTATTCCGTTTTTATTTGTTTCCAAACTGAATTTAGTTTAGAATTACATGTACTAATTAACATTTTTAATTTATACTAAAAAATGATGTTTAACTATTTGTTTCTCGTATAAATCGGCAGTTCGCTTTGATTTGTTTCCAATCATTGTGTAAAAGCTTATATTTATTTATGTATCAAACAAATCCCGTTGTATTTTTCTTATATTAGTTTAGTTTACCTTTTTCATTAGTAGTCTTTCTTATTCAGTTTAATTTATTCCTCCCCCATTGTATCGTAAGTTATTTCATCTTTCAACTACATTATTGTTCATTGTCCTTTCTTGCAGTTTTGTGATAAAAGCTTTTTTATCCTTAAGCATTTTTTAAAATTATTTTCCTTTACTTTAAAAACAGATTTTATTGATTATATTTTCATTGCAATGCACTCCATTGCATTTTGCATTTTTCAAACAGCAATATTAAACTAATTCAGAAGTCAAACAACAAAAATCAGCGTTATATTTTCAAAATTTTCACATGACTAGTTTGAATGGTTTTAACGAACCATCATCCTCAGCTGCAAAACCATCGAAACTAGTCCTGTGAAAATTTTGAAAATATAACGCTGATTTTTGTTGTTTGACTTCTGAATTAGTATTTATTCGGCGTGTTATTGTGTCTTAGCAATATTAAATACAAAAATTACAATAAAAAGGGGAAATATAAAGAAAATACATTTTTAATGACACTGAAAAGTTGGTGAAATTAATACTAATGTCAAATTGCTAAGATTTCACTGCTGAGGGAAACGAAAGGGAATTTACGAAACCCCACAGTTGGGAGGCGCGAAGGTCATCTGGCATAAGTGGCAAGGGAGGTTATTCAGACAATGACTATCTCCGCACCCTGAAGGCTGGGAGAAGAGGAATTCGCTAGCCGATATTTCGGCCACAGCCGTCTTTTTGAGACACTGCAACTCTGGCCGATATTTAGGCCACCCTTCTTTTAAAGGTTAATTACAGATATTGTCTTGTATAAGTTACATGAGATAGTTAGATATAATCATGACAGTTATGTGCACATTTAAACATTATCTGATTTCATGTTTACAGTACTTTAACTAAATTAATCAAAGCAAACTCGTAATCCAGTTACGCATTGACTGGATTTTTTGTGTCATTTTTTAACTGCTTTACTACATTATTTTTAACAAGTACATGCAAAAATAGACAGTAATAAGCTTACGTTACAATACTTTTTGCTCTTATAGTCTAGTTACTATTCTACGAGGAGAGTTATTGTTCTAATATTGATTTTCAGTTGTTGCAGTATTATCAGATACTCATTGGAGACACACCAGAGAGAGATTGGAAAACGAAATTGGGGTTATTTGTCAAAACATATTGCTTAAACGCCATCAAAACAAAAACCAGCAAAGATTTGTTAAGTTTTAGCAAAGACACACAGTGAAACAGAGTTGAAATTCAAAATGTTATATACTCCGGATTGTTTCGAAAAAGGCCCCACACTGGAGTATTTTTAATTTCTTGTCATTCATTTGAAACGTTAGTAACAAAACAATACACCTTTTAATATATTTAAATAAAATTTTGACTTAATAATGAGGCCTAATAATGGCCTTATTATAATCCTTATAATAATTATAATCCTTATAATTAATCCTTTGGCCTAATAATGTGAACCGACATTATTAGGCCAAAGGAGCGTTGGCTCAGAAGGGATATTTTCGCATTTTGCGTTGTTTCACTGTAAATGTCGGTTCACTTTTCAAACTGTTGCCACCAAATATTAGAGCCCTGTGTCATATTAAAATTAAATAATGAAGAATCTGCATAAATGTACACTTTTCTCGCATTGTGATAAAACAACGGTATCTAGAGCCATCCAATTTTGAATAACGTAATCTTCCACCGAACAGGGTCATCTGGAAGCCCTAACTTGGAATTTGAAATTTGTTTTATTATCAATTTCATATTTTGTAACACTTCAACGGATTTTTGATTAACGAACTCGACGATTTCAAAGCGAGCAATGGCAACAATGTACGAAAAAAACAACATTTTTATCTCTAGCGCGCGAGACTGTGTATCGGAAATTCCAAAGATAGGCTCATTTTAAAATTATTTTGCGATATTACCGTTCAACTGAATTTTATGGTTTAAGGGCGAAGAATATGATATTTAATAAATAAAGGTAACACACAAAACGTTAAAAAAAGTCCCTTTGCGCGTAATGTAAAAGTTCAAAGCTTTCAGTATTTTTTCTTTTTAATTATAGGTTTGAAATTATTCTTAGTCCGGCAATAAATTTTACAGATCAAATATTTAAACTACTGAAAATTTGTATTTTTTCTGTTACACAACCATAATATTGTATGAAAAAAAAAAACATTAATCCATGATTTTATAAAAGTGAAACGAAACAATAAAAACATAATTATAAAATTCTTTGGTTTTATTAAACAGTAAATTCATACTGCCTTCAGTGAATCATTGGCCTGTGATAAAACTACTTTATGTCACGACGCATGAGAAAAACCCTTCATTGAAAGTGGCACACAAAATCTTCGATCAATTTATAAGTAGGTGTTGGCGTTCAAACTCTGCACTTTGATAGGTGGCTCAAGTTCTCCAAGAAGGCATTCCTTCTCGTACGCAGATAGGCCTCGAGTTGTTTTGCCTTGATCAATCAAGCTAACCTAACCCTAACCCTAACCAACCTTTACAGCAAGCAGCAATACAGCGTATGAAACTTCTACTTACAAACTGAAGTGACAAAAGTCATGGGATACCTCCTAATATTTTGTCGGTCCTCCTTTTGCCCGGCGAAGTGCAGCAACTCGACGTGGCATGGACTCAACAAGTCAGTCGTTGGAAGTCCCCTGCAGGAATATTGAGCCATGCTGCCTCTATAGACATCCATAATTGTGAAAGTGTTGACGGCGCAGGGTTTTGGGCACGAACTGACCTCTCGATGCTGTCCCATAAATGTTCGATGGGATTCATGTAGGGCGATCTAGGTGGCCAAACCATTCGCTGGAATTGTCCAGAATGTTCTTCTAACCAATCGCGAGGAATTGTGGCCCGGTGACATGACGCATTGTCATCCATAAAAATCCCAACGTTGTTTGAGTACGTGAAGTCCATGAATGACTGTAAGTGATCTCCAAGTAGCTGAAAGTATCCATTTCCAGTCAATGATCGGTTCAGTTGCACCAGAGAACAGAGTCCATGCCATGTAAAAACAGCCCAGACCATTATGGAACCACCACCAGCTTGAACAGTGCCTTGTTGACAACTTGGGTCCATGGCTTCGTGGTGTCTGCGCCACACTCGATGCCTACCATCAGCTCTTACCAACTGAAATCGTGACTCATCTGACCAAGCCACGGTTTTCACATGTGTACCATTTCTATTAATGTATAAATGCATCATTTACCATGTTATAAATGTATATTAATGTATAAGTGTATCATTTCGATTACTGTATGTATAGCCACTTAAGAGGATACACGATTACGTGTTACCATTATTCTTCATCTATCGTATAATGTACAAATGCCATTTTCAGTATTTCATTTCCATTAATGTATAAGTGCCATTTTCAGTATTTCATTTCCATTAATGTATAAGTGCCATTTTCAGTATTTCATTTCCATTAATGTATAAGTACCATTTTCAGTATTTCATTTCCTTTAATGTATAAGCATTTAAGTGTATCATTTGTACTAATATAAATGTATAGCCAAGTAAGGTAATACACGAATATGTGTAGCCATTAATTGTCATCGTTCACACTGATACACAATTTTCATTCTCAGTGTATCATTTCTGTCAACGTATAGGTGTGTCTGTATCATTTTTATTGATGTGTGTATAGTCCAGTAGAATAATGTATGACTATGTGTTTTCATTTATCGCCATCATTCATATGTGTTTATGTATATCATTTCTAGTAGTTTATGTATAGTCATATAGGATGACACACGATTACGTGTATTAATTAATTGTCATCTTCTGCATTATTGCGCCAGTTGCGTCAGTGTTTCATTTCTTTTATTGTATAAGTGTTTATTGTTTGCCTACCTCATTAACCCCTTAGACCAATATACATATGTATCCAATGTACCTATACCACCAATGTACCTGTGTATGAAACTTTTTATTAATTGTATACTGAAGCATATATATGCACACGCCCTTGTTTGGCCACGTCAATACCACATATTCTCCATTAATATATTTCCAATGCAGCTCTCTCAGGAAGTCGCCAGGGTTGTGTTGTTCTAAATAGGTGCGGGTACCGGACGACACCCGATTTGTCATATTAAGCCGTCCGGGTGTCCGGGCCCTGCATTCACCTGTCCGTACGTACAGATGTTGCACAAAAACATCGTACATACGGATTCGATAACGGCCAAAATGGATATTTTCGTTAAAATATAGTTCCAGAAAGTTCCCGAAATTATAATACCGCCTTTATTTCTTACAAGAATGAATTTACGTAATGAATTTTGAATTTGTAACTGCAGCCAAACAAAAAATATTACTCTATAGAACGGACATAAAAATTAAAATATTACTTACTGCCTACACGTATTTGTTTGGTTTTCGTTTTTGCTTTTCCACAAAGAAAATGAATGTGCCTAAAATATTTAACCACATACGTATCTCATTAAATCCCTCAAACTAAAGATAAATTAAAGCTGATATTAAATGTTTTCAGAAACGAAGGAAGAGAGGACCAATCATATTAATGAGAAAATAAATCTTAAAAATACGGAATAATTAAATGCATAAATAATGAAGCCAGTGATTAAACCCACGTCAACAACAGTTATGTAAATAACTATTAAATGGCATTCGATCCTAGAATTTAAGAACTGTTGAAGTAAATCTGCTCATTTATTTTTCACAAGACTGTAGAACACCGTCTTTGGAACGGCGCAGAACTTTTATTTGAGATTTTCTTTATTAAAAAATAAATATATTAAACTAAAAGAAAAAGTCCTTGCCTTTTATCCATAATCATATTATATTTAACTGCAAATTATTTTAAATAAATGTTCTAATAGAATTAAATGGATTTCAGTCCTTAATTATATTACTTTAGAATTTTTTTTTAAGAAAAGGGAATAAAATCTTTAACAGAATTTAACGCGTCAATTACCATTGTAAATTATAAACATAATTTGTGTTCATGATGGGAAAAAAGGTTGCTCGCACTTAAACTGAAGCACAAATGCAAAACGGGCGTTAGCAACAAATATTTCTTAAACTTATATAAAATACTTGCAGCTTCGCTGCCAGCCTGGCTTTTAATTGTACCGGGAAAATGGCTGAAGGGAACAGCAAACGTTAAATTTAAAAACTGCGTAGAATTTTACTCTGCAGAACAACTTCATTCAGAAAATTTATTACGTATGACAAAATTACAATGAAATAAGCAATAGTCCTTAATACAACTATTAATTATCCTAATAAATAAATTAACCAACTTCCCTTTGCAAAATCTTAAGAACACAAATTGTATAAAGGAGGTTAAGAACTACGTTTCCTAAAAAAAATCACTCAAAATCCTAATTAAAAAATGACCCAACTTTCCGTTGAAGAAAACAAAAATCATGCAACATTTTTCAATATCTTACAAACAGTGAAATAAGCAAAAACTAACATGAAAGCAACTCAAAAAACGTAAAATTCCGCGCAGAATTTTACTCTGCAGAAAAACTTTATCAAAAAAAAATCAATAAAAATGTATTATATATATAAATGACAATGAAATATTCCAATCCCTTAAAAATAGTGACATAAGAAATACGATGAAAAATTGTTGCCAAACCCATATTTCTAAAAGAATGAAACTATTCAAAATGATGCGATTTCATCAAAAATCTATCAACAACAATAAGACAGGAAAATTGTTGCCAAAATCACATTTTTAAAGATGTGAGAAGTGTACTCGAAAGCTTCATTTTAAAAAAATTTTTAAAATACAAAATATTATCATTTTTACAAAATCCGTTTTGTAAAAGCAGTCGTAAGGATAAAAGTTTAAGGTGTCCAAAAATCAAAGAAAAATATACTGTTCATTTTTAAAAATAAACTTTTTAGAAAAAAACCCCGTTGAAAAGGTGTTAAGCTCCCTTTGTTAAATAAATTCGTATTGAATCGATTTATTGAAACACGAAATTTTTAAGTTCGTAAAATAGCTAAGTGCCTACGTTTCTTGACGATGTGAAAATGGAGTGTGTAGAGTAAAATCTCGCTTTCCTATAGCCCATTATGTCTCAAAATGACGCGATTTCGTCACAAAACATAAAATAAAAAACATTCGAATTCGAATTTTGAAAAAATCGCTTCGAGGTGCTTGGCTTTTGTCTAAGTGCACCTATGTACCCAATTTCGTAGCCGTGTGTCTATTAGCTTACTCGCAGCGCGAACGAAAGACACACACACACACACACAGACTCTTTTATTATATGTAGAGATCATAGCAATATTTTTAACTTAATTACATTGTCGTAACACAAAAAAATTCTTTAATCTACATATTTCAGATTTGTACATATTATAGTTTCCTTTCGGATTGAATATGCTCTCAATTACACCACGAAGGCATGCAGAAAAGAGGAAGAAAATACCTTATAATTAATAATGCTATTACATATTATAACGTTATATATATTATAATGTTACATATTAAATATGTTCTAAGCAACTATAATATGCGTACCGTTATGGCTGTTTTGCAAATAAGCCCCCCCAGCGGTCGAGCGATGAAGTCGTTGAACACTGATAGTTCGGTTCGTGGTTTGAATCCTGCCGAACGGGCTGGCCCTTGTGAAAGCAAGCAATCATATTTTTCACTCCGAATTCCATTTTTTTACAGTGGCAACGGATTATAAATTACGGATGCTAAAATTACACATTACGAATAATAATTGTGGAAAATTCAATTTATCCTCCAACAATGCAAATTTGGTTGATTGAACAATCAATGAACGGAAGGCAGAAGTAGTTTATGTATTGTTTCGTTCATATGATGATATGATATAAAGGACGCAGCCAGACTGTCCTGGCAGCCTTTACGTCGCCCTATGGCTTTTTTGCGGGTTGCGCCAGAGCAAGCCAGAAACAGCACCTTCAACAGACATAAAGAACATAACTAAAAAAACATAATTCAGATTTAAATCCCTACTGCAAGCTTATTGTGATTAATCCTGCCCATCATTTTTCTGGCAAATTTTTTCAGTCTTTTAAAATCATTCAAAATATTATATACAGGGTGATCAAAAAGTCAGTATAAATTTGAAAACTTAATAAATCACGGAATAATGTATAGATAGAGAGGTAAAAATTGACACACATACTTAGAATGACATGGGGTTTTATTAGAACCAAAAACAAAAGTTCAAAAAATGTCCGACAGATTACTGTTATCGGGGCTTTTTTCTTCGAGGAAATGGATTCTTCAGTTATGGCAAAGCACACGAGGGCTATCTGCCTAAAGGGAAGGATGCCTTTCGTGGAGGACTTTCTAAGGGAAACTGGCTCGTATACACGTTACACATGGGGAAAACCACGAAAACGCCCATGCAACCAGCCCGTTCGCGGAATTCGAACCTCAGACCGAACTACCAGTGTTCAGCGTCTTTACCGCTCGGCCGCTGGTGGGCCTTCGAGGAAATGCGTGATTCTGGTTTTGTAACTGCTACCGTGACGAGTGAGAGGTACGCCGATATGTTACAGAATCGTATCGTCCCCAGCCTGGCTGATAAACACCTGCTGGAACGTACGTTTTTATGCAGGATGGCGCTCCACCCCATATTGTTAGACGCGTGAAAGATCTCTTGCGCGCGTCGTTTGTTGATGATCGTGTGCTCAGCAGCCACTTTCGTCGTGCTTGGCCTCCCAGGTCCCCAGACCTCAGTCCGTGCGATTATTGGCTTTGGGGTTACCTGAAGTCGCAAGTGTATCGTGATCGACCGACATCTCTAGGGATGCTGAAAGATAACATCCCACGCGAATGCCTCAACATAACTCCGGACATGCTTTACAGTGCTGTTCACAACATTATTCCTCGACTACAGCTATTGTTGAGGAATGATGGTGAACATATTGAGCATTTCCTGTAAAGAACATCATCTTTGCTTTGTCTTAATTTGTTATGCTAATTATTGCTTTTCTGATCAGATTATTGCTTTTCTAATTATTGCTTTTCTAATAAAACCCCATGTCATTCTAAGTATGTGTGTCAATTTTTACCTCTCTATCTACATTATTCCGTGATTAACTAAGTTTTCAAATTTATACTGACTTTTTGATCACCCGGTATATTAAAAGCATCATTTTTCTTAAACTCGTTTGTGATATCAGTAAAATATTTGCATATTTCCACATAATGCTCTGTAGTGCCCGGTTCTTTACACATATTACAGAGGGCAGACTCTTGTAATTTAAACCTTTTAAACTAGAAAGGAAAACGGCCATGACCTGTAATGATTTGGTTAACGTCAATGTCTGAATAGCATAAACCTTTTTTAAGTTTAACAAATTTCATATAACCGTTATTTCGATCAGACCTTTCCCACTTCTCCCTCCATTTATCATAAATATAATTTTTTATAATAGTCACAGCTTTCGTTGTTGATCCCTGTACATCAATATCACGAGCATTAACATCAGTAATTGCCTCCTTGGCCAGTGCGTCCGCCCTCTCATTTCCAAAATGTCCAACTTGTACCTTCACCCAATTTAAGCACAATATGTTCTGTTCATATATAATTGTTACATACTGGAATGAAATGTTTCTTGCAAGTTAACCTTTAACTGCTGTGACAATCTTTCGGCATAATTACTGTAAGCGGTCTCACAGACCGCTTTAAAGAAACGCGTAAAAATACATCTTTACTTTTTTAAGGAATATTATAGATACTTTATGCATATTTATAGAATTCTAATTCATTTAACTCAATATATTTTAAACATAAATCATTTAATTTTACGCAGGTAAATTCATATAAAAAATGACTATTTTCTTCGTTTTAAAGAACATAGCTTTTAAAGAATAAAATATTTTATTATACATGCATGAAAATATGCGACTTTATTAAGCATTACTGTCAATTAAATCATAATTCTACAACAATGAATTATTAAAAATTAATAGTTTAGTATATCTTTGTTTACAAAGATGAATCGTAAGATAGTACACAGTCAAAAACATTTTTTAAGAAAGAGCACTGAAGACACACTGGTTCCCTGCAATCCAAGCATTTGATGCTGTATTTCTCTTCTTACAAGGTGAGCACAGACTACATGTTTTCCTTTCTTCTAATTTTACTTCCTTGTACGAAGTAAAAAGGAAGTATTGTAATCGCGAAAAGTTTCAGGCAGCATATTTCAACGAAAATATCCATTTGGACCGCTATCGAATGAAATTTAACGAAGTATTTGCGTGATATCTGTACGTAAGGATAGAATAGAAGACCCTTTACCTCCAACAAAATTATAAAACTGCTTTAAAATGAATTCTGAAGAGAATTTTTCGAGACGTCTGTACGAACGTACGTACGTATCTCGCATAACTCAAAAACGAGTAGCCTCAGAACGTTGAAAATTTGTATATAAGGACTGCTATAACATGTAGATGTGCACCTCGTGTTTTTGGTTGCAATCGGCCGCCCCAAACGTATATAAATATATTTATATATATATCCACTCTGTTACCCGGCTCAGCGATCTCAGTTTCTTTACTCTTATATGTTTGTAAATTGTACATTTTTTGCTTTCAAAATGATTGAATTATGCTGTTCTTATCTTCCGATTGAGGCTTTTATGCCTTTAGTAAATCTGAATGCGATACTTTTAGAATTATCAACAATTTTAAAGTTGTTTAAGTGCCGCTAAGCCTAATAATTTTTTTGATGGTGGCCATTGCTTGTTTACATTTGAAACAGCAGACTAGTGGATTTGTTGCTAATCTGAAGAAACGTACCTACGTTTCTAGAGAATCTAGAGAAACAACAAAGATAACGCCTTCATTTATTATTGCGAATTAAATCATGCTTAATCCTTTCTGGAAATTTTTCGAGGAAATAAGTGTTTAAGACTTACTAGCTAATAAAAGCACAGAATATTTTCTTTTCAGTTTTGGAGCATCAGGATATGATTGGAACAATATGTATGAACATAAATTCTAAGTATCTTCGGGCTCTATTTTTGCAGGATTTTTCAGACCAAAGAGCTGAATTATTGTGTTATGCTTTGTTGTTCGTACCACCCGATTTGGTTCTTTTTTGCACCATTTGAAGTGCTTTTTTCCATAAAAATTATCATTTTAGTCACAGTCACAGTCATAAGAAAAATTATTATATTCATCTACAGAAAGCTCACATTCACTTTTGCTTTCGCTGTGAATACTACAAGAGTCTTCAGAATCAGAGTATTCTTCATAAAAAATATTTTTGACAAGATAATCAATTTCTTTTTGAGGGAGATATACGGGACGTTTTCTTGTGAATTATGAAGCCATATTTATCACTTTTGCGACAAACAAGCATCCAGTACATAACGTATATCGTCCACTAAAACTGGTACGCATCAGCTGTGAACGGTCTCCTAGACCACTTAAAAAGTAAAAAATGTGGTAACTGAAACCATAATAAAGCTAGAAGTGTGAAACTAGGGTGACCGGAAAAAATGCCCACAGGAAAAAAGCTCACAGGAAAAATGCTCACAGAGTAATGCTCACAGGTATAAAAGCTCACAGGAGAAAAGCCCACAAGGAAATATGCCCACATAGAAAAAAGCTCACATGGAAAAATGCTCACTTAGAAATATACTCACACGGAAAAAAGCTCACATGAAATATGTTCACATGGACAAATGCTCACATTAACCTTTTCAGGGGTGGTAAATCAAAGCATGAAAACTGTAGTAAAATTTTGCATGTACTGTAATATTTTATACCACTGCCCCTGTACGACATTTTTTTTCCTGTAACTTCCAATAATTAATTTTTGTTTCTTCGCTCTATTTTTGCATACTTTTCATGTGTATCGATAGAAATCGATGTTTGAATTTATTTATTCAAGTTCAAAGCCAAAAAGTTGTAAAATTTCTGCAGAAATTTAAAATTTTAGAAATAAAATTAACATTTTTAGGCACTTTGATGACACCTCTCAGTTGAACATTATGAAGCAGCCTTCGAGAAATCTCTCCTAAAATCACAAATTGTTGCCAAGGCTCTCATAACGCACTAAATTCATTATTTAATTGTAGCCATCCCAGTATGTGGTTTTTATTTGACGGGATGAAAAAAGATTTAGCCTCTCAACGTTTGTTATTAGCTAATGTAAATACAGGATGTACTGAAGTAAAAAAAAAAAAAAAAAAAAAAAAAGAAAACATGAAAACTTACATTTGGTAATTACGAATCGGGTACGAAACTATGATGAAATCGATGATAAAATTAAATATTTTACGTAATTTAAACAAAATATTCATTCTAAATTCTCATTCGTTATTCTTCTAAATGTTTATATTATAAAATGTGTAACTTATATTTATTATTTTTTAACAATTAAAATTGTAATAATTTTTCACTGCATAATTCTGTTTCATTCTTACTTCCTTTCTGCTGTCCTTTTCGTAATTCAAAATGGCCCATTTGTTAATCTTACATAGAAACTGAATCTACACATAATGTGAATTATTTACCAGTGGGCTTATTTCCATGTGAGCTTACTTCTATGTGAGCTTTTTTCCGTGTGAGCATATGTCTAAGTGAGCATTTTTCCATGTGAGCTTTTTTCTATGTGAGCGTATTTCTGTGTAGGCTTTTTTCCTGTGAGCATTTATACCTGTGAGCATTATTCTGTGAGCATTATTCCTGTGGGCTTTTTCCCTGTGGGGATTTTTCCTAGAACCGAAACTGGTGTGGATATGTGACCTTGTGAGACGGGTTTGGGAAGGTAGAGGGAAGGACAGGGACATTCTCCGTTTTTAGAGGTGGAAACAACGGTAATAAAATCTTCAGCGGTCTCTCAGACCGATCACAGAAGTTAAAGGTTAACTGTCTACATATGAAACCATTTTACAGAACTTTTATTGTCAGTCTTCATCTTCCTCCTTTGGCAGTAACTGATAGACTTCTAGATGATTCAGGTTAGGTTAAACTTGTCCTGAATTTTGAATACTCACAGTCATTTCTCGGACACTTGCTCTTGGCTGATGTTTTCTTCCTTTCAGTATGTTGGGTAAAAAAGGTCAAACCAATCTTTCGGTAAATTTTCTTTTTTTATGAAATGAGTTCCTCTTCCATGCTGGATTGATCTTAATTAACAATAAGGATGCATCTACGCAGAAAAATCTCGTATGTTGGAAAAAACTACGATCAGCCTTCTGTTTGGCTTTCTTCGGCAGGAATAGTGGGAGGCCAGTTTATTAAGCGAGTTGTAAAGATCGTGACTTGTAAAGATTATGACTTGTGGAGATCGTGACTTAAAGAGAACGTGAAATATAAATAATAGGACAAGAACTTGCATTTTACGGTGTGGCAACAAGAAGGGATTCGGAAGATTTTTATATATTTTGTTTAGAGAGTTTAATGTTTAGTATTTTAATAGTTGTAAGAGTTTAACTGTAGTAGTTAAGAGTTTAAAATTTTGAAAGTTAAGAGCTGCAACATTTATTTTTTTGGTTCTGTTTTAAAATTCAAATAAAAGTATTTTGTTCATTCTGAAAATTTAGCTTTGTTCTTCCTACAGGTTCAATATCCATTATATTGAAAGAAGGAAAGGATTTTTACTCGAGTCTACTCCTCATTTGGTCCTATTGTAACCTAGAATTTTGTAGTCCAGAAGAGCTATTAATTTCCAAAACGGCATTTTGCGTCGCTTCACTTTTCGAATTGTTGACATCGAATATTATCGCCTTGTATTATATTTAAAGAAAATAAATAATGAAGAATCTGCATGAATGTTTCTCGCATTGTGAAGAAACAATGGTATGTAGAGTAGTCCAATTTTGAATAACTTACTTCTCCAACCGAACATAGGCACTTAGAAGCCCAAATTCTGAATTTCGGATATGTTTTTATTATCTGTTTAAAATTTCGGAAACTTTTAACGAATTTTTAATTAACAGACTCAACGATTTTAAAGCGAACAACGGGAAAACTGCACGAAAAAGACATTTTTATATATAGCGCGTGAGAGTGCGTATCGGAAATTCTAAAGATATGCTGTTTTTAAATATTTTATTATATTGCTGTTGAATTGAATTTTATGCGTTTTATGTAGGGAGAAAATGTTATTTAATCAGTAAAGGTAACACGCAAAACGTTAAAAAATGCCCTTTTGTTCGTATTCCAATAGTTTCCAATTTATATTTTCAGCAAATATTTATTAGTTAATAAAAAAACATGAAAGTAAAAATTATCCTTCCTTCCATCTTGCGCTCACAAATCCTTATGCGAGTATCCGTTTACAAATATTAAAGCCTTAAAAACGCATGTCTGCGATGTTATCATCATGCGACGATTTTGTAGGTACTTTATTTTTTACCAAGATATTTTAGACGACGAATTTTTTTGTCGTCTGACAGTTGAAGATGCAAGATGGAAAGAAGGATAACTGGTCGATTTCGACATTAGTGAGCCCACGGTTAGCCATGAAGGGTTTGCAAAGTTTCTAACAAAATATATAAAAATGAATTGTGAAAATAACAACGCCACTTTATATACTCTAAGGAAGCTGGGAAGAAATGCACGAAAGTCATTACGGTCACAGAAACTAGCGAGTGTTGAGGATAGCGCCATCTGTTGTGCCAAGAGGGAAAAATTACAAAATGGACAATAATAATAGCAGCATGAATTGGTTGTCATAACAATAATAATTTAAAATATGTTGCAAATTGAGGTTCTCCTCCTTTTTTGTAACAAATGTGTTCCACAAGGGTAAAAAGTGACCTGAATGTCTTATGTGTTGCAGTTTTTTTTTACACTGGTTAAACTACTGTTTGAAAAAGAATTTAAAAATGGTTGAATATTTAATATGGCTGTGAAAGCAAGTAAAAAAGTCTTTTTGAAAAATTGCCAAAGATATTGTAAGGATTATTTTAATTTTATTAACAGATAAATTAACAGGTGTTTATCAATGATAGAACTTCACAATTATATTCATTCGATCATAATGTGTTAAATAATAATGTCTCCAATTACTGCTATCGATTTTGTAAGGATTATGTTAATTTAATTAACAGTTAAATTTTAAGTTAAAGTTCCTTTCCTGTCAAATTCTTAACTTTAACTTACTACTTCCGGCCAGAACGTAGTTTTGGAAACATTGTGAATACTTAATGAGGAGGAGTGGTATTTAACCGCGAAGTCAACTTGCAGAGCTAGAGAGAATCAGAGTTTCTGATTTGCGCGCGTCTGCCTTATGGGCTACTCTCTCTCTCAAAGCTGTTATTACGCTCGGCCGTACCCAGGCTCTTGATAAGCTTGTAGTTAAATAGAGTGAGGAGGCCAACTCGATTAGGATGTTGATAGCTTCGGCTATATCTCTTTAGTTAATCTTAGTTTTAGTTTAATTTTTAGCCTCTTAAGGGGGCTCATACACCTTAAACCCCTTATGAGCTTCGAATTATGTGACTCTTGCAAGAATTGAGATATTTTATTTATTTTAAAAGTAATGACCTCCAGCTTTTTACAGCTGATTACATAATATAGCTGCTTTGGAAACTAGTTACCACAAATATTTTTGTAATTTAATCTGCTCTGCGACAAAATTTTTCGTCATTTTTCCACCTTGCGCGTTTGATATTTTAAAAATGACTAATGGTATCTACTTGAAATTGGATGTAATTCTTTATATGGGCACTATTTTCTAACTGAACCAAAAATATGATGAATATTTTAATATTAAAAAATTTTATGCACGAAAATATTACAGATATTTTTAAGAAAATACATTTTATAAACTCAACTCCCAAATAAAATAAAAATTTAACATGAAATTCTCAGTTTTTTTGGGTTTACAGTAGTTTACAAATGTTATAAAAGCTATATATAAACTATGGAATTAAATAATGCAACAGATAATTTTAAACTGTGCGCGCAAGCTGGAAACATGACGAAACGTTTTGTCACAAAGCGAATTAAATTATAACAATATTTGTGGCAACACAAACTTTCTGATTACGATTTCAGAGAGCAGCTATATTATGTAGTGAGCCATAAAAATTTTGAAGTAATTGCTTTTAAAGTAAATAAGTTATCTCAATTCTTGCAACAGTCACATATTCGAAGATAATAAGGGGTTTAAGGTGTATGAGTCCCCTTAAGTTCAAGCCCAAGTGTCGGCTTTGATTGTACACTCCAAGACGGAGCTTTGTTAAATCTTATTGAAATAATAAAGGTTTAGTTACCCTTCCTCTCTTGCCGTTTCTTGTCACACGAACTTGAGCGATTATTCGCTAACTAGTTCTTAAGATTCGTCAATTTCTACAGTAATTGAGAAATACACTAGTGAGATTCTTACAATATAATATAACGAAATAAATTTCTATACGTTCTATACGAAATACATTTTGATATGGTTCAAAAAGACCCCGAACACACTAGGAAGGTTAAAAGAAACCCTCAAGAACAAGTGGGTAAATCCATGGAAGGTTAATAATGTCAATTCAATGTTTGACTGCCAGAAATGCAGATTAATTGCGTCGGAGTTTCCGCAGATTTCCTCTCGGTAAGCTGAAGGTGAGGCAACAAAGCTCTAAACGGTGATGGGAACCGATGACACGGTGTCAACAGTGACACTCCGCGTTGCTTCGGGCATCAGCTCTCCGATGACAATTATTCACCCTATCAATTTGAGCCTTGCTGTGGACCCATTCGTAAAAGCAACAAATTTATTGAATTACTTTGTTTTGTGATTATTCTGTACCAGTTCAGCAAAGCTGCTGCCAAATTTTGCCGACTTAAAGTAACAAGGCTTAAAGTAACATCTATTTAGACTCAGGAACTAAAATTTGGAGTATAATATCATACATTGTGTCGCATATTTATTTCACTTAAATTTAAAATCAAAGCATGTAACGTTAACAGATAATTAAATTCCCTCATGCAATCAATTTAAGAATTAATTCCTTACGAGTTTATTTTGCTTACATTATTTTCAATTACTTGGCTTTCCGAAGTAGCAAAAATGCTATTGGGCTGTTTTCACTTCCTTGTACGAAGTAAAGTAATCAGAAATTGAATCAGTAAAGAATCAGTAATTTTGTTATCAGAAGAATTCCGGGTAACATATCTCAACGAAAGACCTCTATCGAATACAATTTAACGATGATTTTGCGTGACATCTGTACGTATGGTTAGGTTATTTAATTACGGCAAAGCCTCGAAGGCTATCTCCTAAGGGGAGGGATGCCTTCGTGACGGACTTTCTAAGGGAAACTGGCTCGTATACACGTTACACATGGGGAAAAACACGAAAACACTCATGTAGCCAACCTGTTCACGGGATTCGAACCTCGGACCGAACTACCAGTGTTCAGCGATTTTACTGCTCGGCCGCTGGATTCAGAAGAGATTTTTTCGTGTACGTATCCGACATAACTCAAAAACGAATAAGGACTGCTATAGATATAGTTGTGCACCTCCCGTTTTGGTGGCAATCGGCCGCACCAGAAGTAAATAAATGTACATATATGTGATGTACCAGCTTTTGTCAGGAATAAATAGATTGTTTAAGAATCATCAATGTAGTCGTAGCTTAAATTATCAGACGATAGTTTTAAAAAACAGGATCCATTTATTATATTTCAGGAGAAAATAGCAATTACAAAAATCTGATATATCCGGAGTAAATAAAAAAGAACTACTAATAACATTTTGTATGAAGTTTACTGCATCGTGACATTTAAGAAAAAGCCCCGATTCTCTTTTGCGAGTCTTTTTATAGCCTCTGGAAAGGCGGAGCTTCCAAGAAATGACGTCAGCCAATCCAGTTCGCTTTAAATATCTCCAGAACATTCTAAAACTGTACGTGTAGAAAAGGCGGGAAAAACAACTTGACTACGGGGTTGTGGATTTAATTCCACGTACTTTCAAATAAGAGAACGTCGCCATTAAAAATGAAAAGAACATACAGTTAGAAATTTATTTTACTATGGAATTTTATTATTACATATATATATATATATAGATATATATATATATCTATATATATATATATATATATTGATATACATTTATTTTTTACCTCTCCTTTTCTTATCAGTATATATATATATATATATATATACCCACTCTGTTACTTGGCTCCGTGAGCTCAGTTTTTTTTTTATTCTTATATGTCGGTAAAATGCGCAATTCCTTTAAAAATGATTGAATTATATTGTTCTTATCGTCCTGCTACGATGTTTATGGCCTTAGTTAATCTGCATGCAATATTTGTAGAACTATCAACGATTTAATAATTGTTTAAGTGCGGCTAGGCCTAATTTTCTTTTACCATAGCAGCCATATTTGTTTACATTTGAAACTTAACAAAATAGTAAATTAATACTTTCTGCACCTTCAATGTCATTTTGCCGAGCGGAACCAAACAGAAACTTTTACTTTGGGCACCGAAAAATGTGCTTTTTTGCCTTTTCGCCGAACGGCTCGTTTTTGCGTAGAAACTGTAATTTTAACACTAATTCTTTTTAATTGTTTTAACTGTATTTAGTGTTTTATGTTGTTCTATATATTTCAAATTTTAACGAAGATATTTAATGAAGTCATGTGGTGTACACATCAGATTTTTTATTTATTTGTTGAAACCATAATAAGCAGCATATATAGACAGAAAAGTGATAGCAATGGGTTGAGGGAAATGAACTGGAAACAAACCAAAACTACTACATAACTGCAATTCATCTGGCTTTGAGACGTAAAGTATTCCCTCTTTCCATCAATGGTACAAGCCTCTTTAGAACAATGGGATTACGAGTACCTGGACCAATCTGTTGCGACCTTTGAAGTTTGTTAACGTTTCGATGTCATTAGAAGTATCGATCTTTAGGATACTCCTGTGTAACAGATATAGTAGATGTTTGTAGTGAAATATATCACATATTGAGATTAAAGTGTTCAAAGTAGTTAAGGGGAGTCATACACCTTAAACACTTATGATCTTTGAATATGCGACTGTTGCAAGACTTGAGATAACTTATTTATTTTAAAAGCAATTACTTCCAACTTTTTATGGCTCACTACATAATACAGCTGCTCTCTGAAATCGTAATCAGAAAGGTTGTGTTGCCACAAATATTGTTATAATTTAATCCGCTTTGTGACAAAAATTTTCGTCATGTTTCCAGGTTGCGCGCACAGTTTAAAATTATCTGTTGCATTATTTAATTCCATAGTTTATATATAGCTTTTATAACATTTGTAAACTACTGTAAACCCAAAAAAACTGAGAATTTCATGTTAAATTTTTATTTTATTTGGGAGTTGAGTTTATAAAATGTATTTTCTTAAAAATATCTGTAATATTTTCGTGCATAAAATTTTTTAATATTAAAATATTCATCATATTTTTGGTTCAGTTAGAAAATAGTGCCCATACCCCAGTGAAACCCCCTGCCATATAGCCCCAATGAAATTACATCTAATTTCAAGTATATACCATTAGTCATTTTTAAAATATCAAGCGCGCAAGTTGGAAAAATGAAGAAATATTTTGCCACAGAGCAGATAAAATTACAAAAATATTTGTGGCAACACAAACTTTCTGGTTACTAGTTTCCAAAGCAGCTATATTATGTAGTCAGCTGTAAAAAGCTGGAGGTCATTACTTTCAAAATAAATAAAATATCTCAATTCTTGCAACAGTCACATAATTCGAAGCTCATAAGGGGTTTAAGGTATATGAGCCCCCTTAAACATTTTTGAAAAATTTTGGGCTGCCGCATCACGAAAGTGTTTCTGGAAAAAAATGTGCTTTACGTCAGCATTAAAACTACAGATTGAGATTTATACATCTTAAGATTTGACCAAGGAAAATGCGTAAGAATATTTCGAGTGGTACATAATCATATTTGAAATAAAATATAAGGAAAAACAATATTAGACATTTATGCTCTGTTTTCCCCATGCGAGGAGCCCCACCAGCGGCCGAGCGGTAAAATCGCTAAATACTGGTAGTTCGGTCCGAGGTTCGGATGCCGCGAACGGGCTGGCTGCATGGGTGTTTTCGTGGTTTTCCCCATGTGTAACGTGTATACGAGCCAGTTTCCCTTCGACAGTCCTCTACGAAGGCATCCCTCCCTTTAGGCAGATAGCCCTCGTGTGCTTTGCTGTAATTTAATAATCCAATCCTGAAAACTTTCAGTTTTTTTTTAGCCCATAAGGGCCATTAAATTTTTGGCATTTTATAGACATTAGGTTAATTGGAAAAGAACCGCTCCGAATTTTGATGGAGAATACCCCGGGGGGCGGAAGGGTCCGAAGGTCACCACCACACGAAAGGACTCTTTCAGCTCGCCGCATATTTGGAGTGTCGCCATGCCGCACCGACACCATACATTTGCAAACATTCATGACTTTCCCGGGATTCGAACCCGGGACCTCCCACACGGTAGTCAACGACGCTTACGACTATACCGATTGAGCGGCACGTAGAATTTAAACTAAGAAATCATGCTACTGTTTTCCAGCCGGAGTTCCAAAGAACTCTTAGCAAAGCAACCCCATGGGCAAAGGAAAGCATCGTAGAAGAGGCTATACTCTGTAGAGACATTAGGTATATTTTTGGAAGCAGGAAAGATGGAAAATAGCAAGCGCCTTCGCCGGGAATCGAACCGCGGACCTCTGGAATACCGGCCCAGCGTGCAGAACCACTACACCACAAAGGCACGTTAGGAAGGCGGGAGAAATGTCTTATATACTCCCCCTTTTAAAGAGCGACTCGGGTTTTTAGGGGACCCAATCGCCAAATCCTGGGTGTGGAAGAGGCCCACCAGCGGCCGAACGGGGACTTCGCTGAACACTGTAAGTTCGATCCGAGGTTCGAATCCCGCGAACGAGCTGGCTGCATGGGCGTTTTCGTGGTTTTCCCCATGTATACGAGCCAGTTTACCTTAGAAAGTTGTCCACGAAGGCATCCCACCCCTTAGGCAGATAGCCCTAGTGTGCTTTGCCGTATTCTCAATACACCACCACCACCACCCCATGTGAGGAAGAAGGCATAAACTAATTATTTCCACATCAATTGAGAGTAAATACTTTAAGATCAGCACATAAATAATTTAAGACTAGTTATATTTACTAAATCAGAAGAGAAAAAAAAAATGTGAAGAGATTTGCCAGCTATTTAAACATTTCCGTTTTGGGAAATTTACAGAGTTTTTAATCATTTTCCGGATTTAAATATCTTTCTGTTCATAAAAATTAGGAATGATTTTAATTTTTATGAATATAATATAAATGATAGCTAAATAGGTAGAAAGGGTGGATAGGATAGACAGATAACTTACATACCTAGACAGCTGTAACCATGAAAAAACAAAAATTCAAGTAAAATTGTTAACCGAGAAAGAAACGTAATTGAAAGGAATTAAACACAAGTGTATTAAAAGCATGGAAGAAATCTTTTTAACTTATGAAAGCAATTTTTTCCCAGTGGCGGGCACTTGCCTATTAACGGCATTGACCATTTTATTATGGAGGCACCTAACAGGAGGCCACCAGCACCTCCTATGAAGGGACAGGCAATTTTATATCCATGCCTTCTCCGGGATTCGAACCTGGGCCCTTGGGTATCGCAGTCAGGCTCCCCTAAACACTCTTTCCTAGCAACTACACATCTCTTCTTTAAAGTTAAGAATCAATAGACTGGTGGAAAGAATTATTCTGTATGCCGCTGCTATTTGGGGAACTAACATCTGTTTCCAAATGAGACGTTCACTACTCTCTATACAGCGATACCAGCTTTTTCTCATTTGCAAGGCTTATAGTACCACGTCCACGGCAGCCTTATAAATTATCGCAGGCACACCGCCTCTGGACTTGTGAGTTGAACGAAAGGCTGCAGTGGTTAACGTAAGCAGGCTACGACACTCCATGAGTCTCTGGGGACAAATCTATATTCATACTGATTATGAGCATCACATACCGCAAGCTCCCTGCCACCCTGCTAAAAATAACCTTGTGGACACAATCTACTTTCATAGAACACAGGACTCGGGATTTGCAAATGGCGTTTTTCACTGATGGCTCTAAAACTCCAGGGGGCATGGGAAGCAGATTATGTATATTTTCTTTAGGAGCTTTAACGTACTCTTCTTCTTCAAGTGCCTTGTAAGCACGTGTATATCTCTTTTTTGCATTTTATAAATGTCGTCTGCTCAGCCGGGGCTGCCCAGGGCTGCGGCCTGGTAGCTAGTGATTGACTCCCGCCGAGTTGGTAACCAATTCTGCATGGATATACCTATACCTGGGTCGGAAGCGAAATCAGCGGTTTGCCTCCTCTAACCACAATACTGTATGGGCAGCCAGAAAGAAAATAAAAGAAAAAAAAATAAGAAATCTGAAAAGTTTCAAATTTTAAATTACGTCCAAAGCGGCGTTTTTTTAACATTTTGTGTTTTACCTTTATTTATTAAATATCACGTTCTTCGCACATAAACCATAAAATTCAGTTCAACAGCAATATCACAAAATAATTTTAAATTGGGCATATCCTTAGAATTTCCGATACACAGTCTCGCGCGCTGGAGATAAATTTTTTTTTTTTCTGTACAACTTTGCCATGGCTCGCTTTGAACTCCTCGAGTTTGTTAATGAGAAATTCATTAAAGTTTTACAGAATATGAAATCGAGAATAAAACAAATTCCCAATTTGAAATTTGGGCTTCTAGATGTCCATATTCGCAGTAAGATTACGTTATCCAAATTGTATGGCTCTAGTTACCGTTGTTTTACCAAAATGCGAGAAATATACATACATTTATGCCGATCTTTATTATTTAATTTCCTCAAATATAATAAACTAAATTAAACTAAACTCTGTAGCGTAACAGCCCTAATGGGCCAAGATCTGCAGTGGCCGGAAATCTGCTTTCTTGACTGTGGGCCCCGGGGGCGTAAAAGCATATGCTCTAAGCAAATGGTCAGCTTGTCGCAAAAATCTCCAGTGTTTAGTCTCCAAGCGAACTTGGTACTCCTTTTATCGACCCAAGTGATAGAAATCAAGGGATGAAAGGTTGATCAGACCCTGCCCAGACCGGGAATCGAACTCCGGACCTATGGTGCTCCTGCGCGATGCGCTACTTCAAATATAATAGAAGGCGATAATATTCGGTGGCAACACTTTGAAAAGTGAAACAGACATTCAGAGTAATTCCACGCAAAATCGCAAAACGAAAACTATAGTCGCTCAGGGACAGAGTCCCTTTGATCTAATAAGGTATATAACAGAGTACATGAAAACAAAATAGTCTCATTACTTATCGCCATAGCAAGGCCATGAATATTTTAACGCAACAATTTTTTTAAACCCCTGGAAAGAAGTGTCTCTCCCAGAAGACAGAAAATTGAGCCATGACGTATAAATGTTTAATTCAAAGTTATAGTTATTCAAATCAAAATACAGTAAAAATTTATATAAAATCCCAAACACATTAAATGGCATCAAAACATAGGGGAGAGTAGCCTAATTTGCACCAATTTTGTATTTTTCACTATATAGAAGGACGGAAGAAGTGCCAATAAAAATTAGGTAGTAGAAAAAAAAAACTCACTAAGTGTACCTTCAAAATAGAACCATTTATTAAATTTTAAAAATTATGGTACTATTCGGTTTCGAGGGCCGTAAAAAATCGCCAAACTATTGTTGATGCCAATGCTGCCAAAAATAATTGCGGCAACCCTAATAATTGCGGCAAGAAAGGAAGTATAATAGTAAATAACTATTTAAGATTGATGTTTTAATTTAGATGAAAGGTTAATTTCACATAGTAATACTTTTTTATTATTATAATTTATACGAAAAGGCTAAACATGATTGAATGGTGGCATAAGAGTAAATTATTTCAGCTCATTATTATAATTTATATAAAAATTGCTAAACATAACTGAATGGATGCCTGCATCGCTATTTCGCTCTCGACTTACCGCTAAAGCATAATTTCATCTCGTTGGTTGTTCAAACGTAATTTTCTATAATGAATGATGCCTTTTCTTTGAAAATATTCTCGGTAAAGTGCAGAATTGCTCACTTATTTGTTTGCCGCTTTTTACAAGGGTAAAAACAATTGGATTTTTGTCAATATTCTGTTACTTTTTAAGTGAAAATAGGTCGATGTGTACATAGATAAAGTCAAGGGTGTGCGCAGTGCCATTTTGTGCAATTCTAGGATATTTTTTTAAGTGAAAATAGGTCGATGTGCACATGGATACCGAGTATGTGCAATTCTTAAAAACTCGTCAAGCAGTCGGTGATTCTGCACTTTACTCAAAATTCTATTGCCGAGTTTTCGTTATGAGCAATTCCCAAATTGTTAAATCCATAGGATATCAAAAAAAAGGATTTAAAAATTAAAATAGTATTTCAATGGCGTCTTAAGAAATATAGAACTATATAAACTTACGCAATCTGAAATCAGCGCGTACACTAGATTTGGCGCGCTGTTAAATGGGAGCGTTTGCTAGATTTGGCGCTTTTGCGCGTACATTTTCGCTGCACTTTTTTTACGGCCCTCGAAACCGAATAGTACCAAAATTATTTATAACAGTTAAAAATGAATTCAAAAAATCGTGTCATCGGTTCAATTTAGGAAACCGGTTTCCTTATTTGGACCGCTAGTTTCCTAAATTGGACCATAAACTTTCTTAACGGCAATTTACAACAAAAGAACCTTTTAATTGCAGCACAAACTCCAGCACACCGAGTATGTATTCAAGCGTGAGATTTCATGCATTGTATCATTTCTTCCTTAGTTTCTTCACATAATATACAAAACCATGAATCAGTTTCTTTTTTATGTTTCTGCATTTTGTTAAACTTTGGTTTTCGTATAACCGCTATTTGTATGGGCTGCTTGTTATTTCCACTGCTTTCTGGGTTTTCCACTGCTTTCTGCACTGCGAGAAGACGAAGGGCCAGTTGGATTTGGATTTTTTTTTTTTTTTTTTTTTTTTGGCTCGTGGTGATATTTTTTCAAGAACTGTCCTAAATCGTTTATTTTCGTTATCACTTCTATCTTCATCATCATCACTACTAGAAGGTGAACTTCGTCTCGGAGACGAATGGTTGCCATTCCCGTAATTTCTTCGAAGGGTAGCATTCTAGGGTTAATTATAATTTATCCATGAAAACATGTCGTTGCCGAAATCGGACCGGTTCAATTTCGGCAACTGTTTTCGGTCCAACTTGGGAAACTTGAATATTTAATGCTTGATATTATACAGAAACGTCAAACTAACATAGCCTTCCAAAATTATAATTGAAAATTGTAGCTAAGTAAGCAAGTTTTGTGATGGTATAATAAGGCATGCAATTACTTACGTTTAATTGCTTTCACACTTATGTCGAAATAAGAGATTTTCTTCTTAGCCAAGCGAATAACACTTCTCTCAATGTAACCAAGAAGCGTTTCTTTACAAAGACAATTTCATTAACCTCTTCTACATCTACATACAGTGGGTACAAAAAGTATTTGCACACATACATTTTTGTTCACAATTTATAAGAAAATGCATTAAGAAATACAGAAATTGGCATTTAAAAAATAGAATAAGCTTATTCATTTAAATTAATTACAAAAAATACAATAATATTAATAAAAAAACATTTTTTGCAACAATATTAAAATAGCTTATGTCAAAAAAGTATTTGCACACTCAACTTTAGCAAATTTGCATTTTTATGCTATTATTTGACAGTCATCCCGCAGTAAATAACATACGTAAGACGACTATAAAAGGAGGTGTTGTCGAAACGTTATTAGTTGATTGTCGATTTCAAATTGTAATGGTATAATTCAAATTGTAGTGGTAATAGGTAAAAAAGTAAATGTTTGCTCCTCTACTGTTCGGTATATTATAAAACATCATAAAGAAAGAGGATCTACATCAAATAACTTGTGCTGTGGACGCTCAAAGAAACTTTCACTGCGAATAAAGCGAAAAATCATAAGAGAAGCATCGAAAAATCCATTTGTTAGTGCAATTACTTTAGCCAATGATGTCGCTTCAACATCTGGAGTTCAAATCTGTGCCCAAAGTGTTCGAAATGTTCTGCACGATGCACACATTTATGGGAGATCTCCAAGGGAAAAAACCTCTCATAACTGAACTAAATAGACTGAAGAGACTTGAATTCGCTAAGGAATATATCAATATGCCAATTGATTTTTGGAAAAATGTCATACTCTCCGACGAGAGTAAGTTCAATATCTTTAAATCAGATGGCAGGAAATTAGTTTGGAGTACTTGTACTGCTTTTCATACCAAAAATGTGTTACCCACAGTTAAACGTGGAGGAGGTTCTGTTATGATTTGGAGGTGCATGGCTAGCAAAGGAGTTGGTAATTTGTGTTTCATTGATGGGAATATGACATATTGATGTGTTGCGAGATAACTTGCCACAAAGTGCAATAAAATTGGGTATCAGTAATTCGTTCTATTTTCAGCAAGACAGCGATCCCAAGCACACTACCGGTATAACACGAATGTGGTTGCAAAGCCCACTAGCGGCCGAGCGGTAAAGACGCTGAACACTGGTAGTTCGGTCCGAGGTTCGAATCCCGCGAAAGGGGCTGGCTGCATGGGTGTTTTCGTGGTTTTCCCCATGTGTAACGCGTATACGAGCCAGTTTCTCTTAGAAAGTCCTCCACGAAGGCACTCCTCCCCGTAGGCAGATAGCCCTCGAGGCTTTGCCATAATCACACACACACACACACGAATGTGGTTGCTTTATAATGTACCCAGAAAACTTGCCACTCCACCACAATCACTAGACTTAAATCCTTTGGAAAATTTGATTCTTTGGATTTAAAAATAAGAAAAAGGAAGATTTCAAGCAAATCTGCCCTTAAACAAGCCTTTATTGAAGAATAGTCGAATACTGACCCTACTGTTACAAAAATATAATTAAATCAATGCCAGCAAGATTACAAGCAGTAATAGATGCTAAAGGAATGCATACTAAATGTTAGTTATTTGAAATTTGCTTATATATTTTATTTCTTTTGTATTCATGCAGGTGTGCAAATACTCTTTTGATACGAGATATTTTAATTTTGTTACAAAAAAGCATTGTTATTTATATTATTGTAATTTTTCTGTTTGTTTTGGATGATTAGACTTATTCTGATTTGGCAATACAATTTTTTTTTTATTTCTCAATGCTTCTTTTTATGAATTGCAAACAAAAATGTAGGTGTGCAAATACTTTTTTTACCCACAGTATAACAAAATGCCTATGTCAAATCTCGCAGATATCATTAGTCTTTGTGTATCATACAGCTCCAAATTAGGCTACCTTCCCCTAAATAAATTTGCCTCGAGTGATGATTCTTTTGGCATTCAAATAAACGCGCACTGCTACAAATCTGTGGGACGAGCAAATGGTACACCCTAGTATTCTAGATTTACTATGATTACAGCTCATCTGGTAAGCGATTTGGAAGGAATTTGGCGTTTTGTTTATCTTCATTGACTTCATTGGAGTTTATATAGTTATAGGTAATAAAACGTTTTCCTAAATAAACAGTTATTTAATTACCATGAAACAAGTATTTGAAGCATATTGGAGAATAAAAATATTTTTGTTTGCCTAAGCACACGGAATTTCAAGTAAAATATAGCAAAACAATCGAATTTTATCTAACTGGGTCTTAAGGGGAGTTGGAACCCCAAAATCTTCAAAAAATTGTGATTTCGGATTTTTGCATTTTCAAATTCTCTACAGTTTTATCTTTCTGAAAATACCTTTCTTTAATCTCTATGAAAATTAGAACTGTAACAAAATCTAGTTTTAATTTGTCATCTACTGCTTTGATCAATGAGGATTTTTACATAAAAACGCGTTTTTCTCCAAATGTGATTTTTTTTATACTCGATGTACCTTTTCTCAGGAACTACTGCTCACAGGTATCTAAACTTTTTATGGCTTATTTATTAGGTTCCGTAATATTTACTGAAATTAGCTTTTTGTAATAAACTTAGAATTTTTTTTTGTGTGAGAAAAGTGCTAAATTTTACTATGCCTAACAAAATATTCTGTAATTTACTCTAAAATTCAAAATGCTTCAAAAGCTCATTTCGGTATAATCAAATAGGTATACTTTAATTACAGAAAAAATTTCAAGCCTGTATCTACACCAGATCTTGAGAAAAGATACATTGAAAATGGCCAATTTAACATTGTCGGTATAGGGGTTTCTGATACCCCTTAAGATATGTGTATGAGTGTATTTTGTATAATTTTTAATTTGATATTTTGTATAATTTTAATCTTTCTAAAAATACCATTCTCTAATCTCTATGAAAATTAGAACTGTAAAACAATCTACTTTTAATTTGTCATCTACTGCTTTGATCAATGAGGATTTTTACATAAAAACGCGTTTTTCTCCAAACGTTATTTTTTTGTACTCGATGTACCTTTTCTCAGGAACTACTGCTCACAGGTATCTAAACTTTTTATTGCTTATTTATTAGGTTCCCTAAGATTTACTGAAATGAGATTTTTGTAATAAACTTAGAAAAAAAAATTTTTTTTTTTAATTTTTTGTGTGAGAAAAGTGCTAAATTTTACTATGCCTAACAAAATATCCTGTAATTTACTCTAAAATTCAAAATGTTCCAAAAGCTCATTTAAGTATAATCAGATAGGTATACTTTAATTACAGAAAAAGTTTCAAGCTTGTATCTACAGCAAATTGTGAGAAAAGGTACATCGAAAATCGCCAATTTAACATTGTCGGTATAGGGGTTTCTGATACCCCATAAAATGAAACACGGCTTGTTATTGCAAGTATTATACTAAAATTAAAGAAGTTAATTATTAGATATATTTACATAATATATATATATACTTTAATGAAGCATATTTTTCTGTTTCATTAAAGTCAAATTGTCTGTTCATATTTTGTAATATATTTGTAGAAAAGAAGCATTATATAAAGAACCACAAATGTTTATAAATTACATATTTGTCAAACGATACGTGGCGATATATTGGCTTGGTTTATGTGATTACGGCAAAGCACTCGAAAGCTATCTGCCTAAGGCGACAATTGCCTACATGTAGGATTTTCTAAGATAAAAAAGAAATATATGTTACACATGGGGAAAACCACGAAAACGCCAATGCAGCCAGCCCGTTTGCCTGGAATCGAATCTAGGTCAGAACTACCAGTGTTCAGCGACTTTACCGCTCTGCTGCTGGTAAGACCGTGATGACATCGTACTGAAAACCTTCATCTTTAGCAAACGACTTGCTGTGACGTATTATTGATATATGATGCTGTGTGATTACATTTAATGAAACGAATTTGCTCAAAAAGTATGTTCAGCGCTATCGTTTAAATTTATTCAATAATTCACAGAAATATACTTTAGTCTTATCGTTTTGGCATTATATAATGGAAAATATAAAATTGATTTAATAAATTGAAGGCAATTTTAAATTTACGTGGTGTTGAAAGAAAAACAAAGTCACTCGTATAAAAAAAAGTAAGGCATTAAAACAAAGGTGCCTGAAGTGCGGCCCAAAAGTCTTTAAAATACGGCCAAAACGCAAATTATGAAATTATTCAAATTTACACCTTTTTGGGTACTATTCGGTTTCGAGGGCCGTAAAAACATTGCAGCGAAAATGTACGCGCAAAAGCGCCAATTCTAGCATACGCGCCCATTTAACAGCGCGCCAAATCTAGCGTACGCGCTGATTTCAGATTGCGTTCTGAAGTTTACATAGTTCTATATTTCTTAAGATGCCATTGAAATACCAGTTTAATTTTCAAATCCTTTTTTGATTTTAAATCCTTTTTTGATATCCTATGGATTTAACAATTTGGGAATTTCCCATGACGAAAACTCGGCAATAGAATTTTGGATAAAGTGCAGAATCACACACTGCTTCACGCGTTTTTAGCGAAATAGCGATGCAGGCATCCATTCAGTTATGTTTAGCAATTTTTATATAAATTATAATAATGATCTGAAATAGTTATTTACTCTTATGCTTCCATTCAGTCACGTTTAGCCTTTTTCTTATAAATTATAATAACAAAAAAGTATTATATGAAATTAACCTTTCATCTAAATTAAAACATCAATCTTAAATAGTTATTTACTATTATACTTCCTTTCTTGCCGCAATTATTAGGGTTGCCGCAATTAATTTTGGCAGCATTGGTATCAACAATAGTTTGGCCCTCGAAACCGAATAGTACCCATTTTTGTTTAAAAAATAAATGTTTGAATTTGATTCATATATAATCGATTCGTTGGCATTTATTTTAAATTAAAAATATAAATAAAAACATCTTAGTATGTCATGATGTATTAATTGCAAAGTCCCATTCAACTGAAAGAAAAATTTGAAAATGTTTCTTTATTGGAGTTTTAACAAAATTACCTACCCCGCGATAAATATCCTAATTTTCACAATCATGTTTTATTAATGTCTTCAGCTTTTGGCAGTACCTATATTTGTGAACAATTGTTTTCAAAAATGAAGCATACAAAAAACTAAAATACGACGAAGATCACTGACAAACATCTTGAAAATGCATTCAGAATTGCAACCTCGTCCATTGAACCCGATATCGATTTGCTTGTTCAACAAAAGCAAATTCATCCATGTCATTAATTTGAATTTTTTCCATTTTAATGAAATCCAAACTAAATTAAACTAAACTTTTACAATTTAATGATAAATATGTACCTATACATATCTAACTCAAATTTTAAAATATAAGAATGAAAGAAGTTAATTTATTTTAATAAAACACCATAGTTTAATGGGTTATTCAATTACGGCAAAGCACACGAGGGCTATCTGCCTAAACGGAGGGATGCCTTCGTGGAGGACTTTCTAATAAAAACACCACAGAGTTAATTTTTATTTGAATTTGTTGTTTGCTGTATGTGGGGCTTCGCAAATGTTTTCCTTTGCAATGCGACTCTCAAACGGTCATAGGCCAAACCCATGCATTAAACGATTAAATATTAAATAACAGCGACGGGTTTTTATTTCATGGACTCGTAGACTATATGCAATATGCGGTAAATCTTCAAATTATGGTAATTTGGCGATTTTTTGGCGAAACTATGGCGACCAACCCTGCTACAGCAATCTGCAAGTTTTTTTTTTTTTTTTTTTTTTTTTTTCTCGGACGCAATTTTGTTTTCACGAAGTCAAGTTTTTTATTATTTTTTTTTTAACTGAACATTTTTTCCAACAATCTGCTAACCGAATTACGCTTATGCTAGAACTTTTATGGAACAAAAGTGCTTAATCATGACAAAGATTAGGCGCGAAATTGGGAGAAAGAGTAGAATCGTCCACTGCTAGCCGCGTCTTTAAGAATTGCATATACACGGTATCCATGTACACGTAGATCTATTTTCACTTAAAAAAAAACATCCTAGAATTGCACAAAAATGGCATTGCGCACACTCTTGACTTTATCCATGTACACATCGACCTATTTTCACTTAAAAAGTCAAAGAAAATTGACAAAAATCCAATTCTTCTTACTCTTGTAAAAAGCGCCAAACAAATAAGTGGGCGATTCTGCACTTTAGCAGCGAAATTGTTTCTAAGTGCTTATTAGCTAAAATCCCGATCGGAATTTTCCGGAAAATATCAAATGACATGTCTCATGATCTCTCATTTCTCGGAGACAAAATAATCTGCGATTCGAACTGTGTACTTCTCAGATTATTGCTGAAGTCCTAGCTAGTAAACTTTATCGCCTTACCAAAATGTCGCCAAACTACCTGTTACCATATTCCAAGGATTAGCACAATATGCTTTTATGCGAATATGCTCTTTTACTTCAATTTACAAAAAGCCGAATCTGTAAACAAAATAAATATACGATTATTAAACGAATTACTAAAGAAATAAGAGAACGAATGAAAAATAATAAAGGGTTTTGAATATTTTACATGTCCAGCTTTGGGCAGCGACGCTTGCAGCTTTACTTTTCTGCCGCCCATTTGATATTCCAGCTTGGGTGCTTAGACTTGCACAACCATTTTCTAACCGAAGTTAAAAGGCGCCATTAAATTTTGAACCAGCTTAGTAATGTCGGTGCTTACGTATTAACTAAAGGTACGAACTTAACGGTGGCAAGTTGGTAGTTTTCGCGCCTTTGTTTTATAAAGGTTCCCAAACCGCCCATACTTATCGAAGTTTGTAAACATGATCAACATATGAAGAAAAAAAACCTGCTTTAGCAATACTACATTATAAAGAATAAAACACTTACGTTCCTCTGCAAATCTGTCATTCTTCTCCGTAAATCTTCGCTCGAAGCTCGCAGTTATCTGTTTCGTTTAAAAATCTTCACAGAACTGTGGACACTAGCAAATTCCAGAAGTGTGTTAAGTTGGAGGCAGAAAATATCATCATTTATTTGTAAGAACCACTGGAACCTGGAATACAATAAATGAAAAAGAACGCATACGAAAGTGTCGACATTGCTTGACTGAAGATCTGTAATCAGCATGTTTGTTTGAAGAATGGTTTTGCACATGGTTACCAGAAATTGGCACATTCTGAACATTTGGCGACTTCTTCTCGGGTGTGGGCAATAACGCGTAAATACTGCTAGCCAAATATGTGTAGGGTGTATCTATGATGCGTTGGCTATGGCTGCATGGGCGTTGTAATTTCATATTAGTTTACTACCTGTAAACGGCAGAGTTTTGTAGTATGCATTGTTTAAAATCACTTTTAAATAAAATTGTTTATTTAAAACCTTCGCAGAAATTTGCCGTATAGCTGAGTTTCTTAAACTTTTTTCAGTCGCGACCCTTTTTTATGACTGAGAATTTTTCTCGACCCCCAGTACCAACATAAAATTTTGTAAGACCCCATAAGTATGGCGCAAATCTGACACACGCGTGAGTGAAACTGTCAATTTTTCACCTGTACGGCAGATTTCGGTCATTAACTTTAATTTCTAATTTTAAGACATACAAAAAAATTTTAATAAGTAACAGACGAAAAAAAATAAAAAATTTTAAATACGTAACAGACGGAATGACAGCGTCATGTGCAAAGCGAGGAAAATGAAAAGTTTACATTATAAAAAATCTCATGTGTACACCACACGACTTCCCTGTACGGAATATTAAATTATAGGCATTTTTTCTTGCATTTCATTCAAACTTATTGGATTGAATTAAATCTGCTTCGCCGACAGCGCATAAACCACAATAGAGTAAATGCATTCTTTAAAATTCACTCTAGTATTTGTTTACCATAGCGATATTCTGGCGCTAGATTCACTTAACAGTATTAAATTTCGTTCATATTATAACTCATAATGCACAAAATTGATATCATTTAAAGAATAGAATTATCTAATCGTTGCCACATGTTCTATTCAAATACTATAATAAAGCTAGAGTGATGTATACACGAAATTAAGCAAACAAAACAAAAAAGAAACAGTTTTTGAGTATTTCTCATTCAATTAATTCAGTTCTCACTTCGCGAGAAGGCAAAAATACATAAAAACTCAAAGTATTTATAGTAAAAATTACGAAGTAAATCTTAAACACTTATTTCCTCGAAAAAATTAAAGAAAAATTAATTTTTATTAATAATTTTTAATAAATAAAAAATGTCATTATTAAAAATGTCATTATTAAAATGTCATTTATTAAAAATTATTTAAAAATAATTTTTAATAAATGACATTTATTTGTATTTTTTGCTAAGAATTATCCAGCTTAAAGCATTTCTTTATTTATGAACTGAAAGACAAACTGTAATAAATGCTGTGAGTATGATATGTATATCGACTACATTGTTGGTTTGGATTAAAAAATGGAAAATTGAAAAAAAAAGTAAGAAATTTATTCACCCTTCCGTTTAAGCTAGGTATTATTTAAAACTAGGAAACTGTAAAAACGATTTTGTAATAGGTATTCAAAATTAAGAACTACTTTTATTTACTTAAAGAGGCACAAGGTCGTTCTGGATAGGGTCAGAGAGGTAAGAGTGCTTTATAGTGTAACATTTATTTATTAGCAGGTTCAAGTTAGACACGGACATTACATTTAACTTTAATAAAATTACAGAGCAGGAGTCTGAAACAACCTATCAGGTTAAACATTTGGCTTTTTCCTGAAGTCCTTCTCTTCCTACTTACCAGAGGGCACCCTTGTTGTTGGAATTAGTCCAACAGTATTAGCAGCAGAGTTTATATTAAATGATTGGTTACAATGTGAAAATATTCGTGTCCAATTTAATGCGCTCTCTAATTTTACGTCTTAGGAGTATGAATAAAAAGCATGAGTGAAATTCGAAGTAACATGGCTGCTAAATTTCTGTAACTGCAGCATATTCGTCATATTTGTCTTCCATTATATCTTCATGCACATCATCGAATTCTGTTGCATTTTCACTGTAATTTTACTCTGATTCATAAATATTGTATAATCATCTTTCGCTCCTCCTATATTGTTAGATGTACTACATATTTAACATCGGTATCTACCTTCTTTTAAAAGTAATCGTCTGTACTATTAAAAGCTATGCACGTTTGTTTGCTTGCTTGTTTGTGGCATTATCTCCTCCGGACGGCGGGGAGTTGAATTGCGAGAGAACTACTCTCGGATTACAAAAAAAAAAAAAAAATCGTGGCAAGCCAGTTCGACTATTCTCATCTTCGTACGACTTTAATTAGCAGAGATGTTTTCATTTCCTTGTACGAAGTAAAAAGGAAGTATTGTAATCGCGAAAAATTTCGGGTATCATATTTCAACGAAAATACCGATTTTGATCGCTATCCAATGCAATTTAATGATGTTTTTGCGTGACATCCACAAGCGAGGACAGAATAAAGGACTCTTTCCCCCCCCCCAAAAAAAATTATAAAACTGATTTAAAATGAATTCTGAAGAGTGCATACGTATCTCGCATAACTCTAAAACGAGTAGCCTCAGAGCGGTGAAATTTTGTACGTAGGACTATTATAACATGTAGATGTGCACCTCCAATTTTGGTTGCAATCGGCCGCACCAAAAGTATATAAATATATGTATATATATACTCTGTTACCCGGCTCAGTGATCTCAGTTTCTTTATTCTTATATATTTGTAAATTGCGCATCTTTTGCTTTAAAAATGATAGAATTATGTTGTTTTTATCTTCCTGTTAAGGGTTTTTATGCATTTAGTAAATCTGCATGCAATATTTGTGGAGTTATCAATCAACAATTTAAAAGTTGTTTAAGTTCAGCTAAGCCTAATTTTTTAAATATAGCAGCCATATTTATTTACATTTGAAACTTAGCAGACTAGTGGACTTGTTGCCAATCTAGATAAACTAAGCTTCGAAACAATAAAGCAACATCACCTTTTATTATTGCGAATTAAATCATGCTTAATCCATTCTGGAATTTATTCGAGGAAATAAGTGTTTCATATTTACTTCGTAATTTTTAATAAAGATATTTTGAGTATTTATGTATTTTTGCCTTGTGGGGAAGTCAGAACTGAATTAATTGAATGAGAAATACCGAATCGTCTGTGAACAACTGTTTCTTTTTCGTTTTGTTTGCTTAATTTCTTTTACACATCGTTTTAAATTTATTATGGTATTCGAATAGAACCGATTTTGATGTGGCAACGATTAGATTATTCTTCAAATGATATAAATTTATATGTATTCTGAATTATAATGTGGACGAAATGTAACACTGTTAAGTGTACCTAGCGCCAGAGTGTCGCAATGGTAAACAAATATAGTGAATTTTAAAGAGTGCGGTTATTCTATTGTGGTTTATGCACTATCGACGAAGTAAATTTAATTCAATCCAATTTGAAATACAAGAACAAATGCGTATAATTTAATATTCCGTGCAAGGAAGTCATGTGGTGTACACATCAGGTTTTTAAAAACTGTGAAAACGACAATTTTCGCCCTCATTTTTCCGAGTGGCAAGAGTCTTCCACGCTGGAGATAAAAATCTGCTTTACTTCGAGAAGTGTCGCCATTGCTCGCTTTCACATCGTAGAGGTTGTTACTAAAAAATTTGTAAGTTTTACAAAATATGAAATAAAAATAACATTGCCAAGCATTAAGCATATTAGTATTATTATAGAAGGTCATATTCGGACGCTAAAGAAAGCAAGCGATTGCATGTGACTCTACTGTATGTCGAAAATTGTTCGCTAATGTTAGCATTTTAAATAAATAGCTACTGTTCACAACTTTTTGTTTCCGGTTAGTACAATTGAAACGATATATTATTGCCACGTTAGTGCTTCGTTAATTCTGAGAAAATGTTGTCGTATTACATTAAATTTAAATCATGAGGTCATACGTATTAACTTGGTGTCAAAAGTTTTTGTTTCCTGTTCCAGCAATAAAAAAATATATTTATGAATTTAATTGTTGCTCGGAAAGAATGAACTAATTTCTTTAATAATGAAATGTTTTCATACATTTGCTTTTCAGATGTACGTAGATTTATTTATTAGAATAATTAATATTTGTATTAAGGGATATTGCTTATTTCATTGTAATTTTGTTATACGTCATAACTTTTTTTTATGAAGTTGTTCTGCAGAGTAAAATTCTACGCAGTTTTTAAAATTTAACGTTTGGTGTTCACTCGGTACATTTAAAAGCCAGACGAAGGCTGGCAGCGAAGCTGCTAGTTTAATAAAGGGAAGACACAAAATATTAAAGAAAAACCCTTTTGAACATAATTTAAAATCTGAAACCTTTCAGATTTTTTTTAGAAATAAATAATTTGTTATTGCCTTTGTAAAATTTTTTTGGGGGTGGGATCGACCCTCGTAATATGTCAATAATGAATATGATTGAATCAGTCTGTAGAAAATAATAATAGATGTGTTTCTTTTACAGCGCGTTCAATGAGTTCGTGTTGTGCAAGTACATCCATGTCAGCCAGGACTGCGGACAGGAAGCTGCCGATTTCCTCCAACAGCATCTCGACCGCATTTCCAGCCCACTCATACACGAGCATTGCGCCCATTACACCTATGCCAGGGACTCTTGCACATCCTCCTTCGCTCCAATTTTTAACAGGGACGCAACTTCCTTACCATTTCTTACCATCTTGATAGCAACACTGTTGAAAGTTATCTCTTGGAAACATGACTTATAAACGAAGGCGAATGGCAGAGAAATCTGAGCCCACGTAAACTTTATAGTCCTGTGTGACTAAGAAAATCCAGATTTATTTTTATCGGTGTTTCAGGGTCGTGTTCTACAAGACTATCTTTTCCTACCGTCAGCCCCTTTAATAAATACGTAAAATAAAAGAACGAACTTAAAAAAAAATAGCTATATGGTTCGTAATTTCGTTTAATGAATTACTTAATAAATTCCATATGAGGCTAGAAAACCAATTTCTGAGAGTATAATTTTTGAATGAATGAAGTTTAACCATAAACGAAAATTTAGTTTAATTAAAAGGGGTGTTGGAACCCCAAAATCTTCAAAAAATTGCGATTTCGGATTTTTGCATTTCCAAATTCTCTATATTCTTATCTTTCTAAACATACCATTCTTTAATCTCTATGAAAATTAGAACTGTGAAAAAATCTAGTTTTAATATGTCATCGAATGCTTTGATCAATGAGGATTTTTGTATAAAAACGCGTTTTTCTCCAAACGTGATTTTTTTTTTTTTTTTTTTATATTCGATGTACCTTTTCTCAGGAACTACTGCTCACAGGTATCTAAAATTTTTATGGCTTATTTATTAGGTTTCCTAATATTTACTGAAATAAGCTTTCTGTGATAAAATTAGAATAAAAAATTTTAAAAAGTAATTTGTGTGAGGAAAGTGCTAAATTTTAATATGCATAACAAAATATTCTGTAAATTACTCTAAAATTCAAAATGTTTTAAAAGTTCATTTCAGTATAATCAGATAGGTATACTTTAATTACAAAAAAAATTTCCAGCGTGTATCTACAGCAGATTTTGAGAAAAGGTACATCGAAAATGGCCAATTTAACATTGTCGGTATAGGTGTTTCTGATACCCCTTAAAAAAAGGATTAATTTAGTTAAAATAAAGTTTAAGCAAAATGATTTTTATTTAGTTAATTTAGTATAAATTTTAGTTAAGTTAGTATAAATCATTAAATGATATTTCAGCTAAAATGACTAAAAATGGCTCATTCATTCACTTTTACCATTTGCCGACTTTAAGATAGCTTAAACCTTCAAGAAATTGTAAGCACATTTACTAATTTATATTTTCTTTTAAACCTTGTTAATTACAATAATCAATGCTATCAGGTAATTTTTAGAACCCTTTTAAGAATTATAAGGGTTTAAAAAAGTGAGAATAATTTAAATTTTTGTTTCTGACTGTGATATATCTAAACGTAAGTAATCACAAGTTGTGTCATATATTAAACAGATATGATATTAACTTATAATATAATCAACTGTTTGTGTTTACATATTTGTTCTATGATAATCATTACACAGGGGTTGTAATATTTCTAATTTTATCTGCTAAAAGTGATTGAATTTAATGTGAGTCCGGAAACGATAACGATGTTATTTTCTCTTGACATGACTTTTGTTATTTTTCTGTTGAGATTTACATATTCATAATTTCTGTAGAACACTTAATTCTGCCGTTTAATTAAAATTGATTGAGTGAAAGATTCAACTTGATAAATTTTAAAGATACAGGAATGATGAAAAGTGCCAATACATTGCAAAGTAAAGGAGACTGTTTTAACTGCCTTTGAAACCACATTGCACTTCGTTACTATATAGGAAAACCATGACTCCTCTATACAGTCAAAGCATTCAACTGCGGAAATGCAATTCGGCCATCCTTCCGCAGCTTTAGCGTCTTAGCCACTAGTCGGCAAATTTTCATTCGCTTTTCAGCATCATTGAACATATCTGATCACACAAAATGTATGCAAAAATGGTAGTTGGTCTATTAAAAAAAATCTGATGTGTACAAGACATGACTTCCTTATACGGAATATTAAATTATACGCATTTTTTCTTGCATTTTGTTTAAACTTATTGGATTGAATTAAATCTACTTCGCCGACAGCGCATAAACCACAATAGAATAAATGCATTCTTTAAAATTCTATTTGTTTACCATAGCGACACTCTGGCGCTAGGTTCACTTAACAGTTCATATTAAAACTCAGAATGCACAAAATTTATATCATTTAAAGAATTATCTAATCGTTGCCACAGGTTCTATTCAAATACTATAATAAACCTAGAACGATGTATAAAAGAAATTAAGCAAACAAAACAAAAAAGAAACAGTTTTTCACAGACGATTCAGTATTTCTCATTCAATTAATTCAGTTCTCACTTCGCGACAAGGCAAAAATACATAAAATATCTGCATTAAAAATTACGAAATAAATCTTAAACACATATTTCCTCGAAAATATTCCAGAAAGGATTAAGCATGATTTAATTCGCAATAATAAATGAAGGCTTTATCTTTGTTGTCGCGAATTGCACACAGATTTACTGAAGGCATAAAAACCTTAACCGGAAGATAAGAACAACATAATTCAATCATTTGTAAAGCAAAAAATGTTGCAAATTTACAAACATATAAGAGCAAAGAAACTGAGATCACTGAGCCGGGTAACAGAGTGGATATATATATAAATATATTTATATACGCTTGGCGCAGCCAATCGCAAGCAAAATACGAGGTGCACATCTACATGTTGTTGTAGTCCTATATACAAAATTTCAATGTTCTGAGGCTACTCGTTTTTGGAGTTATGCGAGATACGTACGTACATACGTTCGTACACAAGCTACGAAAAATTCTCTTCAGAATTCATTTTAAAGCAGTTTTATAATTTTTTTGGAGGAAAAGAGTCTTTTATTCTGTCCTTACGTACAGATATAAAGCAAAAACATCGTTAAATTGCATTCGAAAGCTGTCAAAATGGATATTTTCGTTGAAATATGCTGCCTGAAACTTTTTGCGATTACAATGCTTCCTTTTTACTTTGCACAAGGAAGTAAAAATCCAAGTAAAAATGTGCGCATTACATGAAATACATCAAATACAGATGACTTCCTTGTACAGCCTATTAAATTAAGCACATTTTTGCTGCATTTCATTTATTTCGGCCCACCAGCGGCCGAGCGGTAAAGTCGCTGAACACTGGTAGTTCGGTCCGAGGTTCGAATCCCGCGAACGGGCTGGCTGCATGGGCGTTTTCGTGGTTTTCCCCATGTGTAACGTGTATACGAGCCAGTTTCCCTTAGAAAGTCCTTAGGGATATTATATTTTTGGGTAAGCATTAAAGATGAAAATAAGCAATGCCCTCGCCGGGACTCGAACCTCGGACCTTCTGGCAAAGAGTTGGTGATAGGGCCGGAGCCGCAATACTTAGCAAGGTTAGGCAGGTCTCGTCACTCTGTGAAGTGCATCTTCAGTGGATTCCTTCCCATGTTGAAATATGGGGGAATGAAATGGCAGACATTCTTGCGAAGGAGGCTTCTGAAGAACCTTTGCCAATTATCAATTCACTGACATATCTTGAACCGCATTCCATTAGAAGACATGCTGACAGTCAAATTTGGCTCGTTCCCCTGAGTCATTCCCAGTGTCAAGCTGATTGTCCTGGAAGATCCCTTGCTATGGATTGCGAAAGATGTGTTCAGACAACACTTTCCCGATTCTTCAGTGGGCACCTGAGGGGACTTACTTTTGAGAGTGGTATCAGGATGCACCCAATTTGTTCTAAGTGCCACAGTGCACTCGCATCACCGGCACGTATCCTTGAGTGCCTGGAGTTGTCTCTTGTGGACCTTTACGTGTCTCCTAAGCTTGATTTCGATTTTTTAAAGGTCAATGGACTCGTGGACCTCGTCTAGTATGTTCCTAGGCATGGAGATTAGTAACAAAAACAACAACTTCGAATACGCGCCGAGTCTGCTGACCATTACGCAACAAAGGCGTGCTGAGAAGGCGGGCGGGAGAAATATCTTATATACCCCCTTTTTAAAGGGCGGCTGGGATTAGGAAACCCAATCGCAAATCCTGGTGGTGGAGAATCATCATCCGTCACCTTCTTTAGTTCGGGCGCCACTTCAGAGACATTAAGTTTTTTCGAAGCAAGCGAGATGAAAAATGGGCAGTGCTGTTGCACGGACTCGAACCTCTAAATTCTTGATACCCGTCGTGTGTGCTAACCATTACACCGGGAAGGCATGCTAAGAAGGCGGTAGAAATAACTTACCACTCATTTTCGCATTCCCCTTCATTTTAAGAGGACTCGTACACCTTAAAACCCATAAGATCTTCGAATATGTGACTGTTGCAAGAATTGGGGTAACTTATTTATTTTAAAAGATATTACTTCCAACGTTTTACAGCTGACTACATAATATAGCTGCTTTCTGAAATAGTCATCAGAAAGTTTGTGTTGCCACAAATATTTTTATAATTAAATCCGCTTTTTGACAAAAATTTCGTCATGTTTCCACCTTGCGCGCACAGTGTAAAACATTCTGTTGCATAATTTAATTCCATATTTAATATATAGCTTTTATAACATTTGGAAACTACTATGAACCAAAAATTCTAAGAATTTCATGTTAAATTTTTATCTTATTTCGAGTCGTGTTTATAAAATGTGTTTTATTAAAAAAATCTGTAATGTTTTCGTGCACAAATTTTTTTAATATTAAAATATTCATCAGATTTTAGGTTCAGTTAAAAAATAGGGTTCATATAAAGAATTCCATCTAATTTCAAGTATGTACAATTAGCCATTTTAAAAATATCGTGTGCGCAAGGTGGAAACGTGACGAAAACTTTTGTCACAAAGCGGATTAAATTACAAAAATATCTGTGGCAACACAAACTTTCAGGTTACTAGTTTCCATAGCAGCTATTTTATGTAGTCAGCTGTAAAAAGTTGGAAGTACTTGATTTTAAAATAAATAAAATATTCCAATTCTTGCAAAAGTCACATATTCGGTCAAGGGATTTAAGGTGTATGAGCCCCCTTAAATTAATGTTCCGTAATGCGTTTTGCTAGCAGAAACTGATTCCTTTAGATGCACCGCTTACTTCCCTATTATTCTCTAATTTGTTTTAACCAGGTCAGTATAAAGACTGAAACTAGATATATCTAATACATTTATCCCTTGAGAGAGTTTCACTAAAGCAAATTCCTTCAGATTAAATTTTCAATTTTTTTTTCTTTCGAATTTAACCCGTTCAGGACGAGCGTCGCGTGTACGCGAAGAGCTCCGATCAATCTCTACAGCAGAGTGTGGCATATATGTAACATGAAAACTGAACGATATATTTGAATTTTCAAATGCCAGCAGATGGTCCTAAATGGTAACGGTTTTCACATCGGTTAATTCGCGGGAAGGCGCGTGGGGTGTATTATACCCCAACCCTACATAAAAGTGGAATATTCCTAACTTGTGAAACTGAAATTCTGTGCTGCTTTCAGTTTCTGAAATTCTGTGCTGCTGAGTTTCTAGTTGTGGTTGACTTTCAGAACCGCTTTTTCTTTGCCTGTGTGTTTAAGAAAAATATTTATAGGTATTTTGTTGGAACGGGGGTATGACACACCCCACGCGCTTGTCCGCATAAGTGTTTTTCTGACTGAATATTTAGTTCAGAAATTTATTTCTAGAGTGTAACAGTAAATATTTCTACTCGCAAGTGATTTTAAAGTACTTGACATTAAATTCTAATAAATTTCTAACTGCATGTAAAAAAAATGAGTTCCTATGAACTGGAGATGCAACACGTGTGAGATTTATTAGAAATATTTGAAAGCGATGAAGATTGCATTTCGGAAACTGAAGATGAAACTAAGAATATTTTCTACAATGTTTTGGTTTCGAAAAAGATAAAACATTAATTCCTGATGTTCCTAAAAAAGGAAAAACTGTTCTTATGCTTTATATAACGATCATTATAACATTATATAACGATCATACTATAGATGATACTATTGGAGAAAATAAAACGTTAGGAATTATATGTTTTAATAATATGACTAAAGGAGCAGTGGATATGGGGGATGAAATGTCAGTCAATTATTCAATTACCAGAATAACGAGAAGGTGGCCAATGGTAATTTTCTTTCCTGCACTGAATGTTGCTGTAATAAATGCTTGAATTATATTACATTGAACTGCTAATCCACCAACAAGAAACATAAGTCTGTTTTTGAAGGACTTAGCATTACAATTAATGAAAAAAAAAGTATTGAACAAAGATCAGAGATTAATACTTTTCCAAGAAATTGACGTACTGCATGCAAAACAAAAGCAGAAGTTTCGATGAAGAATTAAAACGAATACATGAAATTAGAAACAACTAAGTATGAAAGATGTGTTAAATTTTTTTCCCTCGCGCCAAGGACAGAAGAACGTGAATGCAATGTTTAAAATGTGAAAACATTCTGTGCCAAGAACACATGAATGTATTTCGTTCAAAGTGGGAAGAAATAAAAAAAGCATGGTGTATTAGAGATGCAATGAAACGTACAGGCATGATGTTTATTATTTTCATTTATCTTAATTTTAACTCTAAGATTATTTCGGAACTTAACACGTTACACATGGGGAAAACCACGAAAACGCCCATGCATCCAGCCCGTTCGTGGGATTCGAACCTCGGACCGAACTACCAGTGTTCAGCGTCAGTAATTTCCCAAAATTACTATTAAAATAAATTATGTTTTGATTTTAATGTAAAAACTCTCCTGGTATTTCATACCTGGATTTGTTTTCTTTTGGTATATTGCCTTAATTTCGTTGACATATTTTAATATATACGTATATATACGTTCTTACAGATATCACAATAAATATTCTAGGCCGTATATATACGGCCTTGCCGCTTAGAGGGTTTTAATGTAAAAATCCTCAAATATCAAAAGATTCGATGACAAATTAAAACTAGATTTTGTTTTACAGTTCTAATTTACACAGAGATCAAAGAATGGTATTTTTAGAAAGATGAAAGTGTATAGAATTTGAAAATGCAAAAATACGATATCACCATTGAAGATTTTGGTTTCCAACACACTTTACAGAAGATGCCTGATGGAAGAAGTTCGTTTTTACAACGTCACACGCATCTTCATAAGCCTTATGTTGACATTATAAGTCTTATGTTGACAGTATAGCATATATGTTATAGAGGCCTCGTCTGCGTTTTTTCACAGAACTGTTCCATCCAATGGCGTGCAGCGCCATTTGTCGGTCACTAAAATCCACACCATATTTCAAGCTCTTCTTCTAAAATTGTGCTAAAGTGAGCAAACATTACTTTTCCTTATTGCTTTAGTATTGTACCGTGCATAACTTAAGCATCCAATAACTTATTACTTTACTAAGAGACGATCGTCAAGACAGAATCGTCGTCTTTACTTTCGTCTTATTTTAATTACATATATTTACCCTAAGTAGATTACATATATTTAGACTTTTGCAAACTGTACTATATTTCCTCCGTTGTATTGGATGCCAAAACGCATACTGATGAAAAAGATCGCTAATTATGTTTGCTACATTGTAGAAACAACTCAAACTGCAAAATTATACAGCACTAGGATAAATAGTTAGGATAAGAAATACACTGCTCGCCATTGTGTAAAGTTCCTAATAGCAGTTGCATAAAAATTGTTATTATTAAGAAGCGATTTGATTTAGAAGAAAGATGATGACGCGTTGCCGATTTGTGAAGAAAATGTTTTAGTTGCACCATTATAAAAGAAAGCAAATGAAGTAATCTAGCATTTACCTCAATCTACATATAGATAATTACGAAAGTTTTATTCCTTGTTTCATAAACGTAGTCCTAACAACATGAACTGAGCACATAAACAATTTTATTTTCTGGGACTGTTTTTTTGCTGTCATCGTTCATATTCAGTTAGCTATTGTAATCTGCGAAATAATTATGTGAGTATGTTTTCTCTAGGTAATATTTGTAGTTAAATCTACAAAATAGACATATTATATGCAATGCATAGCATACAAATGAAATAGTGAAACATTCTAAAGAAAAGTTTTCTGAAGAGGAATGTTCGGGAATTGACATAGATTGATATTCATATGACATAGATTAAGTAACTAATAAACTATTTGGAAAATTCAGTATTATGTGAGAAAAAAAATCTATTTGGTAGAAGCAGTGTACAATAACAATACGGATTTACTTTCAGGGATATGCATTCTTTAGAAACATTCTAAAGAATGCTTTTTTGAAGATGAAGTTTCAGGGATTAAGATTCACTTGGCATAGATTAAGTAACTTATTGAGAGGAAAACACTGGTTCGGAAAACTAATAAACTATTTCAAAAATTGAGTATTACAAGATGCATTTTGTAGAAGTAGTATACAATAAAGAATACAGATTTACATTCGAAAGCTACCTGGAGGAAAAAGACAGCAGGTTTCGAGGAAAAGAATGGCAGGTATCCATTATCTACACACAGCATTTCTTTATATTCTTTCTATTTTTACATCCTTGTACAAAGTAAAGGAAAATTAAAAATTTCCCCAGCAAATACAGAAAATTTCCCGCAGCAATTCTCTATGTTCCTTCTATTTTTACTTCCTTGTACGAAGTAATCACGAAAAATTCTGGTGTCATATTTCAAAGAAAATATCCATTTTGACATCTATCGAATGCAATTTAACCAGGTTTCAGCGTGACATCTGTACCGTAAGGACAGAACAGTCTTTACGTACAGTGGACCTTTAAGGGACTTTCCCCCCAAAAGAATTATAAAACTGATTTAAAAAGGATTCGAAAGAGAGATTTTTTCGTGGCGTCTGTACGTACTCGCATAGCTAAAAATGAATGTATCTGTGTGAATGTATCTCGCATAGCTAAAAATCAAGTAACCTCAGAACATTGAAATTTTGCATGAAAATGTCAAGGAGTGAAAATGTCAAGGAGTGAAAATATCGAAGTGTAAAAATGTCAAAGAGTGAAAATGTCAAGGAGTAAAAATGTCAAGGAGTGAAAATGTCAAGGAGTGAAAATGTCAAGGAGTGAAAGTGTCAAGGAGTGAAAGTGTCAAGGAGTGAAAATATCAAAGAGTGAAAATGTCAAGTGAGAAAATGTCGAAGAATCAAATGATCACCTGGAAAAATTTATTAAAGGATATCTTATCTACATCGAAGTGTACTCAATGTCAGTGAGAATGTGAAAAATGTCATGGTCGATTAAATGTGGCGAAATATACATCATAATTGTTCAGAAATCAGTAATGAAAAAAAACCCACAACTTTTATGCATCGTTCTAGCTTATGAACGAAATATAATACTGTTAAGTGAATCTAGCGACAGAATGTCGCTATGGTAAATAAATAGAGTGAATTTTAAAGAATGCATTTATTCTGTTGTGGTTTATGCGCTGTCGGCGAAGTAGATTTAATTCAATCCAATAAGTTTAAATGAAATGTAAGAAAAATGCGTATAATTTAATATTCTGTACAAGGAAGTCATGTGGCGTACACATCAGATTTTTTCCAATTAAGTTCTCAGATTTATATGTCGTCAATATTTATACTTCACAAAAGATAAATAGGATTCCTCTTAAAAGTAGTTTTGTTCAAAAGATAAACATACCTTTATATGAAGCTTTCAAGTATACGCTTTCTAACGTCTTTAGAAACAACCTTAGGGTTTTTTCAAAATTTTTCTGTTCCCTTAATTTGTTTTATGGAAGCACATTATAAAATATTTTATAAAATGATAAAGAAATCCTGAAAAATATTAATGATATATTTTTAAGGTATATGAGTTTTTCCTTTGTTGCATGAGATTAAATTTATGTTTTCTGTGTTAGAACACGAATGATATTATATATGCACACAAATAAACACTCATTGTTGTATTATCGTATACTAAGACGTGAAAATAAAAAGTAGACTTTTTATAGTAGCATGTTTGCATTTTATAATATGCCTTTAGTAAATCTGCATGAAATATTTTTAAGAGTTATCAACAATTTAAAAGTCGCTTAAGTGCGGCTAAGCCTAATCATTTTTGCGATGGCGTACATGTTTGTTTACATTTGAAATTTAGCAGAATAGTGGATTTGTTGCCAATCTAGAGAAACTTAGCTTCACAACATCAAAGATAACGCCTTCTTCTATTATTGCGAATTAATTCATGTTTAATTCATTCTGGAATTTATTCGAGGAAATATGTGTTTAAAATTTACTTCGTAATTTTTAATATAGATATTTTGAGTTTTTATGTATTTTTTTGCCTTGTCGGGAAGTGAGAACTGAATTAATTGAATGAGAAATATTGAATCGTCTGTGTAAAACTGCTTCTTTTTTGTTTTGTTTGATGAATTTCATTTATACATCGTTTTCGATTTATTAAAGTATTTGAATAGAAGATATGGCAACGATTAGGTAATTCTTCAAATGATATAAATTTTCTGCATTCTGAGTTATAATATACGAAATTTAACCCTGTTAAGGGAACCTACCGTAGAGTGTCGCTATGGTAAATAAATATGGTGAATTTTAAAGAGTGCGTTTATTCTATTGTGGTTTATGCGCTATCGACTAATTAGATTTAATTCAATCCAATAAGTTTAAATTAAATGCAAGAAAAATGCATATGATTTAATATTGCGTACAAGGAAGTCATGTGGTGCACCCATCAGATTTTTTCTTTTGCTTTTTAAATATACCGACATCGCTTTTTTAGTTGCTGCTTTGTGGCTAATTTTATTCTTCCTGTTAATTATACTTCTTGCTCCGAACAAACTTTTTTCGCACTTCTGAATAAGCCACTCTGAAAAATGTTTTAAAAGCTTTCTGAAGTTGCTACTTCCAAAAGTAAAATTAAAAATATTTTCCTAAATTTAATTTTAATTTTTTTTGTCATAGCACTTAAGCAAATTTTATTTTTATAGCAATGAGTTTTGCTTCTTTATAATGTTTCCTATTATTGTTGTAGAAATAATAAAAACAAATGTGTTTCTTCTTTTCCTATCTCATTTCTGTTGAAGCAATATTTTGATTTTATTTGCTTAATGCATTACTTTTTTTTTTATTCTGTTGTCAGAATATTATATTTTCACATTGTTGCTGAAGAAACATGATATTTTCGATTTTATAAAGATAAATTTGTAGAGAAGAACAAATTAAAAATGATCCAGTTTTTGCTACATTAAGAATATGACTCGATCTCAATCACCACGAAGCTTCTTGCAGTTTCCTGGAAAACGTTAAATTTGCTTAATTCTTCTGGAGTTAAATGAAGCGTTTGATGCAGAAATATTGTTTCAAAGAATTAATAAAAGCATATTATAATAAAGTCAGTTTTATTTTTTTAATGAAAAGCGTTTTCTAAAATCACATTTGGCAAATCAAATCTCTTTTTGGTTTTCGTCGTTGCCAACAAATTATTTAAATTTTCTCTCCTTTGATTCTATAACTTTTTACATGAAAGCTGCGAAGAAAGCTTTTATAATAATTTATTCAAAAATTTAAATAATGGACTTACAGGGATCCTGTATGATACAGATGCCATACATACAGTTTTTTTTTTTTTTTTTTTTTTTTTTTTTTACGTAAAGTTTTAGTTAGATTATTAGATTGTAGAGACATTAGGTATTTTTTGGAGCAGACAAGATCAAAAATTAGCAAACGCCTTCGCCGGAAATCGAACCACTGACATCTGGAATATCGGCCCAGAGTGCAGAACCACTACACCACGAAGGCTCTCTAGGAAGGCGGGAGAAATACCTTATATACTCCACCTTTTAAACGGCGACTGGGGTTTTTAGGGGACCCAATCGCCAAATCCTGGGTGAGGAGAATCATCATCTATCAACCTTTTTTAGTTCGGGCGCCACTGTAGGGACATTAGGTATTTTTTGGAAACAGGCAAGATGAAGCATTAGGAAAGATCTTCGCCGGGAATTGAACCGCAGACCTCTCAATAACGCGCCGTGCGTGCAGACCACTACACCAAGAAGGCACGCTAGGAAGGTCGGAGAAATACCATATAAGATATAATTATGATTTTCTTCAGTAACTCGGACATTGCACTTCTGTACGTCTTGTTTTCTTGCCCATTGCTTGTGAACAGTAATTTATATTAATTTCTGCTTAATTAGGTTGGTTAATTATTTATTTTTAAAGCATGTAATAATTAACAATGTTAACGATAAAAAGTGAGGAATATATATTTTGAGACTACGCCTGCAGAGCCATTAGGTACTTTCTCCAGGCAGGAAAGATGAAAAATGAGCAGTGATTTCGATAGACCTCGGACCTCTCGAATACGTGCCGAGCGTGCTGACCATTACACCACGAAGGCATGTTAAGAAAACTGGAGAAATACCTTATATGCTTTTTTATCGCATCTTGAAATGATTCGTTTCTATCCATGGGCAGCTAAGCTTCATGAATTCTAAAATAAAATACAGGTGGCATTTCGATAAATTCCATGTAAATAGTTGTCATTAAAGTTTCTTCTTCAATCACAAATTATCTCTTTTACAAATTTGGTGATAAACTCAAGCTCGAAATAATCCTCGCAAAATTATGAAATAATCAATAAATAATTTTAACTGGAACTCAATTTCGAGACACTGAACCGTGCCATCTTCTCGAAGCAGGGCATCATGATAATCACATTTAATACATCTCAAGCAATATCGGATCACGTTTAATTTTGTGGATGGAAGAGTACATAACCCCGTATGCACAAATCTCTTTTAAATGAGTTAAGAGTTTAATTTCCTGAGAAGCAATTAGATCCTGAGAAGATCGAAATATTTTCAAACGAAAAACGAACTCAGCGTATAGCGGGTTCGTCAGAAAACTGTATTATGCAATTTAGAAGACGGTGTCTGTCTATTGGTTTCAGACGTTAGTTGAATTATGTTTGCAGTGTGTCGTATAGTGTTTGCCCATCGCAAGTGGGGAATCCGGTGATCTTTGATATTTTTGGCGACTTTTATGACGCTAAGAATGGCGCCAAGAAACTATCTTTCCAAAATGGCTGTCATCCAAAATAACGCCGAAAAGGTATGATACGGTAAACAAATAATATACATAATGGAAATCATGTAGTCCCGGAAACGATCTCGGTATTGGCGACGCCACATAAACTCCGCAAATAACACAAAATGTCATCCGACGACTGCGGAAGATTCCGCTAACGGAAGCTCGCGCTTGATGTGGCTCCACATGCCCTTCATGGTGTTGCTATCGACTCCCGTTTCGAACGCCTCTCTCGCGACAAGCACACTGATAGACATTCAGTTGTCCATTAAACTCGATCAGACGCATATTTTTCGTACAAAGACACTTATAACATATTTCTCCCGCCTTCTTAGCATGCCTTCGTGGTGTAGTGGTCTGCACGCTGGGCGCGTATTCCAGAGGTCCGTGGTTCGATTCCCGACCAAGGCATTGTTCGTTTTTCACTTCTTCTCCTTCCAAAAGAAACCTAATGTCTCTATAGTGGCGTCCGAACTGAAAGGTCGGTGGATGATGATTCTCCGCCCACAGGATTTGGCGATTGGATCCCCTAAAACCTCAGTCCCCCTCTAAAAGGGGATATATCGGGTGTTTCTTCCGCCTTCTTAGCATGCCTTTTTGATGTGATGGTCTGCACGCTAGGTGCTTATTCCAGAGGTCCGTGGTTCGATTCTCGGCGAAGATATTGCTGATTTTTCATCTCTTCTGCTTCCAAATTACCTCATGTTTCTACATGCTAACAGAGAACTAACGCTAACAGAATAAAGAGAACTAATTAAACAATTATTCATCCACCAGTCAGCTATAGCCTCGTTACCCTTTCGCTCTAAATCATGAAAATAAAAGCGAGTATTTATCTTACCAAACACACATTTTTGTGAAAATGACAGGAGATTGATTAATTAGAACCAGGACAATGATTAATTAGATATAACGAAAATCAAAGGTTAATTAACGGCAATTAAAATTCTAATAATTCAAAATACGGTCAAAATTCAAAATATGTGATTTATAATATGTGATATATGAACAACAAATCATGTTGCTCTCAGTGACTAACCTAAGACGATCCAATCGGATTAAACTTGGAACAAACTTTGGCACGTAACAAAAATATGGCTGCCATTACATGGAGGAAATTAGAGTGGGTTCAGCATTGCCAGAGAACCGATGGCAGTGTTGGTATTTGGCACCAAATCAAAGGGCACCGTTTTCTATACCAAAACTGAAGTCGATACTCTCCAGACTGTAACATGTGACGTATGACGTAGGATAGTAAACCAAAATAGACCCCTGGGGGGAGACTCGAAGGAAGTCGTGTGGAATAGGAAGTCGGTTATACTGGAGGCTCTGCATCACAGAATTAGACCGTGAAAGCAGCATATGCAGCAGTCCCCGTGGAAACATTTACCAGTGATTTTTCAAGTAACCGCATCCTGGTGTGCTGTTTGTCAGAACTTTAATTGCCACCACGTTGTCCATCTGGGCATTATAAGTAATCGTACTGGTGCAGGTGCAAGAAAATTGTATGAAATATACCATAGTACGATTATATTAATGTAATTAAAGTTCGATGCTAGCGCACAATAAAGAAATTTTTTTCAATAAAATTTGTATACGTTTTTTGACGGACATTTTATTTTAGATTTTCTTCGTTTTCTTTCATAATCCGAATTCTTTGTCTTTTCTTGTTTTATAGGTAATTGTATTGAGAGTTACACGTTTCCTTGTTGGGTGCGAAATTGTTTGGTACTTTGGTATTATCTCAACTACCTTAATAGAAGTCACCAAATTTTCAGAATGTGCCAAATTCTGGCAACCGTGCGCATAACCATTCTTCCGGCAACCATGCTCATAACGGTCAGCAACTGCGCTATTTTTGTATGCATTCTTTTTTGTTGTATTCCAAGTTCAGATGGTTTTTATAAAAAAAATCGTTCTTTTTTTACTTCCTTGTACGAAGTAAAAAGGAAGTATTGTAATTGCGAAAAGTTTCAGGCAGCATATTTCAACGAAAATATCTATTTTGACCGCTATCGAATACAATTTAACGAACATTTTTCGTGACATCTGTACGTAAGGAGAACATAAAAGACTCTTTACCACCCAAAAAATTACAAAACTAATTTAAAATGAATTCTGAAAAGAATTTTTCTTGGCGCCTGCACGAAGGCCCACCAGCGGCCGAGCGGTAAAGTCGCTGAACACTGGTAGTTCGGTCCGAGGTTCGAATCCCGCGAACGGGCTGGCTGCATGGGCGTTTTCGTGGTTTTCCCCATGTGTAACTTGTATACGAGCCAGTGTCCTTTAGAAAGTCCTCCACGAAGGCATCCCTTCCCTTAGACAGATAGCCCTCAAGGCTTTGCCATAATCACAGACACACACACTCACTTGGCGCCGCTACGTATGTACGTATCTCGCATAACTCATAAACGAGTACCCTCAGAACGTTTAAATTTGGTATATAGAACTATTATAGAATGTAGTTGTGCACCTCCCCTTTTGGTGTCAATCGGTCGCACGAAATGTAAATAAATATGTATATATTATTATAATTATATAAATATATAAATTATATTATAATTATATTATAATATTATTATTATATTATAATTATATATTATAATTATATAAATTATATATTATAAATATGTATAACCCACTTTGTTACTCGGGTGAGCTACTTCATAGTTTTTTATTCTTATGTGTTGGTAAATTGTGCATTTTTTCCTTTAAAAATGATTGAAATAAGTCGTTCTTATCTTCTGGTTAACGTTCTTATGCCTTTAGTAAATCTGCACGCAATATTTTTAAAGTTATAAACAATTGAAAAGTTGCTTAAGTTCTGCTAAGCCTAATCATTTTTGCGATGGCGGACGTGTATGTTTACATTTGAAATCTAGCAGAATAACGGATTTGTTTCCAATCTAGAAAAACTAAGCTTCGCAACAACAAAACGCCTTCTTTTATTATTGCGAATTAAATCATGCTTAATTCATTCTGGAATTTATTCGATTTATATGTGTTTAAGATTTACTTCGTAATTTTTAATATAGATATTTTGAGTTTTTATGTATTTTTGCCCTGTCGGGAAGGGAGAACTGAACTAATTGAATGAGAAATACTGAATCGTCAGTGAAAAACTGTTTCATTTTTGTTTTGTTTTCTTAATTTCTATTATACATCGTTTTAGATTTATTACAGTATTTGAATAGAACATGTGGCAGCGATTCGATAATTCTTCAAATGACATAAATTTATATGCATTCTGAGTTATAATATAAACGAAATATAACGAAGTGAATCTATCGCCAGAGTGTCGCTATGGTAAACAAATATAGTTGGATTTTAAAAGAGTGTATTTATTTTATTGTGGTTTATGCGATATCGGTGAAGTGGATTTAATTCAATCCAATAAGTTTAAATTAAATGCGAGAAATAATGCGTATATTCCATGCAAGGAAGTCATGTGGTGTACACATCAGATTTTTTTGTTATACAAAAGATACATGTGCAAAAAGTGCGTACATGTAAGCATTCATCGATAGTAGAAATTACATGTTATTTTACATAGCATTTTAAATTTAATTCAAAGTGCTTTTTCTCTTGTGGTGCTAAGTAAACCTGTTAAGGGGACGCATACACCTTAAACCCCTTATGACTTCGAATATGTGACTGTTGCAAAAATTGGAATATTTTATTTATTTTAAAAACAATTGCTTCCAACGTTTTATAGCTGACTACATAATAAGTTGCTTTGGGAAAAAGTAATCTGAAAGTTTGTGTTGCCACAAATATTTTTGAAATTTAATCCACTTTGTGACAAAATGTTCCGCCATGTTTCCACCTTGCGCGCATGATATTTTAAAAATGGCTAATTGTATATACTTGAAATTTGATGGAATTCTTTATATGGACACTTTTTTCTAACTGAACCAAAAATCTGATGAATATTTAAATATTAAAAAATTTTATGGAGGAAAACATTACAGATTTTTTTTAATAAAATACATGTTATAAACTCAACTCCAAATAAAATAAAAATTTAACTTGAAGTTCTTAGAATTTTTAGTTCACAGTACTTTACAAATGTAACTAAAGCTGTATATTAAATATGGAATTAAAGTATGCAACAGAATGTTTTAAACAGTGTGCGCAAGGTGGAAACATGACGAAAGATTTTGTCACAAAACGGATTAAATTACAAAAAATATTTGTGGCAACACAAACTTTCTGATTACTGTTTCTAAACGCAGCTATGTTATGTAGTCAGCTGTAAAAAGTTGGAAGCAATTGCTTTTAAAGTAAATAAGTTATCCCAATTCTTGCAACAGTCATATACTCGAAGATCTTATGGGTTTTAAGGAGTCCGCTTAAAGGATGAAAGACTAAAATGAGAGTAAAAGTTAAATGACGTAAGAAATAAGGAAACGGATGGGCACTGAGAGACAAAAGCAGCGAAAGACGCCGTAAATTGCTTTGCTTTTCGCCATAGTAATTAAATCATTGCTGCAATAGCTTATTGCTTTAACTGCAAGGAAATATTTTGGAAACAACAGAAGTCAAGAACTCCACAGGGTTTTAGGGGAAAGAATTTAAATTGTGACAGTTGATGAGATAATGGCATGGCAGATAATCTCTTGGCTTTTAAAACTAAGATGTTACTTTCACGAAGATTTTTCGAAACTGAGATTGCTTATTGCCGCAAACTGTTGGATGTTATTTCATGTTGCAATAGTTTGGGCTACTTTTAATGAAATATTATTTGTTGCTTTTAAGCCTATATTTATTTATAAGGTATTAGATTGTGAGGATTTTAAAAAGATTTCTTCACTACGATCTTGTGGCGTCAAGATTTTGAATTTGTCTGGTGTAGTAAATAACCGGATTTCGAAATTCTAGGCGAAGTTTCAATTTATTTTTGGTCCTATCGCTACCGGTCTCTGCAACTTAAAATACTTTGTTGATTTTAAATGTTTTCATTATTTTTTATATGTGTCTTCAAAATTACAAACAGTTTTGAGACGTCTTATATACGTGTCTGTTTATAATGCAATATTGCATTCTCTCCGTGCGTGATGTTGTGGTACAAGTCGTTAGTATATTCAGTTGGGAAGTGGAAACGCCGTGCTTCGAAATTTGGCGATCGTGATGTCGATATTTCGTGTTTCCTGGCCCGAAATGTCTGATGATCTTGGGTGTCACCGACGTTTAACATACTTATTTAAAATACGGTAAAAGTATAGTTTAGGATACCCCTTCGCGAAACTTGGCGATTTTTGGTGGTACATGGATACCGATTTTGTGCAATTCTTCGACTCGTTATTTTGTCTTGCGAAGCGGCGATTTTTGAGCCAAAAATTTCTGCTAAACAAAGCCAAAATAACAAAACAAACAATTGCACAAACTCGGTATCCATGTACACATCGACTTATTTTCACTTAAAAAAAAAAAAAAAAAAAAATTGCACAAAAATGGCATTGCGCTCTCCTCTGACTTTATCCATGTAGCCGTCGACCTATTTTTACTTAAAAAAATCCCAGAATTGCACAAACCTGCATTGTGCACTCCCTTTACTTTGTCCATGTACACATCGATATATTTTCACTTAAAAAGTCAAAGGAGCACCAAAGTCTATAATACAAGCAAACAAAAAATACATAATCTCAATAAAATACATTTTAAACTAAACAATAAAATAACATAAAAAAAGGAGAAACATGTTATACATTTAAGCACTACCAAAAGCAAATATTCACTCACCATGATTTCCGAGTTCGCTTCGTACACCTAGAGCCACGTGAAAATCAAAATATCAGTCATACTCAAATGACTTTTTTCAAACCAGGTACTCTTTCTGGTGGAAAGCTTCACATAGTGACCATCTGAACCTCTCTTCCTACAAACTCATTCAAACCCATCTAAATAACACACCACAAAAACGCTTACAAAACATCCCATGATTCAAAATTTCCCAGAATGATGCACCCGATTACGTCACAATAGGGTTTTCATAACATTCAATTACTCAGGCTACCATAAATCAAACAACAACTTGGCGATAAATCAAAGAACAATTTTGCCGTAATACAAGGGGTACCTTAAAGTCTACTCTACCCATACTTAGTTGGAATGGTGGGCATGTTTTGCATCTCAACAATCTCTGAAACCCTTCCTCAAAATGAAACCTTTCCTCAAAACTCTTCCTTTATCCTAATCGTTTCTGAATCAAAATCATAGCTAAGTGTACGGATAGGGAAGGTTTTTCATTACACTTATCTTTGTAAAGATTTAAGATTTCTTTCTAAGTTTTCGAGTTTAAGTTTTACGCTTTCTAAAAATCGAAATTTGTAGAATTTTGCACCCAATAAATCAACCGGCCAAATTTCTCAGATTCATGTGTCTCATTATGGAAACGATTTCAAAACGAGCAATGGCAACACTTTAAAAGTTTTCAACTTTCGAAAATGGCGAATAGACGTTTTGGTAGTGATTCTTATAGATATGATAGAGATTAGAGACTCATCATTTTCTCTGAAAAGTATTAGAATGAAATAAATTCCCATGGGAAATATAAAAGCGATTTTCATAGTGCAGCTACCCAACTTAGAAAAAGGAGTTATAAATATAAAACTCCTAAGAAATCAAATGAAACATTTACTTAAATCCGAAAGTTCACATTTGTTGTTTTCAACAAACTAATCTTTTTTTGTAGTGTGGCCCTTATTTACAAATTCCAAGATGAACGTCTCTTTATTTTAGTGCCTGCATAACACTATGATACCTAAATATTCTTACTTCATAACAGCACAGGGTGAGTTATTAAGTTTATAGAATCAGGAAGTAAAAAATAAGCAATGCTGCAGAGGGAATTCGTATTTCGTACCTAGCCATTTACTAGTCGGACGTGCTTTCCAGTTCATATTATAACTCAGAATGCATATAAATTTATGTCATTTGAAGAATTATCCAATCGTTGCCACATGTTCTATTCAAATACTGTAATAAATCTAAAACAATGTATAATAGAAGTTAAACAAAATAAAAAAGAAACAGTTTTCACAGACGATTCAGTATTTCTCATTCATTTAATTCAGTTCTCCCTTCCCGACAGGGCAAAAATACATAAAAACTCAAAATATCTATATTAAAAATTACGAAGTAAATCTTAAACAGTTATTTCCTCGAAAAAATTCCAGAAAGGATTAACCATGATTTAATTCGCAATAATAAATGGAGGCGTTATCTTTGTTGTTGCGAAGCTATGTTTCTCTAGATTGGCAACAAATCTATATCCTGCTGTTTCAAATGTAAACAAGCAATGGCCGCCATCAAAAAAATTATTAGTCTTAGCGGCACTAACAACTTTAAAATTGTTGATAATTCTAAAAATATTGCATATAGATTTACTAAAGGCATAAAAACCTTAACCGGAAGATAAGAACAGCGTAATTCAATCTCCTTCAGTAGAACGGGAGAGAAAGAACGGGTAAGTTCTATTTCTCCCGTTCTACTGAGGCGATTGACGAAATTCAAACTGTGTTTTTCATGTCTCAATAGCGCGACTTACGCCATGTATTAGATTTATATACAGCATTGTTCTAATATAGGTATCCTGACACAAAAGTTGACTTTTACTGAAGTGACATGCCAATTTGTTTTGCATATTTCGATGCTACGAATCAAATTACTTATGCCTAAATATTAAAATTTGCAAAATGTGATGAGAAATTTAAGGAGAATTACAAAAATTTATCTTAGCGCATTTTTCTGTTTACGCCAAGGATAATTTACTTGGGGCAAAATACTAGAGTATTTGCCTTACTATATACTATACTAGACAAATACTAGGTATACAAATACTAGAGTGAATTTTAAAGAATGCATTTATTCTATTGTGGTTTATGCGCTGTCGGCGAAGTAGATTTAATTCAGTCTAATAAGTTTAAATGAAATGCAAGAAAAAATGCGTATAATTTAATATTCCGATGCAAGGAAGTCATGGTGTGTACACATCAGATTTTTTTCTTTATATTTCCCCTTTATAATGTAATTTTTGTATTTAATATTGCTGTTTGAAACATGCAAAATGCAATGGAATGCAAGTGCAATGAAAATATAATGAATAAAATATGTTTTTAAAGTAAAGGAAAATAATTTTAAAAAAACGTTAAAGAGTAAAAGAAAGCTTTTATCACAAAATTGCAAGGAAGAAAAATGAACAAAAATGTAGTTGAAAGATAAGATAATTTACGATACGATGGGGGGGGGGAAGAAATGAATAAATTAAACTGAATAAGAATACTAATGAAAAAATTAAACGAAACTCATATAAGAAAAATACAACGGGATTTGTTTGATATATAAATATGAGCTGTTACACAATACTTGGAAACAAATAAAAGCGAACTCCCGATGTTTACGAGAAACAAATAGTTAAACATCAATTTCGAGTATAAATTAAAAATGTTAATTAGTATATGTAATTCTAAACTAAATTCGGTTTGGAAACATATAAAAACTGAATAGACTATGAACTGATTATCGGCGTGCATTTGCTGCTAAGGCGTATTTTCATCATGACGCAAAAGTTAATATTCCAACATACGACAATTATTTTTAGCTACGAAATCTCATCATAATATGTTTCCCTAGTTTAGGGAAAAGAAACGACAGAAAAGAGAACAAATTCAACAAATTCTTTTATATTATTCCCTAGTCTCTCATCTGAAAATTAACAAAGGCGACCTACAGGAAAAATTGCAGAAGAGTAGTAGTTTCCCTTTACAACGGCAGCTAAAAGGGGGGGGGGTGGAAATGCATTTGGATTTCCCGCCTTTTTAAGTGAAATCTTTCCAATCTGCCCCATCTCTTAAAGGTTAACAAATGGCATTAAATGTCAAACAATAATCCAAACTTTCCACGCCTCATCGTGAGCAGAAAACGAACTACTGAAATTTTCCGGTTCACTGGCGGACCGTCTACTTTCTTCAGGTTTATATTAAGGCTATGTTTCCGTGTATAAACTCATGCCCAGCGGTTCTAATTACATCTTAGGGAAGTCTCAGTGCTACTGTAAGGATCACTGGAGCAGGGGCCCACCAGCGGCCGAGCGGTAAAGTCGCTGAACACTGGTAGTTCGGTCCGAGGTTCGAATCCCGCGAACGGGCTGGCTGCATGGGTGTTTTCGTGGTTTTCCCCATGTGTAACGTGTATACGAGCCAGTTGAAAGTCCTCAACGAAGGCATCCCTCCCCTTAGGCAGATAGCCCTAGTGTGCTTTGCCATAATTAAATACACACCACCACCGCTAGAGCAGGAATGCTGCAACGTATAGGGACCAATATCAATTATCACTTTAACACGCATGTGCGACATGACTTTAACACGCATGACTTTAACACGCATGACTTTAACACGCATGACTTTAACGCGACATGACTTTAACACGCATGTGCAAGGAACAATTAATTAGCTTTAAATACTTTATATATATTATTTATTATTACACTAGCAGCTTCGCTGCCAGCCTTCGTCTGGCTTTTAAATGTACCGGAAAAATGGCTGAAGAGAACACCAAACGTTAAATTTAAAAAACTGCGAAGAATTTTACTCTACAGAACAACTTCTTAAGAAAAGGTATTACGTATAACAAAATTACAATGAAATAAGCATTATCCCTTAATACAAATATTAATTATCCTAATAAATAAATTAACCAACTTCCCTTTGCAAAATCTTAAGAACTCAAATGGTATAAAGGAGGTTAAGAACTATGTTTCCTAAAAAAATCACTCAAAACTTTTCAATATCTTAAAAGCAGTGAAATGAGCAATAAATAACATAAAAGAATACAAAAAAAAAAAAAAAAAACAGAAAATTCTGAAAAGCAAAGTATAATTAATGATATTTTATCTTGTATTTTCAAGATAAAAAAATACAATGAAATAAGCTATATTCCTTAATACAAATATTAATTATCCTAATAAAATTTAACCAACTTTCCGTTGAAGAAAAAAAATCATGCAAAACTTTAAAATATCTTACTAATAGTGAAATATGCAAAAAATAACATGAAAGAAAATTCCGCGCAGAATTTTACTCTGCAGAACAAATTTATCAAAAAAAAATGTATTTTATATATATAAAAAAGGACAATGAAATATGCCAATCTCTTAGTGACACAAGAAATACGATGATACATTGTTGCCAAACCCATATTTCTAAAAGAATGAAACTATTCAAAATGATGCGATTTCACCAAAATCTAACAACAACAATAAGAAAGGAAAATTGTTGCCAAAATCACATTTTTAAAGATGTGAGATGTAAGAAGTGTTTTCGGAAGCTTTATTTAAATTGTTTTTTAAATACAAAATATTATCGTTTTTCCAAATTCTTTTTGTAAAAGCAGTCGCAAGGATGAAAGTTTAACGTGTCCAAAAACCAAAGAAAAATAAACTGTGCATTTTTAAAAATAAACTTTTTTAGAAAAAATCCCGTTGAAAAGGTGTTAAGCTCACCTTGTTAAATAAATTCGTATTCAATCGATTTATTGAAAGACAAAATTTATTTTAAGTTCGTAAAATAGCTAAGTGCCAATGTTTCATGACGATGGGAAAATGGAGTGTGTAAAATGAAATCTCGCTTCCCTATAGCCCATTATATCTCAAAATAATGCGATTTCGTCACAAAACATAAAATTAAAAAAAATTCTAATTCGAATTTAAAAAAAAATCGCTTCGAGGTGCACTGGCTCTTGTCTAGATGTACAAAATGACCTATGTACAAAATGTGTCAAGCAGCGACACCAGACCAACAAAATTATTCATATAATTGATAAGCTAATGGACATGGGTCCAGACTTATGCCATGTGTAAATATAACTGGTAAGTATGTCAGCAAATTTCAATGTAAATCAGTATCATTCAAGCATAAGTAATTTAGGTATGTCTGCGATGTGTGTATATAGTGTGGCAAGCGTGTCCTAATGTATGTTATTATTATTATTATTATTATTATTATTATTATTATTATTATTATTTTATTTTTATCTTTATTGTGCTAGGTGTATACACTAGCTCTGTCTTATTATTCCAAAGCAAATTAAGGTAATGTCATGTAGGTATTTAGAAAGTATATGTATGTAACAGTGCTGGATTGCATGTCAGCAAATATGTATTAACAGAAGCATGTAAATAACTACTAATGTATATCTGCCCTTGTTTAGCAATGTACAATGCTATTCTTGAAGATTCAAAATCACTGGTGTGTGTGTGTTTATGGCAAAGCCTCGAGGGCTATCTGCCTAAGAGGAGGGATGCCTTCGTGGAGGACTTTCTAAGGGAAACTGGCTCGTATACACGTTACACATGGGGAAAACCACGAAAACGCCCATGCAGCCAGCCCGTTCGCGGGATTCGAACCTCGGACCGAACTACCAGTGTTCAGCGACTTTACCGCTCGGCCGCTGGTGGGCCAAAATCACTGGACCCGGGCACTTTGGACGGGTGTCTACCCGGTGGCATTTGGTTCGCGGAACTGCCAACCTTATGGTCCAGGCGTTGGGTTTGGGCGCCTTGTGCAAGCCTCCCATGTGACCTCTCTGACTTTACTCTGTATAAGGGCGGACGTGGCCCTATATGCTAATTAACTTAATAGTAAAGGAGTGGTGGCCACGTCCTCCGTCACTATCACTATCACTGTATATGCCCGGCGTGGTCTAGTGGCCATATTAAATTAAATGCATTGTTCTTATTGCTTAGAATACCTTACTTTGAATAAGCCCATTGGCGGCTCTGGATAATGGCGGACGTGGTGCTGTACTGATGAACCATTAAGGTAAAGGGACAGTGCCCACGTCCTCCGTCACTTATCACTTACTTTGAATAAGAAGTTTTTAGAAGATGTGCCATTCTAGTTTTTCATTCCTTACTAAGTTCGGAAGAATATTTTCCGCTCGGAACTAATGAAGTTGATGCATGTACAGACATTTAACGATAGAGATCCGAAAAAGGATCTTTGTATGAAATTTTAAATTCAAAAATAAAATTTAGTTTAATTAGAGCTGTTATGCCTTAATTTAAAAAGATGCTTTGATCATCAGATTTAATTGTACAGAAGGCTAAAAATGTAAACACAGTGCAATAAAAAATTATTATTAGAATTGTGGCAAAATATGCCACCTAGAGGAAGAAGATGCCTTCATGGAGGATTTTTTTGATAAAAAATGGCTCGTATTCTCACGTCACTTGTGAGGAAAATCACTCAAACTTTCATGCTGTCATCCCAGTCGCTTTGTGTTAACGAAGAATTTGAGTCAAGCCTATTAATCGGAAACTAACTTACGCTTGTGTAAAATGCAGTAAATGCCTCTTAATATTATCATTTGGATATTGTCATCGAATTGCACAACTCCCTCCAGTTTCTATACGAAAACGAGGAAAATTCGTCGCTTATTGTGATCAACAGTTCGGTTAATACGATCTAAAGATGAGAAATACATTTTTTTAAACAAAGGTTCTTTTAAATTTTAATATGGTTTATCAGTAGAGTTTATGTATGGACATGGGTCAAGTGGAATAGCGATACATTTTATAGGACATTAGGTGACTAGATATTGATAGATATAGATTTGTAGGACATTAGACTAACATATAATATAACATATTTCATGTATTTGGAAAGGAAAAAGATTGGTAATGTAATTCTATAAAAATAGTGAAGGTTTTTAATTAGACATAGCGTTAATTAAATGTATTTTATAGTCAATCCCATTAACAGTAAAAAAAAAGAACTTTCTTAAAAAAGAACCTTAGATTATATCTATAGAATAACTGGGAAAATGGGCAACGCTCTTGCCGAGATTCGAACGCCGGTCCTTCCGCCTAAGATTGTGTTTCGAGGCTAAAAGCCCTTTTGGGGAAAAAAGAAATAAGGGAAGAAAAAAAAAATTGAAAGCTTTCAGATTTTACATTACGCACAAAGGGACGTTTTTTTTTAACATTTTGTGTGTTACCTTTATTTATTAAATATCATGTTCTTCGCCCTTAAACCATAAAATTCAATTCAAAAGCTATATCGCAAAATATTTAAAAGAGCATATCTTTCGAATTTCCGACACAGTCTTGCGCGATGAAGATAAAAGTAGTTTTCCTTTTTTCGTACAGTGATGCCATTGCTCGCTTTGAAATCTTTGATTTGCTTAATCAAATCAAAAATCTTCAATGATAGTGATAGCCCTTTTCGCTTGGTTAGATTTTCTTCAATTGTCAAGGCTGTCTTAATGTTAATATAAAATAATATTGAATCGCAATATAACCCCGACAGCTTAGAAAATTTACTACGCCTAATTTGCGTGTTGTCCCTGATTCAACAAATATCGGTATTAAGAAAGGTCATTGCCTCACCACTTTCTTAGTTTAAACCTCTTTTTAAGTCATTTAATTTCTTTAGTCACCCATTCCTTATTAGATTCCAATTCCTTATTCCAATCTGCCCACCAGCGGCCGAGCGGTGAAGTCTCTGAACACTGGTAGTTCGGTCCGAGGTTCGAATCCCGCGAACGGGCTTGCTGCATGGGCGTTTTCGTGGTGTGTAACGTATATACGAGCCAGTTTTCCTTAGAAAGTCCTCCACGAAGGCATCCCTCTCCTTAGGCAGATAGCCCTAGTGTGCTTTGCCGTAATCTCAATAAACGAAACCAAACCAAAACCTTATTCCAATCTAATATGATCCTCATCATGTTTCTATAAAATAAAAGTGTTTTTGTATACATTTTCTTAAATTTCGTTACTGTCATGCATGAATTAACATTGTGCGATATCGGTATCGGTAATGTAATGCCGCGATATTGCGAAGCTTCTTCTGCTTAAAATTGCATTAATGTAAATTTTGAATGAACCCCTGATCATTCGAGGCCGGGGGTAACTAGAATTACAGCGGCGAAATGGCGCTGTGCGTCTGAATTCCTTTTGAGTTGATTGAGTGCTTTTGAGTCTACAACAACGTTGAAGGATAATTTTTATAAGTGAAAACTATGACTGGATTTATACGTGTTTCCTTCATTGTCATGTATTGTTTGTGTCTGGTTTATAACGTGAGCAAGATAATACGTTTTGAATGGGTCATAATTCTGCGCATGTATGAGATATCTTTACTCTTGAAAGTTGCATTTCGACTGGGATGAGTTTAGAGAACACTGACCTAGATAAGGCCTTAATTTAGAACTCAAACTAATATAAGTAACCAATATAAGTTAATATTAGGTTCTAGCTAACTTCGCATAAAAAATTTTTCTTAACACGTTGAGCGCCACGTCAGCCATCAGCCATCAGCCACCATCAGCCATCAGCCACCATCAGCCATCAGCCACCACGTCAGCCATTTTCCGTTTAGGCCGCGTCAGCCAATCTGTGGCTGACACTAGATTTTCCGTTTAGGCCGCGTCAGCCATCTGTGGCTGACACTATATTTTCCGTTTAGGCCGCGTCAGCCATCTGTGGCTGACACTGTATTTTCCGCTTAGGCCGCGCCAGCCATTTATGGGTGACACTATATTTTCCGTTTAGGCCGCGTGAGCCAACTGTGGCTGACACTAGAATTTCCGTTTGGGCCGCGTCAAACATCTGTGGCTGACACTAAATTTTCCGTTTAGGCCGCGTCAGCCATCTGTGGCTGCACTAAACTTTCCGTTTAGGTCGCGTCAGCCATCTGTGGCTGACATTAGACTTTCCGTTTAGGTCGCGTCAGCCATTTGTGGCTGACACTAGACCTTTTCGTTTAGGCCGCGTCAACCGCCGCTAGCTGACAAGCGTGTAACATGATATATAACTATAAAATTTACACTGTTTTATGAAATGACACAAAATTTATTTTAAATTTACTTAATTTTGATTCATGATTTGATTTTTGATTCATTGGATTTCATTGAAACACGGTAAACATGAAAAACGGTTCTCCATTACAGCTATTACAAAATGTGACAACACTCTTTTAGTCTTTTTTTTCTGGCCATTACTCTACCAGCTTCTGTTGCATTTTTATCATAACATAATTTACAATACTTTCGCACTTCAGAGGCTTTTCCCGGTTTTCTTCGGAGTTTATGTTGTGGTATTCTAGATATCCTTGCCCATCACTAGCCCTACAATACCAGCGCTTTTAAGCGAAGCGCGTGGTGCTCAACGTGTTAATGTAGGGTTACATTAATTCCGAATTTAGGATAATACCTAGGTATTTACATCTGACAAAGTTAGAAGATAAAGGCTTTTAGAGTATTAGTTGAAGAAAATTGAGTTGTGTGTAAACATTGTAGTCACGTATGGATTATGGGAAAACTTGCTATTTATAGTTGATTTCTTAAAGAGAAATTTTTTTTTTTTTTTTTTTTTTTTTTTTGTGAAGTTAGCGAGTTCGTTCTGTTGAGATTCTCCAGTATCCAGTTCTTAAAAGTTAAACCTTAACCTTTAGTAAGTTTTATGCATGTAAAATAAATATGTAAAAGTGACACTGTATTAGGATTTTTCGTATACAGAGTGAATGTCAATTGTTTTTACAAAATGAGAAGGGTGGTAGTACCCATCCAGACGAGCAATAATTACACTCCATGGAACACTCCATATGTGGAATTTTAATATCATTTTAAAATTTGTAATCGGATCTTATTCATATTCAAAAAGGGCTGTTAATCTGATTTCTTCCATGGTAGTTTTTCTTATAAGGGCTTTGCAGTATTCAAATAACCCAAAATAACAATCGCAGTTCTAGAAATTAAGGGAAAGGTTGGTTTGGTTTATGTCATTACGACAAACCCTTGCGGAATATCTGCCTAAAGGAGTTTGCCGAAGACTTTCGAAGGAAAATTGGTTTTTATATAAGTTACACGTGGAGAAAACCACGAAAGCGCCCATGCAGCCATGTCGTTCGCAGTATTCGAACTACCAGTGTTCAACGACTTTACCGCTAGAATTAATAAAAAGGGAGGAAAATTACGTTACGAAATACGGAAGTTTCAGGGAACGGGCTGAGATATTTCTGCAGGTTCGACATATTTGTCCTTTCTCTTTTAGGCGTTCTGCAATTTTTGCTACATTGGCTATCTTTAAGGTACTTAGGTGTTAACGGACAAAAAGGCAAAACCGAGCGACCAGTTGTCAACTTTAGCACCATAACACAAACTAATCGCCACCAGAGCCGTATGAAGTCGTTAAATTTTAAGAACGCCTAGAAGTCGCAATTTTAAGATTTGGTTTCGTTTACTTAATTATGGCAAATTGCTCTATCTATCCATTAGTGTACAATGTAAGTAAATATATATGGAACAATTAGAAGGTTTTAAATTACATATATACACACACATATATTATATATTTATAATGAAATATGTATTTATGTTTATATGTAGTATATACATATACACTAAATTGTTAAAGTCGATTAGCATTTTTCTGGCTTCATTTCCCTTTATATTACGCCTTACGTTATATATGTGAGTATATATATATCTATACCAAAGATTGAATTAAAGTAAATATATTAATAAATCGTAAAAAATTGCCTAATACCTTGCGCAAAAGCTGCAAAGTAATTAAATAATAATTCATTTATTTATGGATTATTGAGTATATTATATCCTTTGAGAGAGTTAGTAAAATTTTAGTTCAATGAAGTAACTTATAAGCATTTAAAAATGAACCTTGAATTTTTTTTTTAAAAAGAAACTTCAAATATGAATCACGAAAAAAATTGAAAATGGAATCATTTAAAAATGAAAAAGTAATTATTAAGCCAAATAATTATCGTCTTTGATCGGAATTTCGTTGATTTTGAAGGGGAACAAACTTATCTTCGAGTCTTGTGATTACAGAATGTCAGAGGAAGAATCTATAAGACCTTTTTATTTGAACACCAAAGAAGTTACAATGACTCAGCTTAGGTTTACACAAGCCACAACTTCTGGGTTAACTTAAATACGTAATGTTGAACTAACTCAAATGTAATAGATTAGCCTAACGGCTCACAGTATAAAGTAACGCGCAGGAAAGGCTCTGGTTTGTAGGAAACCGGCGAGACAAGCCTAGTGCTTAAAAGCACTCAAAGCCACAGAATCAAATCGCTAATAAATCCCGGTACAGCGTGGGTTCAAGTAAGCAGAACATGCTCTAAAATTAACTTGCGAAACCATCTCTTCAATTCCACTTCTTTCTCATTCAATCTGAATAAACGCTCGTTAAATCCTGGCATGAAAAGCATGGGTGAAAAAGAGAGTGGCAGAAAAGTAGCTTAAGACAAATGCAGTACATGAAGTCACATGATAGCTGGAGCACAATGTTAGTGTATGTAAATACAGGTACATCTTGAATGATGGATGATGTGTTCATGAATACTCATGTGTGCCGAAGAGTGCAGTTAGATTGCTAAGGCGTTGATTATTGTAGCGTCGCTAAGAACATAGATAAGAAAACACTGTTAAAAAGCCCGAGGATGTTGTAGCACTAATTAATGGGCAAAGCCCCAGCAATGACTGCACCATGAGGCACACAAGCGTTCACTAACACTGCATGAGAAGATGCTTGTTCACATGCTGTTGTGCCAGTCATTTATTCCCCGGGGTGAACTGTGCAACAAGCCCACCACTTTGAGCTCTTATTATTATTATTTACGTGTGCCACCCTACACGGCACTACACGGAAGGGAACGATCCCTCCCTGGAGGATTTTCTAAGGGAAACTGACTCGTACTTAACCCGTTACACATGGCGAAAATCACGAAAATGCCCATAAGCCAGCCCGTTCGCGTGATCCGACTGTTCCGGGACTTCACCGTTCGACTACTTGTGTGTGTGTATTTAATTATGGCAAAGCATACGAGGGCTATCTGCCTAAGGGGAGGGATTCCTTCGTGGAGGACTTTCTAAGGGAAACTGGCTCGTATACACGTTACACATGGGGAAAACCACGAAAACGCCCATGCAGCCAGCCCGTTCGCGGGATTCGAACCTCGGACCGAACTACCGGTGTTCAGCGACTTTACCGCTCGGCCGCTGGTGGGCTCGACTACTGGTGAGCCTACTTTGAGCTCATCTACGAATCAGATTATGCAACTTTTTGTATCGTTCATTTGCTTTCTCAGCACTGTTATAAGTTCATGTCGGAATTCTTATTTTACTCTTTTCTGTCTCTCATAGTGGAGTGTTCCATGGAGTGTAATTATTATTCGTCTAAATGGGTACTACCACCCTTCTGGTTTTGTAAGAACAATTGACAGTCATTCTGTATACGAAAAATCCTAATACAGTGTCTCTTTTACATATTTATTTTACATGCATAAAACTTACTAAAGTTTAAGGTTTAACTTTTAAGTACTGGATACTGGAGAATCTCAACAGAACGAACTCGCTAACTTCACAAAAAAAAAAAAAAAAAAAAAAAAATTCTCTTTAAGAAATCAACCATAAATAGCAAGTTTTCCCATAATTCATACGTGACTAAAATGTTTACACACAACTCAGCTTCTTTCATTGGCGAGTTGACGCTCTTGCTATAGTGTTTCTGTGCAAATTGTAGGTGAAAATAATCCAGCATACTCTAAATCAGGGCTTCTTAGACTTTTTTTCAGTCGTGACCCCTTTTCTGCACTGAGATTTTTTCGCGACCCCAGGACCCCATAAGCATTACGCAAATCCTATTGCAATTTTAGGTCATTAACTTTATTTCTAATTTTAAGACGCAGAACAATGTGAACATTTTAAACAAGTAACAGACGAAATGAGAACGTCACGTGCAAAGCAAGTAAAATGAAAGTTTATATTGTAAAAGGAATGCGTCAAAACGTTTTCGTTTTTCGATCTGAATGGTCTTATCTTTAACCATCTTCAGATATATTGTGTAAAAATATTTGTTAATTGTAAAATTATTATTACAAGTTAAAGCAATATTAAAACTGCTACTGCAGGTTGAAACCTAGAGTTCAAAAGACTCTGCTCTAAATACACTGAAAATGCGGCTAATCTGTCGAATATGGTAACAGGTAGTTTGGCGATATTTTGGTAAGGCGATAAAGGTATTAGCAGTGTACATGGATAAAGTCAAGAGCGTGCGCAATACTATTTTTGTGCAATTCTGGGATGTGTTTTTAAGTGAAAATAGGTCGAAGTGTATATGGATGATACCGTGTATGTGCAATTCTTAAAAACGAGGCAAGCAGTGAGCGATTCTGCACTTTCTCCCAATTTCGCACCTAATCTTCGTCATGATTAAGCACTTTTGTTCCATAAAAGTTCTAGCATAAGCGTAATTCGGCTAGCAGATTGTTCGAAAAAAATGTTGAGTAAAAAAAAAAAAAAAAAAGCCTTTACTTCGTGAAAACAAAATGTCGTCCAAAAAAAAAGAAAAAAAAAAAAAAAAAAAAACTAGCAGGTTGCTGTAGCAGTATTGGTCACCCACTTTTTTCAAAACATAAAGCAGTAAATTTAGAGGTATGGTTTGTAGCCTTATCCTGATGGAACTTAATACAGTCAAGATTGTTTGGATAAAGAGATGGAATTTCGTCTTTTAATATAGGTGTTTAAAGTTATTTCTGATTGTAATCCGAATTTATTTTGATATTTGTTTCTACTTTCCTTATTTTAAGTTTCCCCTTATAAAAGAATCCAGTAAGAACAATAAAATCTTTAGAAAAAAAAAATTTTCTTCTCTGAACCAATATATTAAGTCTATTGCTCCTCTTTTTCGGCAGTAAATTCATGTTTATCTCTTGCAAGCGTTACACGTAAGCCCAAGCTTCACGAGTTGTTACTAGACTGAAGTGCCACTAAATTAGGGATAGACATGGCTATGCAAATTGAATAGCGCTGCGCCGCATCTGGGCTTACGTGAGGGAGTTGTGGTAAATGCACATACAGCTAGCACTATGCTTGTCGATAATCAGTTGTTTCATATACCAGTATAGGTAAAATTTTAATATCGGGCAGATAGTAATCTCTCGTCGCATGGGCCATACAATTTCTTAAATCCTCAGCGAGATAGGATTTTAACGGTCGACAGTGTCAAGAGCATACCGGGAAAAAGAAGTAGCGACTCTGCAAAGTGCAAAGCACATTTAACTTAGAACAATCGTGCTGTGAGACGTCTCAGCCGTATTGTACATGGTCAATGAAGCCAAATATTAGCTCAAATTACCACCTAGCTAAAGTAGGTGACAGTCGTACAGTCAGTAAAAAGATCGTGTATCGCTCCCTTCACCATATGGGCTTCGGAAGCCGTAGACACACGAGGGTACCTTTCCTAAATGCATGCCATCGAGTTGCCATTCTTACCTGGGCAAGAGAATATAGAGAATAGACACTAGTGGACATGAAATGTGTAGGAGTGATGAGTCTCGATCCCTCTAATTAATACCAATGGGAGGCTCAGAATATGGCAAGAGAATCATGAATGTATGAATCCGGTGTGACAGATTGGAACTGTACAAGGCCGTGGAGGCTTAATCATGGTCTGGGATGCTTTCTTCTGGTTGTGTTTGGGATCTTTAGTACTTGTTCTTACCTCCCTCTATATAATTCTGTACGCGAGGTTGATGAGCTATCATCTCCATCCATTTATGTCCCTGTCATTCACACGGAAAGGGAGTATCTCAGAAAGATAACTGCGCCTCTCACAGGTTACGGTTGGCTACTGGTTGGTTAGATGGAAGAGCATTCCTCTGACTTCTCTGTCATAAATTGGTTACTTAAAAGCCCTGACTTGAATTCTACTGAACATCTTTCCAAATTAGTATATCTTATTATTGAGGAATGTAGAGAATTAAAGTGTTATGTTCTATTCACTCTTTTTCCATGTACAGAATGTCTGTTATGATGGTCATATGAAATGTCGTCGCCTGTTATGATGTCAAAATGTCGTCTCTTGTGATGGTTTCGTATGTCAGCATATGATTGAGCTTATTATTTATAAGCCTTCCTAGCGCTAAATACATTCACTCTAATAACATATAGTTCATAGTTCATAGGTCTTCGCTTATTTAAGAGGTACAATACCCTGAAATCTTTACCTATCTCTATCTGTCCTTAGTGGGTATCATATAAAAGTCAAAAATAAATCCCAATGTTGGAAAAAACCTTTTCACTTGAAGTTCGGAATCACATCCAATGTGGCAATATATAACAGTGGGATAACTTTTGTAAAATAGCGATTTAAAATATCGGAAGCGTAATTTTCACATCGTAAAAGCAAATTAGCACATCTGTAGCATAAAAACGTTGGTTAACTTTATCCTCGTTAGTGCTAGGCTGTAGCGTCCTCCTTGCTCCGTGTCTTGAAGCTAACGGAATATCGTGGCCGTAGTTGTTGAGGCATGTAACATAAGTGAGCGGAGCATAGTTGCACAGACCAGTTGTTGAAATTTTTCACGCATAATACACATCAATGTGCTGCCCCAAGGTTTCGCAAAGTCCATATCGATTTATCAGCAATAATTAAGTAAATGTAATAAAGAGTAAATAATGAAAAGTAGAAAAAACACTATGTACACTAAGTACATCGATCACCAAAACTCATTTTGGTGTATCGTTCTCGTTAATTATTCTCGTTCCTTATCTCGATGTATATTAGGCGATTTCCCATAGAACGTTCTCCGATAAGCCATTCCTCGCGCCAGGTAGGTAACCATCCTTTTCTTTGCCCTTTTCAAATAACCTAACTTTTACTCAAACAAATCAGTCATGACATGAAATTTGGAAGAAATTAATTTAAATAACTTTTATAAAAATGTCTCGATTGGATATATACTGGAAGTTAAAGAATTTACACCCCACAGATACACCCAAAACAAATATTAAACTGAAAGCTTTCAGACTTTGTATTGCGCCCAAAGGGATCATTTTTTCATTTGCAGACATAAACGTTTGGACAGAATTCGGGTTAATGTCCCTCTGGGTTAAAAATATTTAAAAACAGAGTATTTTATAAATTAGAAAATGAATCTTTCATATACTTTCATATATTTGAATAAATATTTATGAGGCATTATTAATAAAAATGAGAATAAACGAAACCCTATGAATAATCCTGAAACGTTTAGTCTGAAATTTAAAATTCAACGTAACTATCGCATATGACTGAGTGCAGGGGGTGTTCAGATATCCTTTTAAGGATTTTTCAAAGAATTATATATATAAACAAACGTTATAATTTCATTTTCTAATATATTCCGTCTGAGAACCTTTTTGTTAAACCATCATATTACATCTTGATTTGTAAGAGAAAAGCCTTTTCCTGAAAACATCAAGGTTGATTTTATGCCACTTCTCTTTCACAATGTTCCACAGTCCGTCCAATGTTTGGGGATGCCACGTATAAAGAGCTTGTTTTAAAAGTACAAATGCACATTAATCCATAGGAGACACATCAGGAGATTTGGTGGATATGCATCTAGAGGGAATAGCTTCAAATGCGGTTTCATATCTCAATTTTTCAAAACATAAAGCAGTAGATTTAGAGGTATGGTTTGTAGCCTTATCCTGATGGAACTTAATACAGTCAAGATTGTTTGGATAAAGAGATGGAATTTCGTCGTTTAATATAGGTGTTTAAAGTTATTTCTGATTGTAATCCGAATTGATTTTGGTATTTTTTCTACTTTCCTTATTTTAAGTTTCCCCTTATAAAAGAATCCAGTAAGAAAAATAAAACCTTTAGAAAAAAAAAATTTTTTTTCTCTGAACCAATGTATTAAGTTATTTGCTCTTCTTTTTACGCAGTAAATTCATGTTTATCTCTTGCAAGCGTTACACGTATGCCCAAGCTTCACGAGTAGTAACTACATTGAAGTGCCACTAAATTAGGGAGATATATGGCTATGTATTGGGCATACTTATTTGTTTTGAGACTGCTTTCCTTTTGTTTTCTCGAATAGAAGAGAGAATTCAGGAAAATAATGATGAAAACTCTATTAACCGTAATGAACACTAGTTTAATGCCGGAAACAAGGTACGTAATTTAGATTTCTTTGATTCATATGCTGATATTAATGAATTTAATGATGATTCCTTTGATGTGGACATAGACAGTGACACCGATCTTCTCGAAGTTAATAACGAAGCTTTTGATAATAACGTTCTTAAGTTGCATATTGATAGTGATACTGACCACATCGGCCATTTTGCCAAAAATTTCGAAAATAATTCTTATGATGTGCACAATATCAGCGATGAAAAGCAATTTAATTACCTCCAACATGAAACAGAAAAGGATGTTGATTTTCCAAAACCTGATAACTCAGGTAATCAACTCAGGTGCCACTAAATTAGGGATAGACATGGCTGTAGCGTCCTCCTTAATCCGCGTCTTGAAACTAACGGAATATGGTGGCGGTAGTTGTTGAGGCATGTAACATAAGTGAGCGGAGCATAGTTGCACAGACCAGTTGTTGAAATTTTTAACGCATAATACACATCAATGTGCTGCCCCAAGGTTTCGTAAAGTCCATATCGATTTATCAGCAATAATTAAGTAAATGTAATAAAGAGTAAATAATGAAAAGTAGAAAAAACACTATGTACACTAAGTACATCGATCACCAAAACTCATTTTGGTGTATCGTTCTCGCTAATTATATAACGTAAGTTCATGTTACGCTAACCAGTTGATTTTATCTTAAAGAGGTGACTATTAAAGAATTAAAAAGAGTTTTATATATTTTTGTATTGTGTATATATTTACTTTCATTTTTACCCACTCAAAGGTAGATGAAACCTTTTCCATCAGAGTGGCAGGTAAACATGATTCTCTGTGCTTTGCACCAATAAATCCAATACAAATTCATGTTTTGAAAGTACTTTTTGTATAAAAATACTTTCCCAGAGTATTCAAGTACTTTCGTTTTAATAATAATAATCTCTGGTTATATATAAATATATATATGTACATATAAGTATTATGTTTATGCTTTGTATTGCAAGAAACCCCCAAAGACGAAACATTTATTTGAATATGCATGGCAGCAGCAGTTTAGCGTTAGTTCGTTTTCCACTTTTCCGCTTCCACTTTTATCCCAAAAAATAGCAAAAATCAGAGATATTAATTAAAAGTTATTAAAACGCTAATTTTCGCCTTCATTTTTCCGAATGGCAACAGTGCTGATATCATTAACAATGGCGACAGGGATAAAACAGCAATAATGGTTGCGTGCCATTATTGCTGATGTAATGAGAGAGAATTACCGATTTTATGCGATTTTATCAAAAAAAATAAATAAAAAAAAAAAATAAAAAAATAAAATTTAAAAAGTCATTCGAATTTTTGAAACCTCGTTTCGAGGTGCACTGGCTCTAGTCTAGATGCACCTATGTAGCAAATTCGTAGGCCTGGTTCTATCAGCTTACACGCAGACCGAACGAAAGACAGACTCATAGAATCTTTCCTCTATTGTGAGTAAAGTTATATATCAGAATACCTTTCATTGTTACATATTCAAAGAATCCTTTTAACAACGTTCGGAACAATGAATTTATCAATAATTGTTTTAGGCTTTGTTTAATTAAAACAAAGTTAATGTATACATTTTTAACAATGCTTATGAACCGTAATCATTAGAGATATCAAATCTAGTGGTGCTAAAATCTTACGTGTGGAGCTTATTTGCTTGTTATTTTTAATGCTGAAATCGCAGTCGAACCATTTTTAGAAATGGTGTTCTTTTTTTTGACAGTATTGTGTTACGTTTTTTAACCAACAGCCTTTATCGACTGCCTATTGGGCATAATTATTTGTTTTGCGACTGCCTTCCTTTTGTTTTCTCGAAGAGAAGAGAGAATTCGGGAAAATAATGATAAAAACTCTATTAACCGTAATGAAGACGAGTTTAATGCCGGAAACAAGGTACGTAATTTAGATTTCCTTGATTCATATGCTGATATTAATGAATTTAATGATGATTCCTTTGATGTTTACATAGACAGTGACACCGATCTCCTCGAAGTTAATAACGAAGCTTTTGATAATAACCTTCTAAAGTTGCATATTGATAGTGATACTGACCACATCGGCCATTTTGCCAACGATTTCGATAATAATTCTTATGATGTGCACAATATCAGCGATGAAAAGCAATTTAATTACCTCCAACATGAAACAGAAAAGGATTTTGATTTTCCAAAACCTGATAACTCAAGTAATCAAATAGGCCCGAATAGCAGTATAACCATCTTGAACCAGAAAGAATTCAGTTTGAATGCCTCTATTGAATCATTGGATGCTGAATGCATTGTATCGCATAACGATCTTGGAGCACAAAGAGACATTGATTCTGGTAATCTCCTTAACACAAATAATGAAACAAAAATGAATGGCAAACTGGATCAAGTAGACAGAACAGAACTGAAACCAACTGAAGATTCTGAAGAACAGCTCGTTGATCTCGTCGTTGGTACCGTCCCTGTTATCTGCTTTGATGACGAGTACACTCAACATCCTTCCTCGAATCATAGCAAGCGTTTCAAAATTTCAAACATAAGAAAAACATTACTGAAATATTTCTGCTTTAAAAAATTAAAAATAAACAAAGGACTTAAAACATATTATATAGATCTGAGATAAGTTTACACAATTTCAGTTTGTATTCGTGATAAATTTGTTTGCCATGACACCAATCTCGACTCACCAGTACTTGCCTAAAAATTGGACATTGACTGACCAGTGACTGACTAAATGACAATCTCATTGACTAAAAGTAGGACATTGTCTGACCAGTGACTGACTAAAAATTAGACATTTTCTGACCAGTCACTAACAGACGATCACATTGACTGACCAGGGCCTGCCTAAAAATTGGACATTGACTGACTATGTGACGGTCTCCTTGATTGCCCGTTGACTGACTAAAGATTGGACATTGTCTGACCAGTGACTTACTAAATGACAATCTCATTGAGTGACTGAAAGTAGGACATTGTCTGACCAGTGACTGACTAACTGAATATCTCATTGACAGACCGGAGACTGACTAAATTTGGACATTGACTGAGCAGTGACTGAGTGATTCATTAACTGAGCACTGACAGACTAAAATTTGGACATTCACTGAACAGGAACTGAGAAAGTGAAGATCTCCTTGCCTGACCAGTGACTGAATAAAAATTGGACATTGACTGACTAAGTGACGATCTCATTGACAGCCTAGTGACTGAGTGACGATCTGATTAACTGACCAGTGACAGAATAAAAATTGGACATTCACTGAAAATCGACTGAGAAAGTGAAGATCTCTTTGCCTGACCAGTGACTGAATAAAAATTGAACATTGACTGACTAAGAGATGACCTTATTGACTGAGCATTGGATTTGGACGGAAGAAATTGCCTTTTTCGATAAGAGAGAGGAAAGATGTTTTCAGTCCAATCTATTGCGCTACAGCTGAAATAGAAACAGAAAATCATTTTAAAATTGTTTTCTAGAGCTACATTTCAGATTTGCAAAATTTAAATGAAATTATATGGTAACCTGAAATTAAAATATTATTTGCAGTTAAATGCCGTTGCTAAATTTGTTTTTCTTGTGCTCTTAAATAAATTTACTAGTTTACACACAATATTCAGTTATGATTTACCAATATGCTCTATTTTAACTATAACTTCTCATTGAATTAAGTTAAGCTGTAGCTATTATTGAAATTTTTCTTAGGCATATTTTGCCTTGTTGTCTGTGCTCCCAATTCGAAGTGACCGTCAGCTACTTCCTTTTTGTTTTTCCTATGTGATTTGTCGGCATTTCGTATAAAAAAACCTCCAGATTATCATTAAAACACGAATAAGAATGTTATTTTGTATTTTAGATTTTTTTCTCTCTGTGGCCTTTATGTCAAAACTTACTAGAAATAATAAATGAGAATATATTGCTTTATTTACAACGAAGTATTTTCAATATGTGTCCCATAGCAATATATCCTGTGTTTAAGAATGCTAAGAGTTTTACCCTGTTTGATTCCCTGCCAACGTGATGGCTGCATGGTTGGCTTCTGCAGTTTTCCTTATCTCGATGTATATTAGGCGATTTCCCATAGAACGTTCTCCGCTAAGCCATCCCTCGCGCCAGGCAGGTAACCATCCTTTTCTTTGCCCTTTTCAAATAACCTAACTTTTACTCAAACAAATCAATCATGAAATGAAATTTGGAAGAAATTAATTTAAATAATTTTTATAAAAATGTCTCGATTGGATATATACTGAAAGTTAAAGAATTTACACCCCACAGATACACCCAAAACAAATATTAAACTGAAAGCTTTCAGACTTTGTATTGCGCCCAAAGGGATCATTTTTTCATTTGAAGACATAAACGTTTGGACAGAATGCGGGCTAATGTCCCTCTGGGTTAAAAATATTTAAAAACAGGGTATTTTATAAATTAGAAAATGAATCCTTTCATATACTTTAATATACTTGAATAGATATTTATGAGGCACTATTAATAAAAATGAGAATAAAGGAAACCCTATGAACAATCCTGAAACGTTTAGTCTGAAATTTAAAATTCAACGTAACTATCGCAAATGACTGAGTGCAGGGTGTGTTCAGGTATCCTTTTAAGGATTTTGCAAAGAATTATATATATAAACAAACGTTATAATTTCATTTTCTAATATATTCCGTCTGAGAGCCCTTTTGTTGAACCATCATATTACATGTTGATTTGTAAGAGAAAAGCCTTTTCCTGAAAACATCAAGGTTGATTTTATGCCACTTCTCTTTCACAATGTTCCACAGTCCGTCCAATGTTTGGGGATGCCACGTATAAAGAGCTTGTTTTAAAAGTACAAATGCACATTAATCCATAGGAGACACATCAGGAGATTTGGTGGATATGCATCTAGAGGGAATAGCTTCAACTGCGGTTTCATATCTCACTTTTTTCAAAACATAAAGCAGTAGATTTAGAGGTATGGTTTGTAGCCTTATCCTGATGGAACTTAATACAGTCAAGATTGTTTGGATAAAGAGATGGAATTTCGTCTTTTAATATAGTTGTTTAAAGTTATTTCTGATTGTAATCCGAATTGATTTTGATATTTTTTTTATGTTTCCTTATTTTAAGTTTCCCCTTATAAAAGAGTCCAGTAAGAACAATAAAACCTTTAGAAAAAAAATTTTTTTTTCTCTGAACCAATATATTAAGTCTTTTGCTCCTCTTTCTCGGCAGTAAATTCAGGCAGTGATTATGAAGAAAATTTTTCACCAGTAGCGAAACACACTACAATTCGAGTTTTCTTAGCATGGCATCATATAATAATGCCAAGGTACATCAACTAGATGTTAAAACAGCTTTTTTGAATGGCAAGTTAAATGAAGAAATATGTATGGAACAACCAGAAAGATTTGTAGTTCCAGAAGAAAGACATAAAGTTTATAAATGGCAGAATTCGATTTATGGTCTGAAATAAACAGCTAGGAGCTAGACTGCAGAAATTCAAATTACATTGAAGAATCTTGGGTTCAGTCAAACTAAAGCAGATCTGTGTCTTTTCGCAAAAGAGGATCGTCACCGAAGAATCAATTGAATTGTACATCTTGATGATATCCTAATAAGTTCTACAGAAGAAGCACTAATTCTTCAAGTAATTAACGATTTAATGAAACGTTATCAAATAACACATCTTGGTGAAGCTAAATATTTCTTAGGCATGGAAATAAATCGAAAGGAAGATGGAAGTTATCTCTTATCTCCGGAAAACAAAATAAATCAACTAGTCAAGCAATTTCAACTTGAAGAAGCGAAACTCACTGTAGTACACCAATGGAAACAAATTATTATAGTCTAAACCGGGAAGAAAATCTCCTAATTTCAAATGATAAATTCAAGCTTATTGGGAGTCTTTTTGTATATATCGTCTTTCACAAGACCAGATATCACAGTTTCAACTCGCATACTTAGCAGAAAGTGTAATAATCTACGTCAAAAAGACTAGAATGCTGTAAAAAGAATCATTAGCTGTTTAAACACGACAAAGCATTTATCTCTGGAAATTTCGTCGAGTGAAGAACCTAACCTTACAGTTTATTCAGATGCTGATTGGAGACCAGATACTGAAGATAGAAAACATCCCCATCAGGAAGTGCAAATTTGTTAGGCAAAAATTGTATTTCGTGGTTTAAAAAAAAATGCGTCTCATTATCCTCGGCAGAAGCTGAATATGTTGCACTATCGCAAGAATTACTATGGCTATTAAAATTAACAGAAGATTTTAATCTACCCCAAACTCTTAAAGTTTTCCAAAGATAATGAATCAACAATAAAATTGTAGAATCCGAAAAATTTAGTATTGATACAAAATTTCATCATATATGCGGCTTGCATAACAAAGGAATAGTAAAATTTTATCTTTCAACATAGCAATTTCAACAGAGCATTTTTCAGTTGTATTTAATTATTAAATACAATAATTTTAATAATTAATACAATAATTTTAATAATTAATACAATAATTTTAATGGTTAAATACCATATTCTTTGCTTGTAATAATTTGCTTCAGCCAGAAGTATATTTTGCTAATTCATGTTACAGAGATTTATCTTAAGTTAAATAATTCTCCTGCAAATAAAATTCAGAAAATATTTATAAAATTTATCTTTTTAAAGGAATTCTGCAAACTTACTATTTCTAGGAGAGCAAATGGATCTTGCATTGCATTGAAATTCTGAAAAAAAGAAATGTAAAAAGGTAAAAATAATTATTTTTATTCTTTTATACTTAAGGAATATTAAAATCATATTTTAAGAAAAGAAAAAAATCTGAAAGCTTTTTTCAGATTTTACATTACGCGCAGAGGGGCCTTTTTTAATGTTTTATGTGTTGCCTTTATTTACTAGATATCATGTTCTTCGCGCTTAAACGATGAAATTCAGTTCAATAGTAATATCGCAAAATAAGTTTAAAATGAGCCTATCTTTAGAATTTCCGATACACAGTCTCGGGCGCTGGAGATTTTTTTTTCCGTGTAGTGTTTCCATTCCTCGATTCCTCACTTTGAAATCATAGAGTTTCTTAATCAAAAATTTTTAATGTCTGGCAAAATATAAAAGAGATAATAGAACAAATTCCGAATAAGGGCTTCCAGATGCCCATATTCGCTGGAGGATTACGTTAGTCAGAATTTTATGGTTCTAGATACCGTCCTTTTACTACAATGTGAGAAACACATATACCTTTATCTAGATGCTTCATTACTTAATTTCTTTAAATATAATATAGGGCTGTAATATTTGGTGGCAACAGTTTGAAAAGTGAATTAACGCAGTGAGTGAATTGACGCAAAATAGCAAAACGAAATAATTAGTGCTTCTGGGTTAACACCTTTCGGGCTAAACATTACGAAATTTTGTTTTGTTTTCTGTTGAGTAAAAATAATTCTTGCTTAAAATTTCAAATATTTTATGCGTGGTTGTTGTTACTAATTTCACTTTTCTTGAAATCAAAGCACGCCCACGAAATTCAAGGTGGTTAGGAGTCAAGATTTGCGCCTGTTGGCAAGAGCCTTGGCCACAAGTGGTTATATTCTCTGATGCTTCATGAAAAGCTTTTGGAGCGGTTGCATACTTTAGGTACAAGACATCGCATGGCACTTTTAAAACTAGCTTCATAGTTTCTAAACCACGAGTTGCGCCAATTAAAAACGTGACGTTGCCCCGACTGGAATTAATGGGTGCAGAAATTACAGCAAGAATAGCCAAATATTGTAAAAATCCTTTTTTAAATTTACAAAGATTATTCTATGGAGTGATTCAACAATTGTGCTACACTGGATAAAAGGCACGGCATCTACGTGGACGCAATTTGTTTCAAACAGAGTATTAGAAATTCAAGAAACTACAGATTCCACTGCATGGAGACATTGTATAGGTAAAGATAACCCTGCGGACTTGTTAACAGGAGATTTAACTAGTAAAGATTTGCTAACTTAAAAAAAATGGTGGCAGGGCCCAAAATGGTTATTGTACCAGGAGAATACTTGGCCCCAGCCGAAGAGATTTGAATATGACTCAATAGACCAGGAGATTGAAGCTGAATATATAGCTTGTGCTGTAATTAGTTCCGCAATTGTTTCCAAACAGATAATTGATGTTAATAAGTTTATTGCTTACGCAAACTACTGAAGGTGACTTCTTGGGTATTACGATTTGTTGATGTTCTTTGAAGAAAAACTAGTACAATGGGTCTTCTTACTACTAAAGAACAAAATCGCGCTGAACAGTTTTGGGTAAAAGCTATTCCCCGTTTTCCCTCCTAAACGAAAGAATAAAAACAAACAATATATTCTATTGATAACCTGTGCTGTTACAAGAAGTGTTCATCTGGAACTAGTTAGTAATATGACATCAGATTAATTTTTTGCTTGCCTTTCGACGTTTTGTATCTAGAAGAGGGCTTGCAAAGTAAAAACAGAGTCATCGGTTATCAGGCGTCCTGTACAACTTTTGCACAGTTTAGAACTTCAGAACTAAAGTTTCATCTTCAGTGTTAATTTACAAATATGTATTGTGAGTGCATCTTTTGTGAGTATTCTCTTAGGGGGTCATTGAATAATCTTCTGAAAAAGGTGAATATTGCTTTTTTGAATTTGGATAACTTTTTTTTTTTTAAATTTTCTAATGTTCCATTTAAATTTTCTCTTGTGTCTGGAACTCGAGTGTTTTTGTTGTACGCGTGTATACTGTTTATATACAAGTTCGATGAACGCCTGTGGTTCATGAGGGGGGGAATTTGTTAAAAATAAAGTGATCATGTAATCAGACGGCGTGATTAACGGTCGTCTGAATTCTTTCCCGGCAAGCCTTGACGTAAATGTTTATGTAAACGAATCTTTAGAATTCTATGTAACGTACTTTTTGGCTTTACTAGGCTAGCTTTTTATTTCTTGTTTCTCGGATTAATTGCACTTGGATTTTTCAGTATAATATGTTTTTGTATGTGATGTGAATAAAAAAATAAGGAAAAAACTGAACAACATGTTCTTCGTGCAAGAATCTCGTTTAATTTACTAGTGATATTTTTTTAGCCAGTACACGGATTCTAGTTCAGATAATTTTAAGAAGTTTTTGGTTGCTGTTAAGGAATTTTGTTTGGCAGAAGACACGTAAATAAGGTAAGTGGATATTTCCTTCATGTAGTGCTAAGATGAATTTCCTTTTTTATGTTATTTCATTGTTTGATTTAAAATAAATGTAGTTTATTGAGATTATATATTTTTTGTTGGCTGGCCCTTTGACTTTTTAAGTGAATATAAATCGATGTGTACATAGACAAAGTCAACGGGTGCGCAATGCTCTGATGTTTTTTCAGTGAAAATAGGTTGATTTGTACATGGATACCAAGTTTGTGCAATTCTTCGACTTGTTATTTTGGATTTGTGTAGCAGCGATTTTTGGGGCAAAAATTGCCGCTATACAAATCCAAAATAACAAGTCGTCCAAGAATTGCACAAACTCGGTGTCCATGTTCCGCCAAAAATCGCCAATTATCGCTAAGGGGCACCCGTAAATATATTTTTAACTTTTATATATGATAATGTATCTCAAAGATAATGTAATGTAGAAGATAATGATAATGTATACATTGATAATGTTTACCGATTTATGATCATTATGGATTTTTTTCGAATTTTTCTATAAATAAGGTGTGAAAACCACGAACTTTCACCCCATGTGTGTTACTTTCTTATGTGTAAAAAAAATCTCCAAATTGCGCCAAGGTGGTTGCGTTAATATTCAAGTTCCGAACGTGCTATGAGTTTAGAGTGAAAAATTTACATCAAGTAAAATACAATTTAATATAATTTTTTTCTACGTAAGTTCTGAGTTTTATATTTGAAAATTAATAACTAGATCATCTCAATAGATTTTTCTTCCTACCGTCATGCAACGATCTAGATTTAAAATTTTTTAATGTTTATTCATAGAAAAGATTGAGAAGCCAATCATTGGGTGTGAAAATTTATAAACTTAAAATCTAGGACTCAAATTATAGAATAGTACTTATTTAAAAAATTTTTTAACAGTTAAGTTATTGTCCGTTTATAGCCATGAATTATTTATACTGCTTTCGTTAAATTATAAATAGTTTTATACGTATATTAGATATCGAATAAAATAAAAACTATTGCTAGAATAATTATATATATTATTTTGTGGGATTATTTCCCGAAATACAGTAAAAATCTGGACATGGATGTCTGAATTAACTAATAAAAATATTGCCTAATCCTTTAACGTATTTAAATATAAACTAAAACTGAATCTCTTAACAGATGGGCAGTTTTAGCAAAATGATAAGAGATCTCAATTTTCAGTTTTTATTTTAAATTCTTGGAATGTAGAACTTGTAACTGAAGGAAAAACAAATGAATAAGAAAAACACACTATCAATAATTTATAAATAAATTATTTCATGTGTAACATTTCTAGAGAAATATAAAGTTATAACATTCGAATTTAATATGACAACTAATCCAGACAACTGCATTGCCTTTTGAATAGGAAAAATAAGTGCTTATTGAATGTAAGTGAAGGAACTTAATGTTTTTGTTTACATACTATTTACAAATTATAGCAAGTAACTAAGAAAGTTCGTGCGGTTTTTAAGAACAGTTACTTGCGGTGCTTAGTGTGATCAAACTGATTCTGATGACGTCATACGTTTATATTCCTTTCAAATCTTATTTAGTAGAGATTCAGTGTATCGAACGTTTCGCTATCGGTTTTGTAGGTATTTCAGTCTTCGAAGAAATACGTCGGTGGGAAAGGAGATTTTGAAGCCTATTTTGCTTTACAAGTACAAATTAGGAAATAAAGCTGCAAAGGCCGTTAAAAGAATATGCTGTGTGCTTGGAGAGACATCAGTGAGAGAATAGACTGCTCAAAAGGGATTCAGTTGATTTTCATCCGGAGACGAGAGTCTTGAAGACAAACTTTGCGCTGGTCGTCCATTCGCCTTCGGTAAAGTCCAGCTGGAGGAGGAAATCAAGCAGAATGCCAATTAAAAATGCCCAGGAACTTGAATACAGGTTTGTAGTATCTGACGAAACCATTCGACCATATCTTTATAGACTTGAAATAATATGGGAACTGGGCAAGTGGCTTCCTCATGTCCTGTCCGAGGAAAACAAGCTCTAACGACTTAAAATCTGCTTGTCGTTGCTGTCGTGTGCTTCACAAATCTTGACAAGTGATAAAAATGGATCATGCATGATAACCGGAAGGTGAAAATCATTGGTCGACTTCTGAATCACCGGTCTATGATTGGCTCCTAAACCGGACATTCACCAAAAGAATGCTGTGTGTTTGGTGGACTAGCCCTAGCGTAGTCCACTATGAACATCTGGAAAGCGGATAAACCATAACAGCCGAGGTCTACTCTTCACAAGTGCAAAGAGGTTTTAGCTGCACTGTGCCAGAAACAGCCAGCTTTGGTCAACAGAAGAGGAGTTCTCCTTCTCCAGGTTGATAACAGACCTCACATTGCAAAAGCGACCAACTAGGTCATCAAAACACTGAGCTAGGAAGTTTTACCTCAGGCACTCTATTTCCCGGGCATCGCCCCATAGGATAGACTGTTTTGGGCCATGGATTTTAGCTGTAGAAACAGAAATTTCGAAAACGCGAAAATGTCACAACGCCTGTGTCACAATTTCTGGACTCAAGAAAAAATAAATTTTTCAAAAAGGGCATTTTTGAGCTTCTGTCTCGTTAGGAACATGTAATTGAAGCCAATTGTGATTATTCCGAAGAATGAAATGGGCGTTTAAAATTTTTGTGGGCTGTTTTTAATGCGTGAGGAAAACCGTACGAACTTATTGGTTACCTGCTAGTGTAAATTGTATGCAAATTGAATAGTATTTTTTAAATACGATCACGCTGGCAATTCATCGATTACTTCAGTCTGGTATAAAATCTTAGTAACATGCAGTTACGAATCATGGTTAAAGTTCGGTATGACGGATTTCTTCGTTAACACGACATTTCTGGCAAGTTCGTGGTTGATCTGTAAGGTAGCTTCAGAATTTAAAACTGATTTAATTAATCATTAATTTAATCAGTAATGTAAATTTAATCATTAATGTAAATTCGAAGCAAATTTGCCTTTCATGTTAAATAATGTAAGAAAATTAGTTTTGTATAAGTATGTGCCTAAAATCAAACACATATCCATGTTCTTATTTTTACTGAATAAAAACAATAAAACTAATGTTATTTGCATAAATTAAAACGCCTTAAATCTATTTTGTAATCAACCGAAGGCTCAGGCGCGAAGCACATGGAGAACAGGCGCCTGTGCTAAAAGCCACATCTTGTGTCTAACGCATGGAGAAATGACATGACTTTCGTACCATAACATTAGGGAAAGTTGGCTGAGAATTCTAAAAATAGGATTCTCGATGTTGCGATGAGATGAGCCTTGCGTATAACACCTTCAGGAGGTACTCCGACTAACAGACAGTAAAAACTGCGCTGGTTGAAGAAGGTCGAATGCGAAAAATTGAAAGGTGAGTTCTGGGAATAACTGCGGGAATTTTCTGTGTTCCTTTTGGTCCGTCATAGGGAGAGTGCTAAATCTTTACTAATCTTCAGATTCTGCGAAATTAATAAGTAACATAGCTGCTTGAAAGCCTGTTTGTAATTTTTTGCTGGATTCTTTGCTGCTCTGATTTTATTAATGCGTGAGATGATTCGAAGTTGGGAAAACGTTAATTTTTTCATCTTGAATCCGTTTAATAGCATCGTTCGTGTCTTTCGGTGGCGGGGTAATTTTTCCTTTCACTTTCTCGCTGTAAGTGGCTTGAAGGGGATTTTTCTGGGCAGGGATCGAGGTAGCCTTTGAGCAAGGTAAGTGTTCCTCGGAGAAGTATGGAAACTTTAGGCTGGGATGGGCTGCTTTGCTTTTCTTTTCAAATCTTTTCTTATACTCGCTGGAACCTCTATAGCTGCTCACGTGACAGAGTCATCAGAACATACATTAAAGCTTATCTTCGGGTTTCATGGCGCATTGATTGCTTCGATGTTGTTCACACTTCACGCAACTAATGGGATTACTGCAACAAAATTGAGAATGACCGAATTTCTGGCAGCGGTAGCCTTGGACTGTTCTTTTTCTTTGGGTTGAATTTTTCTATGGTGACGTTGAAACTGAACATATTATTGAGCTGGTGAATCTTACTTCCTTCAGGGGTTCTTCTTAGTTCCAGAAGGTAGGTGGGAAGTTTAATATTTTGTTCTTCATGATTTTTGGAAAATTGCTTAACGTTTCAATTGATAGTTCCTGCGGTTAAGGTCTTGGTGTATGGCATCTTCTTAGATGATCATCAGCTTCTTGATGTATGGTATCTTCTTTGAGGTTCTTCATGACGATTCGAATCGGGTTTTCGTATTCTAACTGGTAGGAATGGAAAGGAATCTTTTTTTCGAGTTCATTCATTGCGCTGTAATCTTTGGAGTTTCTTGGTGTATACGAAAAGGGATTTTCCTCTTATTTGGCATTCGTGGGGATCTGTACAATTTAGCGTGAACATTTCATCAACAGTCATCCAATCGATTTCATCTTGTCAGGCACTAATGTTTTTTTGCAATTGCATTATAATATAATTAAGGTCAAGAGAGTATATTGCGTATTAAAAACTCTTGTACATTTATAGTTTGTAATAAATACATGACTTTGTAGAGTCGTTAGTCTTTTTTGTAGCAAGAGACGTGAAAAATGTGCAATGCCCTTGCCAAGAGCTGCCTTATTTAATAAAGATAAAATCATGGGTACTTACGCACAAGTCAAACTGTTTAACTTTACCCTCGATGCACTGGAAGAGAGAAAATAAGATTAAAATGGATTTAAAGCCAGAATCAGAACAGGGTTTGAATTATTTGTTTGATTACTTTATTTAATTTAAAGAAAGCCCCAAACTGCATGGCTAAGTTCCATCCATGAAAATCTACCATTCCAACTTTCCTTATGGTCGATATTTACGTAGACTATGCTAATCAACATATTTTTAGTACTTTTGAGAAATAGATCTGCATAATCTACCAAGACTGCATGGTCGCAGACTTCCCTTATGTAACTGGCGGTAAAGTCCCTGAACACTGGTAGTTCGGTCCGAGGTTCGAACCCCGCAAACGGGCTGGCTGCATGGGCGTTTTCGTGGTTTTTCCCATGTGTAACGTGTATACGAGCCAGTTTTCTTTAGAAAGTCCTCCACGAAGGCATCCCTCCCTTAGACAGATAGCCCTCGAAGCTTTGCCATAATCACACACACACACCTTATGTAACTGTTCCAATCGATGTGCAGGCCCACTAGCGACGAGCGGTAAAGTCACTGAACACTGGTAGTTGAACTTGGTTTCGTTTTGGGGCAAATGGGCTGGGCGTTTGCATGGGCGCTTTAGTGGTATTCGCGATGTGTAATGTGTATACCAGCCAGTCTTCCTTAAAAAGTCCTCCACGAAGGCAGTCCTCCCCTTAAAGTGCGCTTTGCTATCTCCCAAACCAAACCAACCAACCAATTGACGTGCAGTGATTGATATCAAGTTAATTCTAAATACCATGCATAAATGAAACGAATTGCCATTAAAAAAACTGATTCTCGATCCTTAAAACAAATTTTGAGAAAGTAATTTTTTTCCCCATTTATACGGAATATCTTCACATATTCATTTTGGTGTTTCGTTTAAATTGAAGTAGATCTTCATTTCATGGCTTTTCGTGCATTTTCTTTCAGCGTGAATAATTCCTCGTTCCTGAAGCCAATTGTACGGAAGATGTTTCATCATTAGGTAAGTCCCAAATGTTTAAATCCATGTTTTCGTAAATATAATAACACAAGAGTTACCGCTACTCTTTTAGAATTTATACTGTCGTTTCCAATTTTGAAAAAGCATTCTTTTTCCTTTTTAAAAAGTCAACATTCTAACAAATTTAACCGGTACGTGTTCTGCCCTTTTCTTCGTATATCGTAAAGCATGTCACACTGCTTTATCTTGCAAATTTTGCAAGAGATTCCGTGCTCCTAAAGTTAGATATTAGACGGTAAGGTTATTTTATATCTACGTTATATTATGCTTCCATAGTGACTGATAAATGGAAAAGGCTGCCGTGTTACTTTGTTCGGTAATATCATTTTAAGAATTCTTCGATGGCTATTGGAAGATCATTTGAAGGTAAAAGAAATTAAAATGTTTTAGAAAGAAACGGCATTTATTAGCTAAGTTACTTAAGGTTAATAACGAATTTGCATTATAATATGATCAAGAAAAGTTGATTTGTAACGTAATAGGTTAAACAGTAGTTTAAGTTAAAATCGTGTAACTTAACGATTACGTAATAGTTTTAACTTAAAATTTGTAACTAAATACTTAAATGCGTGTTAGTGGCCTACGTTTATTTCTGACAAGTTTTGGTACTTATGAACATTTTCTAGAGTTTTCCTTCTTTAATTTATAAAATACATTAAAAAGTAACCTAACTTAAAATAAATGTATATGTGCTTTTCAAGTATGAGAAAGGGAAGTATAATCGTCTAAACAATTGTAAAAAAAGGTGCAGGAAGAAAAAAAAAAAAAAAAAAAAAAAAAAAAAGAAGGGGGTTGTGGGTTGTGAACTACTGTTATATACGATTCTACTCATCCCAAACTGTTGAGTAATAAAAACAAGAATTGCCAATTTGGTGTAGGTAATCAAACCAATTTTTAAATCTGAGTTTTTTTATCGCCAGTGGTGAAATGTTTGACGAAATTTTAAATCTTTGTGAAATATAGTAGATCTGTGTATATTTAAACAATTCTGATTGGTGGAACTGATTATATTCTGATCTATTCTATTCTGCTCTGATCTATTTTATTCTGATCAATTCTATTCTGATATTGACTCTATTAAAACTTATTTAGATTAACTAATTTTTTATGGTATTACGTACTTCTAAATAAACAAGTATTTTCGGATTTTTGCGAATTGCTGATTTCCAGTAATATTCACGTTTAACCAGTTTTCCAATAGAATTACAATTTGCATTTGATTGAACTTTAACTGGATTTAAGGAAAAATCTACTTGATTCTACACCCAAAAGAAAGCTATAACATTAATTGCTGAATTATTAGAACTCTAACAAATATTAAAGAAGAAAACAGAAAGAAGTGATTTTTTTTTTGTCAACAAAGACAAATTTTTTGTAAGAATTTTCTGTGAAAAATATAAAAATATACATTTTATATTATTAAAAATATTTTTCTGTAGAACGCTATATTTCCAAACTTTCCAGAAGTAAATTATAAGTAGAATTTTATTACTTGAATGATTAATATTTTTTTTTTAGTTTTGTAACCTTGTCAGGCCAACAGAATATTTTCACAACATTCGCATTGCGAAGCATTTCACCCTGTTCTTTGATGCAAATTACAATGAAATTCTTCATATTTTATTTGTATTAACTTGTATTTATTCCCTTAAAGTGATGCCTATTTTTTTAATGTTTTTATATTCAGAAGCTGGGAATAACTTTATTTTAATATTCGGTTAGCTCAATAATTTGTTTAAAAATTAAAAAATTAAAATTTTTAAAAATTTACGCCGATTCTCAATGTTTGACTTTGTTTTTGATAGAGGAACATTATTTTAGATGTGTTTATTTGGTGGTATAAAAACCGTACAGCAAAAATATGATATTAACAGATTTTAACCAATATACCGTATTTGCCAGCGTATAAGACACACTTTTTTTCTTTAAAAATAGGTCTGAAACACGTGCTGCGTCTTATACGCCCATACTCAGTTTTTGATTACATTCATTACTAGAATTTCCTCTATTCAGAGTTATGCGATTTTGAATGGGCCACAGCTTCACGGGATGCTGTAAAACAAAGACAGTTGTTAAATTGTTTAAGAAGTGTGGCATTAGTAATGCACTGGATGGTACAGAGGACAATTTGTTGTATGAGGACTCAGATGCTCAAGTGACTCTTCATTTAGCTCTAATGATGAGTGTGTCTGGATTTTGACGAAGAAGATTAAAAGGTTTTCTTTCTCAGATTGGGTATTTGCAGAAAGTATTACTTTGTATTACTTTATATTTAAAAATTAGTCATAATGAACAGTAATAAAATTTTATCCTTCAAAAATGTGTATAAACAAGGGGGTGCATTTTATACGCCGACAAATACGGTATATTAGAAAGAGAAATCTTATTTCTGAGACTTAAAAAGAATATGACAGTCTAAGGGGAACTGCAGTTGACGAAGCTATAGGACCCATTTACGCCAAATCAACCGGAGAGACTGGTTCTGAAAATAAATCGAGTGGCAAATTTAAAAGGGAATCAGCAGTTGTTTTGCTGAATTTGGGGAAAAATGTGTAAATGGCCTTTAGATTTTATAATACGTGCGAAGGGGCTTTTCTTCATTTACATACACCTATACGTTTGGGCTAATAATATTTAAAAGGAGGATATCTATAGAATTTCGGTTAGACAGGGCCCACCAGAGGCCGAGCGGTAAAGTCTCTGAACACTGGTAGTTCCGTCCGAGGTTCGAATCCCGCGAACGGTCTGGCTGCATGGGCGTTTTCGTGGTTTTCCCCATGTGTAACGTGTATACGAGCCAGTTTCCCTTAGAAAGTCCTCCACGAAGGCATCCCTCCCCTTTGGCAGATAGCCCTAGTGTGCTTTGCCGTAATTAAATAAACCAAACCAAACCATTAGACAGTCTCGCGCACTGAACACAAAAATGTTTTATTCCGTAGTGTTGCCACTGCTCGTATAAAATTGTTGACTTTTTTAATCAAATATTCTTTACAAAATATAAAATAGATTATAAAACAAATTCGAAATTCAAAAAATAACTTGGGTTTCCAGGTGCCCATGTTCGGGTGGAGGACTACGCTATTCAAAACTGAAAGGCTCTAGGTATCTTTTTCTTTTCCCAATGCAAGAAACATACGTACATTCATGCAGATTGTTCATTATTTAATTTCTTTAAGTACAATACCAGACAGTAATATTTGGTGGCAACAATAGGAAAAGTGATTCAACGCTTTTGGTGATTCTACGCAAAATACCGTTTGAAGATTAAGAGCTCTTTTGGGCTAAAAACATAAAAGTCTTAATCCTGTATCACGCGATTATAAGGGAAAAAGTCGTGAGATTCTGAGACGTAATAAAAAAACTATTTAAATTCAAATTGTAGCTTGCAATATGTTCAAAATAAAATTAAATAAGTGAAAAAATTGTAGCCTTTTGAAAAAATACTTCTTAAGGGAGATGGCTAATATTTTCATTACTCACCGGGCAAAATATGCACGACGTACATTAGGATTTGAACCCACATCAAATGTCTCTCACTGCGAAACATAAAAATGTCACATCAAATGTCTCGACTGCCGGTGGCGTTGAGTTTTGAGACTTTTGTAATTTCATTCAGTTCACTAACTACCAACCGGTGCAAGACAGATTGCTATTTTCATAATTTTTTTACTGCATTTTCTTTTGAGCTATACATTCAATCCGTTATTAGAATATTTATTATTACGAATCGTAGTAGTAGTTGGCGAAAATTCATACAGATCTGGTAAGGGAAAAAACGCTCTGATTCAGCACTGTGAAGAGTGGTTCCATCCGTTCTGGGCATTTGGATAAACTTCAAGTAAGGTTTGTCCAAAAATGTATCAGGTACCTCCTTCGATTGTTGCTGAATCAAGCGTTTTACTGGTTCGTGCCGAAAGGCTGCATGCAATGGCGATCTCTGTGTGCTTAAGAATTAAAATATTTCATTAAATAAAATTTAAAAATTGAGTTGTGTCTAAATTTTCGCTTACAACCTGATATTATTAATTTGTCCATTTTATAAAACCGAGTTACAGCTTTTAGAGCAGTTCCTGCACCCTATATTGAAAGCAGACTAATATAATAAGATGCTTTTCGCACAATTTTAGACGATTTTCATTGTAATTACAAAAATATTTTGCCCAACATTTTTGTTTTATATGTTTTGTTACATAATACTTATTCTTCGCTATCTTTGTACACCGTAATTTCCGAGACAATAAAGCCTTTTGTAGTATCGGTTAAATCCAAAAGCACAAAAATACATTGGTGATAGATTAGGAGATTTAGTACGGATAGGAGTGAAGGGATTTGGCCTTGATACCCATTTCTTGTTCCATTGTTTTCCCAAGAAATCAGCACTAGAATTTGACATGTGTTAAACATAGAAAATGCCGTGGTTCGCAAAGCAAATATTTATTACTGAGATATGCAGAGTAATACGCAGAGTTACATGCAAGCAGAGATAAGCATAAGCAGAGTAATACAAGCACTAGCACAGATAAATAAGTACAGGCAGAATAATACTAAGGCAAGCAGAATAATACTAAGCCGCGATAAGTGGTTACAAAGGTTATATATATAACTTTATAACATATCATGGTTTAACAAATCATAAACAAGACACAATAACTAACCAATCAAAAGTAACATACAGAATGAGATTTAAGTTTCAGAATAACTCGGACCTGGCTGAAAGCTAATGAATGTTTCGGACGTGACAGAAAGCTATACTTCCTTTTAACCAGTAAGAATGCGATTACAAATATCTCAACACTCCCCCTTAATCGCATGTTATACAAAACATAAAAGAATTACACAATTTTTAAACAGCTCAATGATAACAGTTCATAGAATTTTGTTTTGGACAAAGCCTTAGTTAACATATCTGCAATTTGTAAACCTGATTGCTTATATTCAATTCTAATATTATTTTCCTTAACAATTTTACGAGTGAACTTTAATTTTATATCTATATGTTTCAACCTACCTGAAAAGTTTTCATTAACAATACTTTTGATACATGACTGGTTATCCTCAAAAATATAAACATTTTTAACACTGGAAATTTCATTTACTACATTTTTTATCCATAAAACATCTTGAATACCTTTACATAAAGCAATTATTTCAGCTTCTGTTGATGAAAGTGCAATACACTTTTGCTTGTTACAGCACCACATAATAGGACAATTTGAAAACATTATAAAGTAACCAGTAATTGATTTCCTATCTTGAGTATCTCCCCCCCCCCCAATCTGCATCTACATACAAACACAAGTTTGCCCTTTCCAAATCACCCTTTTAGTATATCAATTTTAAATTTAAGGTGTTTTTCAAGTACCTAAGAATTCTTTTTAGAGCACCAGGCAACATCAGTAGGATGCTCCTGCAGTTGGCTCAAGCAATTTACTGCAAAAATAATATCTGGCCTTGTGATATATGCTAAGTAAAGTAAAGATCCAATTAATTCTTTGTATGGGCCATGAAATGCATTTCCTTTCTGAAAATCAGCTGCTGTAGATTTTGGTTGAATGGGAGTTTGGGCTGTTTTACAATCAGACATTTTATATTTATCAAGTAATTTTTCAGTATATGGTTTCTGATCTAAATACAAACAACCAGACTCAAATTTCAGTCTAATACCCAAAAATTCCGAGACACTTTCAGATTTTGACATTTTAAATTCATTTGATAACAATGATATTATAATATTTGTTTCTTTTACATCTGAACCTGCAATTAATAAGTCATCTACATAAAGAGCCATAATTACTCTCTTAAAATTTAAATTTCTGATAAAAATACATGGTTCAGAGTCCAATTGCTTAAAATCTAATTTAATAACAAAATTAAGAAATTTCTGATACCATTGTCGAGGAGACTGTTTAAGACCATATAAACTCTTTTTAAGTTTACACTTCTTACCACTCATATCATCGTATCCTTTTGGCTGGTCCATGTAGATGATTTCATCTAACTTACCGTTCAAGAAAGCTGTCTTGACATCTAAAGTAAAAGTTTGCAGACCTTCATTATTGATAATTACCAGGATTAAACGTAAAGAGCACATACTAATCACTGGAGAAAACGTTTCTGTATAATCTATGCCTTTTTTTTTTTTGCATAAAACCACGAGCAACAAGCCTCGCTTTGTAAGTTCCATCTCGATTTTTACGTAGAACCCATTTGCAGGAAATGGCTCTTTTATCAGGGGGTAAACTTTGTAAGTCCCAGACGTCGTTATCTTCCATAGATTTCATTTCCTCGTCCATAGCTCTTTTCCATGGTTCTTGTTCTACTTGCGGTAGATTTGCAATATCTTCAAATGTCAGAGTGTCTTGTGCAAACATTACTTGGTAAATCTCAGGATCAGGATACCTAACTGGCTGTTTCTTTTCTCTTGAAGATTTTCTTTGTTCCTCCTTCTTATTTGCATCATTTAATTCGCCGTTATCAGTGTCTGAAATTGATTTGTCTTCATTCTTAATGTCATCATTGTCATTTTCACTCAAATCAGAACTATCGCAAATATATTTTTGATTTTCTACTTTCTTCTTTTCTTCATTAAATTTAACATTTCTGGAAACAATGATGCGTCTTGTTTCTGGAATCATTAAACGATATCCCATTGTGGAATAACCTACAAATATCATTCTGACAGAATTTTCATCTAGTTTCTTTCTTTGCGATGGTGGCACTAGAGTATAAGCATCACAGCCAAATACACGCATGTTTTTTAAATCAGGATTTTCACCATACTTCAGAAAATAAGGAACATGATTGTCAATTGAACTATTTGGGAGTCGATTATTTATGTAAGCAGCCGTAAGTACTGCTTCACCCCAAAGGAATTTTGGTAATTTTGCCTCAAGTATCATTGCTCTAGCTTTTTCCAGTACAGTTCTATTTGCTCGTTCAGCAACACCATTTAGAAAAGGTGTATAGGGAGGTGCAGGATCTATTTTTACACCTGCTCTTTTAGCAACTTCATGCAATTCTCCACTGACATATTCTTTGGCATTGTCACAGCGCAGCTTTGCAACAGTTGGATTCAATTTAAAGAATAGCTTGAGTTCATCAGCAATGTCACTTTTTCTTTTGAGCAGTCTGATTTCCATAAATCTCGAATATTCATCAATTATAGTCATGAAATACCTTTCCCCATGGAGTGTTTGAGGTTCTATTGGACCACATATATCAGTGTGTATAGTTATAAGTGGTTTGGATTCTTTTATGCGAGGACCCTTTCCTATAGGCAAAGCACATTGTTTGGCACGAACACATACTTCACAAAAGGATTCTTTTGCAGGAAGATTCATCAGTTTTAATTTTTGATCACAGCAGTGTCCTAACCTTCTGTGCCATAAATCATCATTCTTTACAGCTAAAGCTGTAAATAAATTTGGGGAAAAATCACTAAAATATTGTCCGCATTTATCAAAGTATCCAAATCTAAAACGCTTGTTTTTGTTTTCAATATAAACTATTTCATTTTTAAAAATTACGCTCAAACCTGCTGCTTCAATATTTTTAAAAGAAATTAATTGTCCGTTTATGTAATTGTCCGTTTATGTAATTGTCCGTTTTGGAACGTAAAGAACATCTTTTAACATTATTTCAACACCATTCTTAGTTTTACCGCAAATATCACCAATTCCGGTTGATCTTTACAATATGGTAACTGGTAGTTTGGCGACATTTTGGAGGCGATAAAGGATACTACCTGGGACTTTGGTAATAATGTGAGCAGTACTCAGTTCCGATTACGCATTATTTTGTGTGAGGGAAATGAGAGATCATGGGATACGTCATGTGATATTAATGGACGAATTACGGTTCTTTAATCGGAAAAGAGGGGAAATCGGGAAAAAATCTGGAAATTTTGTATTTGGCTTTATTCTGTGTTGTGTGAAACAGTGTTCGTGAATTTTTGGATCCCATGGCCGTAACTAAAGTGAATTCGAAATGTGTATTTATGTATGTATTAATTTAATGTATGTGCTCATTTATATTTTAAGTAGTGTTTTTGAATTTAATTATATTTTAATTAAATGATAGTTATTTTGTGAATTTTATGTTTGTAGGAATTTGGTATACGTTTTAGTTGAAGTAAACGTGCATGGAAATAATTTAAATATTTGATACTAAGTATTTGTAATGGTTGCGGTATGAATTCGTTGGTGACGTGTATAATGTAATAGATGATTTAGAGGTAAAAGTTTTTGGATATTTTATTTATTTTATATGTGGAAATGTTCATATTTGGAAAGGGTAAATACGTTTTCGCGATCAGGTAATTTCATATATGTTCTTTTTACCGGGTTTAAAGATTGAGAAAATTGTCATGTATTTTCGTGAAATTTTTCTAATTTATGAGAAAAAAGTAGTGTACATGGATATACTGAAGAGTGTGCGCAATGCCATTTTTGTGCAATTCTGGGATGTTTTTTTAAGTAAAAATAAGTCGGCGTGTACATGGTTTATGTGTATGTGTTATTTTGAAAAACGCGTAAGGAGTATGGTATTGTGCACTTTTTCCCAATTTCGCAGTGAATATTTGTCATGATTAAGCAGTTTTGTTAGATAAAATTTCTAGCATAAGTGTAATTCGGCTAGTAGGTTCTTGGAAGAAGTGTTCAGTAGATAAAAAGAAAAGAAACATGTCTTTACTTCGTGAAGACAAAATGGCGGCGGGAAACAAAAATAGAGGGTTGCTGTACGAGAGTTGGTCGCCAAATTTTCGCCAAAAAAACGCCAAGTTACCATAATGTAAAGATCAACCCCAATTCCTTCCACTTCTAAAACCGCCGACTTAGACGCGCACTTAACAGTTCCAGTCTTAGGCTTAATTGAGGTGAACCATTCCTTGTGAGAAGACATATGAGAAGTTGCACCAGAATCAATAAAAAATTGATCATGAACAAGATTTCCAGCCATAAAAGATATTGCAGGGGAAGCATACTTATTACTATTTGAATTTGCCTGCTTTTTAGAATTATCAAAACATTCACTTTTGAAATGACCACTTTTCCCACAGTTATGACAGACACAGTTCTTTTTCCTACAAAATTTAACATAACGTCCTTTTCTTTTACAATAAGTACAAAACAATTCTTTACGAGCAATAATAAAAACAGAAAAACAGAGTTATCTGTATTTGGTTTAGAATACTTATTTTCATTTTTATAATCAAACATAAGAGATTCACAATCAATAAGTCTACTTGTAACAAAATCTAAACTCAAATTATTGCTTGGCTGATTCTCTAGAGATGCCTTAATATTTTCATATTCCTTTGGCAAAGACATTAAAATGTAAATAATAATATCAAAATCGCTTACTTCAGAGCCAGAGACGCGTAAACTACTAACCATGTTCATTATGCTGTCGATATGCTGTCTCATTGACACATCCTTGGATTTCCTTATGGTAGCTAGACGTTTGCGCGTTAAAATTTGACTCACTGCACCTTTAGCGCTATACGTAGCTTGTAGTTTCTTCCATATTTTACATGCAGTGTCTTCACGTTGAAGAGAAGCAATAACATTGTCACTTAGAAGGGCAAGTATTAAGGCATAAGCCTTTTTTGATTGCAACTCTGTCCGCAACTGCTTCTGTTTCCAAAAACGTATCCAATTCTCTTGCCGTAAATACTGCTCGAACTCTTCGACACCAAACAGTAAAGTTATTAACACCGTCAAATGGCGCTACACCAAAAGCTTCCCTTTCACCTCCGGAAAAAGCCATCATTCACAATATACCAAATCAAAATCACGCGAACGATAAATTATTACACTGAAGGTTCAATTAGGGAACTATCAGCGAATTCTAACTTTTGAAGGAACCACGCTCTGCTGTTAAACATAGAAAATGCCGTGGTTCGCAAAACAAATATTTATTACTGAGATATGCAGAGTAATACGCAGAGTTACATGCAAGCAGAATAATACTAAGTAAGCAGAATAACAGAATAATACTAAGTGGCGATAAGTGGTTACAAAGGTTATATATATAACTTTATAACAGATCATGGTTTAACAAATCATAAACAAGACACAATAAATAACCAATCAAAAGAAACATACAGAATGGGATTTAGTTTCAGAATAACTCGGACCTGGCTGAAAGCTAATGAATGTTTCGGACTTGACAGAAAGCTATACTTCCTTTTAACCAGTAAGAATGCGATTACAAATATCTCAACATTAAATAACAAGATGTTACAACCTCTCCCCCCTCCAGATAAACTTTAATTTATATTTTTATAAATTAAAGTTTACGGTTTTTTTTTTTCAAAACAACAATATCAGCACAATACAGAATTGAAATACAAGATATAACATAATAAGATACACTGAAGAAGAGAGGAAGGAACAAAATATTTTTTTATCTATATAGAGAAACAAATTATTTAATCAGGCCAGGGAGTACGACTTAATGCGTCTACATTTTTATGGTTTTTACCACTTCAATGAACGATTGTGTAATTGTAGGGTTGTAGTGCCATCTCATAAGTCGTGGATTTAGACTCACATTATTTTTGAGCCAAAATAAGGGATTATAATCGGTCATGATGAGGAATTTAGTATGCCCGTCTAAATAACATTGAAGTTTCTTTACAGCAAATATTATGGCGGCGCATTCCTTTTCTGTGGTACAGTACTTTTTTCAGTTTCTGTAAACTTCTTACTGAGGTATAATATTGGATGTTCATTGTCTCGTTCACCTTTTTGAGCTACAATGACACCCATACCAGAGTCTGAAACATCAGTTTGCAAAATAAACTCCTTATTGAAATCAGATGAGTGTGACAGAGGCTTTTGTGGCGTTTATTTTTTTTTCAACAACTTGCTCTTGTCTGTTTAGTTTCTTTAAAAACTTCTCCTTGACTTGCATCTCAACTCCAGAACTTGGCAATTCATCTGGAACTTTTAACTAAGAATCGTTTAATTTTGTCAGTTCTTTCTTTTCAGATATATTTTGCTTGTTGCGAGATGAACCTTTGTTCTTATCTGTTACTTGCATTCTCATTGAATGTGGCAACTTTGAGTATCCTCTATCATGTTTATGCCTCTTTGCTAAGTTTTCTGACGCGAGCTTATATTCTGAATGTATTTTTAATTTCTCAGCTTTAGAAGCACCTTCATGAGTTCTTTTATAAGAATTTCTTTGATCTGCTGCTAACGAACTGCCAAACACATCTTTACTTTTTGGAGGAGGAACTGGGGAACTTGTAGAGGAATAATCACACACATGATCCATAGAAGATGAATCACCAGGTATATAAGGTGAGTCAACTTCCAGATAAATAACTTCAGTTTTCTCATCAAGAGATGAACGCTTAGATTGTTTGTCAGATTTCTGTGAAGCATTGACAGGAGCTTGACTTTTAGGAGGGTGAGTATTTACCAAATTACCCTGAGTTTTAGCAGTATTATTTGTTTGGTTCTGCATCAAAGTTGTGTAGTTCTGCATTTTATCCCTATATTTTTCAGGAATAACAATTACTTCATTTTCATTTCCATTTTTATCTAATTTCTTTTTCATCAACAGCTCGCTCTCCTTTACTTTGAAATCATTTCCGAAATTTTCACTTTTAGCTTCGCTAAACAATGAGGCTAGATCTCTGCTTTGATGCTGAGATTCAATTAATTCCTTTGAATTAGCATTAATTATTTTCTTAATTTCCTTGTCTTTCTCATCAGCTTGCGGTAAAATATCTTTGTCAGACTCAATAACAAACAGTTCTTTTTTCCCCATTTCGGTGTCTCTACTTCGATCTCCTTCTCGAGATGGTTTTACTTGAGATCGGGTCGAAACCGCATTTATACTTTCTAAATTTAAGAATTGTTTCTTTTTGAACAACTGAGCAGTTTTGTTACCCAATACATATCTGCCAGGATCATTTGTAACAACAGTTGCCTTTGTCTTTATATGACCAAGTTCGCAATTAATTTCAACTTCCGCTAACGGTAGACACACTAAATAGTCATTTAAAAGATATTGTACCCAGACATGTTCTCCAGTCATTTTTACGTTATCTATGTATTTCCGAGAAATAACATCAACAGTGGCTCCTGTGTCTCGAAGAATAGGCATTTCATGCCCATTAACTAAACCGTTAATTGTATATGTCTCTAACAAATCATCATTCGAAGATAGGCAATTTACCTTTTCATTTGGTTTTAAGCGAGGACACTGAGGCTTAAAATGTTCGTATGATCATTAATCGAAACAACGTGGCCGATACCTTTTGTCATAAATTTTCTTGGTTCTTGTTTTGAAATTGACTTCTTTGTCGGTGATCTTTCTGGTATTTTGAATCGCCCCATTTATCAGAATGCTTAAAATGAGGCGGATGCTCTATTTTTTTCACAAAATTATCATAACGCGGTTTAAATGATCCTTTGTTCATTTTCTCAGTCTGATTGACAGAAAATTTCGGTTTTATTGTTTTCCTCACATCTTCAAAATCTTCAATTTTTTTAACTATTTCAGTAGGTGAAATGATGGTTGTCCATTGATCCATAAAATGTTCTTTGAAATGAGGAGAGGTACGCTTTTTTATTTGATCAACCAGCATGAGATCTTTTAGCTGTTCAAAAGTTTTAATGTTTAATCTGTTAAGCCATTCTTCTAAATAGTTCTTTAATTCATAGTAGAAATCATACCAAGTACTTTCAGTAGATTTTTGGTGTTTATTAAATAGCTGTCGAAATTTTTCCGCACTTAATTTAAATCGTTGTAACAGTAAAGGTTTTACATATTCATACTTTTTCGCGTCCTCTTCTGGTTCTCTAGGAATAAGCTGAAGAATGTCGGGAGGCAGCAATGAAATAAGTTGAGTCACTTGATTTTAAGCAGGTATATTCATTATTTTAGCTTGACGCTCAAATAACACCAGAAATAAACTTATTTCATCTTCTTTAGGGTTGAAACGTGGCATGACATCGTAAATTCTCATTTTTAAAGGCTGCTCAGGTAACTGCGTAGTTTCTACCGGCTGTGCTGTGGCAGCCATTGCTTCCAGTTGAAGCTTCTGTAGCTCAAAGACTCTAATTCGCTCTTCTTTTCTTTCTTCTCTTTCGCGTTCTTCTCTTCTTTCTCTTTCTTCTCTTTCGCGTTCCTTTTGTCTTTCTCTTTCTTCTCTTTCGCATTCTTCTTTTCGTTCCCTTTCTTCTCTAATTGCAGCCAGTAGTTCTCGAGTAAACTCCTCATCATAATCGGGACATTCAGTAATCAGTTTATGCAATTGAGCAATCTTAAATTCAGGTTCCTTTTCATTAACATTTTTAGTATCCATTAACTTTTGTTCTAAAACTCTACAATGCTTTAAAATTTCTTTGTCACTCCAGTATTTTAAATTAGGTATATACTGAATTGAAGTAAATGTAATGTTCTTTTAATTGACTGAATATTTCAATAATTGAAGAAATAGCAGTGTCTAATATTATATTGCAATATTCAACCTTAAATTTTTGTCGCGGATTTTTGATTGATTTTTTCATCTTGAAGTAGTTTCTTTTTAAACCAGTTTCGACTTAAAACCTGTTTCGAAAAAAAAACCTGTTTTGTTTCGACTTAAAAGCCGTTTTTTTAAACCTGTTTCGAAAGTCAGTATCCACCCCCCAAACCATCAGCAACGATACTTGCATCGGCAATTGCGTATTCATACGCTTCATCAGGTCTACGATTATTGAGTTCTGATCTAAGATTTTGTAAATTGTCAATCACGATTTGTAAATCACATTTAGAGTTTTGCATTATATCATTTACCACATTTACTAAATTTAAAACATCGCACCAGATCTTAATGGAACAAATGAATTTAAACGTCAAACCATCTAAATCAACTCTTTTGCTTGAGTTCTTAATTCTATGTCTCTTGTTTGATCTTCTTGAATATTTATGAGCATTCACAAATTTCCCTTCAAATCGTTTTCTTCGATCTTCCGTAGCGTCTTAAGCTCAAGCCCAAAGCCTGAATTCTACATTTTCATCTGGTGTTGGACAGTGGAATTAAGGTAATATAAGTTTCCTCCTGCTGCTTCTCCTCTTGCTACTCCTCCTCCGGCTGCTCCTCCTCCGGCTACTCCTCCTCATGCTGCTCCTCCTGCGGCTGCTCCTCCTTCCGCGGCTCCTCCTCATGCTGCTCCTCATTCTGCTCCTCATTCTGCTCCTCCTCATTCTGCTCCTCCTCCAGCTGCTCCTCATTCTGCTCCTCCTCATTCTGCTCCTCCTCATACTGCTCCTCCTCCCGCATGAGGAGGAGCACCCGGAGGAGGAGCAGCGGGAGGAGGAGCAGCATGAGGAGGAGGAGCAGTATGAGGTGCAGCCGGAGGAGGAGCAGCATGAGGAGGAGCCGCGGGAGGAGGAGGAGCAGAATGAGGAGCAGCCGGAGCAGGAGCAGCATGAGGAGGAGCAGCCGGAGGAGGAGTAGCATGAGGAGGAGCCGCGGGCGGAGGAGGAGCAGCGGAGGAGGAGCAGCCGCGGAGGAGGAGCAGCAGGAGGAGGAGCCGCAGGAGCAGGAAGAGCAGAAGGAGGAGCAGCAGGAGGGATGAGCAGCATGAAGAGGAGCAGCTGGAGGATGTGCAGCAGGAGAAGAAGTAGCAGGAGGAGGAGCAGCAGGAGGAAACATATTAAAACCACTGTCCAACAGTAGAATTCAGGCTTTGAGCTTCAGTTTAAGACGCAACGGGAGATCGAAGAAAACGATTTGAAGGGAAATTTGTGTGTGTGTGATTATGGCAAAGCCTCGAGGGAGCGATGTCTTCTTGGAAGACTTTCTAAGGGAAAATGGCTCATATGCACGTTACACATGCAGAAAACCACGAAAACTCCCATGCAGCCAGCCCGTTCGCGGGATTGGAACCTCGGACCGAACTACCAGTGTTCAGCGATTTTTACCGCTCGGCCGCTGGTGGGCGAAGTGAAATTTGAGAGCGTTAATAAATATTCAAGAAGATCAAACAAGAGACGTAGAATTAAGAACTCAAGCAAAAGAGTTGATTCAGATGGTTTGACGTTTAAATTCATTTGTTCCATTAACATCTGGCGCGATGTTTTAAATTTAGTAAACGTGGTAAATGAAATAAAGTGATTTACAAATCGTGACTGACAATTTATAAAATCTTAGATCAGAACTGAATAATCGTAGACCTGATGAAGCGTGTGAACACGCAATTGCCAATGCAAGTATCGTTGCTGATGGTTTGGGGTGGATACTGAGTTTCGAAATAGGTTTAAAAAAACGGCTTTTAAGTCGAAACAAAACAAGCTTTTTTTCGAAACAGGTTTTAAGTCGAAACTGGTTTAAAAAGAAACTACTTCAAGATGAACAAACCAATCAAAAATCTGAAAGAAAAATTTAAGGTTGAATATTACAATATAATATTAGACACTACTATTTCTTCAATTATTGAAATATTCAGTCGATTAAAAGAACATTACATTTACTTCAATTCAGCATATACCTAATTTAAAAACCTGGAGTGACAAAGAAATTTTAAAGCATTGTAGAGGATTAGAACAAAAGTTAATGGATACTAAAAATGTTAATGGAAAGGATACTGACGGAAGAAATAAAATCTTTGCGCGTTTTGCCAAAGAGGATTTGTCACATATTGATGTTTTAAATTATATTTATTAAAACAATCTTACCGATACATTTCCAAATATTGCAATATATTTTACGGATTTTTTTAACCCTGAGAATTTCGGTGACTACTGGAGAACGAAATTTTTCAAAACTTAAAAGTATAAAAAACTACCTGTGATCTACGATGGCGCCGGAGAAATTATCGGACTGGTCGTGTGTCCAAAGAGAGCCAAATTTCGGATAAATTAAATATAAAGGAATTGATAAGCGCGTTTGTAGCTGCTAAAGCTAGGGGAATCAATATTTGAATATATTTTTCTAATTTTTATATTTTACTTAAAAAATGTTTTATCATTATTTAGTTTTTAAAATTTAAGAAATAATAAAATACACTAGGACAAACACGTGTTTTTTATATAAAATATTTGCGCAGAAAAATATTTGCAGACAAAGTTTTTTGATATATTTGCAATTACTTTATAAGAAGGATTTATTAATAACCGTAATAATTACTTGTTATATTACTGATGATTTGGAATCAGTTCTTGACAATTACATTCTAAATTAGAATTTTAAGAATTATTAGAATTTTAAATTAGAATAATGAAAATACGCTACGCACCAAAATACATTTTAGGATAAAAAATTAGTTGATTTTTTGTTTTAAAACTTCTTGAATTCATTTAATAAACATCGTATCCTCGTTGTTAATTGAGTTCAGAATGTTGGGTGTCGTTTATATAATTATTCTTACTTGTCCACGGAATCTGCTGACTTATCCAGCGATTAAGTAGCTGCAGATCATTTCTACATAACGATTGAACTTCCACTAATTCAGTCTCTAGAGGGTTGTATGTTTATATCATAATTTGACTTTTATAAAAATGATTATTCTAAATCTCATGTTTCTATAAAAATATACTGTGCTTTAAAAATATGGATGATAGTATCAGCCGCTCTTTCAGCCACTTCAAAAGCATCAGTTTATTTAGAAATAAATAGTGCAGTTAATGTCATAAAATTCAAATAAACATCAAACGAAAATTCTCAGTTTTAGACAATTCGATTTAAACAAAGTAAAGTAGCAGACGATAAAACGCCGAAGGTAAAAATTTACTTATTTAAAAAAAAAAAAAAAAAGATAGAGAGAAATTTAAAAAAAAATATTAAAAAATTTATTTAAAAAAATAGCTTTTCATATAGTATTAATAAATATTTATTAACCATCATTGAGGGAAAAAATGTCATATAATTAATTCTTCGTAAAATTTTACTTGAAATTTAAGGTTAAAAATAGCTGTGGCAATATAGTGTAACAAAAATCCATAGACCACATTTGGCGTTATTATCGCTCAAAAAAAAGATGCCAAATTTCAAAACGCGAAAATATGTAAATTTGTGTATATCTTAGAAAATAATGAATAAAAAAGTTTAATTTTTTGCAGATATGCTTAAAAATATACCTACTTTAAGATGATGGTAAAATTTTTATAGGTTATAATTCAAAATTTTTTTCGAAAAATTTATAAAAATTATTTAAAAATAGAAATTTAAAAAATAAAACACAAAAAATGGGTAAATTTTATTTGGAATGAACCTAAATTTCGAAATGTGAGAGAAAAAATCAGAAAAGTTTAATGAAAAAAGAGATATAAATAAATATTTGCCAAATTCAATTAACATTGAGGAGCTAAAATTTTGAGCGCTAATATTTTAAAAACTACTCGTACGATTTTTACAAAACTTGGTATTCTGGCATAATTTGAGTCGAATTAGAGAATATGTAAAAAATCGAAATAGAATCGAAATATGTAAAAAAATTGGTATGTTATTTCAGAAAAAGTCCAATTTTTTCTCAAAATACCTATGTTAGAATAGTGCTATATATAAATCTAATATATATCCTAAGTCGCGCTTTCGACACATGAAGAACGCAATTTGAATTTCGTGAATCGCCCCAGTAGAACGGGAGATATAGCCCTGTCCCATTTTTTTTTTGAGCAGTGTATTATAATGAATGCTACCTAGTAGCTACTCTAGCTAATAGCTAGAGTAAAATTCAGGATATGGTAACATTAAATAAATAAATAAATAAAATTTTAAAAAAAGAAGAAGCAGAAAACGAAAGCGAAGAGGAACTGAATACATTCGGAAAGAGAAGGCTTACTATGGTGAAACATTAGAAACGTGTAGACAAAGTGTTAATACTATATGTGAGAAAATACTAAGGACAAATTGAAATACATCATAGCTACGTTTGGTGCTTTCTATATTATTTGTATCAATATTAATATAAGTACCGAAAAATACTTAAAAAATAGGTGTTTTCGAAAATTTAAAGGAACAAAATTGCAGTCAAAATTATAGCAGCGGAACTTTTGAAGTAATTTGATGGCTTCTGAAGGTCGCCATGAACATAACAATTTATAACTGTCAACTTTTACAACTAGGAATCAGATAAACTCTATTGTTTGGTAAACCGGACTGCCTAGTAATGTTTTCGGTACTGTCTTGTTTCCGGGAATGGCGATGTATGCAAGCTTTTTCCTCTTTCTGCCCTAAGAATAAACAGCTCATAGGGGAATTCTGAAAAATATATAACGCTTTCATATATGTACTCATACCCTGATATTCACAATAGCGTTTCTTTATTTAGATAGCTTTGAGCATGCAAATTCAGTAAAAATCAGAAAACAAGTACCATACTTATAACAAAGCAGGTTATCTCAGTAAATGAAGGGAATTAAATACCGGCGATGGCAAGATTTTCCCATGGTTTGAAGACTAAGTAATTTATTCCTTTCAGAAAATTTTCTCGAAAAGCAAATCATCACTTACGGATAGAAGAATGTTCTAAGAACTACGTGATAAATTTATAATGGGAATAAAAGAATGAAAGAAATCGGAAACTCTTTTCTAGTAATCATTTTACTCCACGAAAGTTGGTTTCAGTATCACCTTTTTAAGGAAATGACACATGAAATGGATTTCAGAAACTGAATCTCGAAATCATCAATAACTATCCAATATTCTGCATTTGTAAATATTTATTTAATTTGCATTTCAACCAAATGTTGAAAACAAAGCGGAAAAAAATCTCCTTACAAAAGGGGAAAAAAAAAGATTCCCATTCTTTTACAGTGATACTCCATTAAATTATATCAGAAAATCATATCACTGTTGGATGCAATAAATACTAATTTCAGACATGTTGCCTGTTTATGTTGTTAACTCTCTTTTCCAACTGAACACTGGTAGTTTTGCCTAAGTTTGAATTCCGGCGAATGCGTTCGTTGCTTGGTATTTTGGTGAATTTTAGGTTGAATATACCAAACCAGTTTCCCTGAAAAAGTCATCTACAAACACATCCTTTTCCTCAAGCAGGTGTCCATCGCATGCTGCCTGACGAATGTGCAAGAATTTTTCTTCTTTTACACAGCTTTCATAATCACATATTACCCACCAGCGGCCGAGCGGTAAAGACACTGAACACTGGTAGTTCGGTCCGAGGTTCGAATGCCGCGTACGGGCTGGCTGCATGGTCGTTTTCGTGGTTTTCCCCACGTGTAACGTGTATACTAGCCAGTTTCCCTTAGAAAGTCCTCCACGAAGGCATCCCCCCATTTAGGCAGATAACCCTCGTTTCTTTGGCTCGAATAGTACTACCATACCAATAATACCATAATCACATATTATATTATAGAGCATTTTTAATTTGCAAAACTATAAGTTATGGAAAACCCAATGACATATTTATTTAGATTAATAAAAAGATATAAATTAAATGCGTCATCGGCATAATTTTTTAGTAATATCATTATATAATCTATTGTACTTTTTTTTTTTTTTTAGTGTACTGGGGAATTAAAGAAAATTTCTCAAAAGTATCATCATGTTTTCGTAAACTGATAGTGTTAAATTATTATATTAAATTTCAGTTTATTATAGCAGAAATCGTAAATAGCTGCATTATGTATAACTCTTGCTTCACTGAGCTCTCGGAAGTTAATCTGCGTCCATCCGCATAATCGAGAAGCAGGTCGATTTGTTTCTCAGTGCAATCGCTGTGGGATCTTAATTCTACTGATACGCAGTCGCAAATCTACTGACCGATGTTCTATAAATTTAAAATATTTTGCCCTGCCTAAATTCTGTAGCTCTCTACATTCTAAAACTTTTGCCGTTGTCAAGTGCCAAATTCTTAGAATTTCGCCATCCCTAAATTTTCTTGTTCGATGCCTCTTTAAATTATAAGAATTTTTCAGCCATTAATCTGCCTCCTGGCCAGACGTGTTTTTCGATGCCACATATGTCACTGAAAAAGGTTGAAAAATCGGAATTTTAAAAGCAAACTTCCTACTTTTCATCAAATAAATTTTATCGATTAGCAGTGCTATGGAAGCATTAAAACATTTATATAATAAATACAGAAATACTTTAGAAACATTTTTTTCTCTCTACTGAAGAAACGCCTGTCTCTGACTACCTGCGAATTTGATTAAGTTTTATCCAAAATCTACGTCAAAGCGTTTCTTTTTGGCCTAATATTAAATTTTACATTGGCATGTTCCTGTCCCTGCTTGATGTTGACAAGATTTATTCAAAACTTACTGTTCTTATTTTTTATTTTAAAACAAACAATTTAAATGGAAATCCTCAGCTTGCTTTTATTTATTTAAATAATAACATTTCATAATGTGTATTGAGATCTCTAAGTAATTTGCGTATTTGAACCCCAAAAAATGTTAAACACCAATTTTGAAGCTTTTGTTTTGTTTTGCTTTATATTTCCTTCAAAGCACGCGAGAGCTATCTGCCTAAAGGGAGGAATGCTTCTGTGGAGGACATTCTAAGAAAAACTTACTCGCGCCCACATTATGCACAGAGAAAACCACAAAAATTCCACTTTGAAAGGTAAAAGTGTCTAATTTTTTTAGAGCGAGATTTTCCTAACAATGAATTTTAGCAATTTAATACAAGTGCTATATTTAATTAAGAACTAAAACAATGTTCTTTTATGATTTACATAAGGTAACTCTTTCTGTCAAAAATAATCATATGAAAATGCACCGAATTTCAGTACCATGTAATTTAGTTCGGAAACTGAGAGGTATCTGTGACATCTTGTCTATATGTAGAAAAATTTTTATAAGGTTATTATGACTGAAATTTGTTTCAAAATATTCAATATTTCATAACTTCTATCAACCAATAAATGCGATAAAGGTAAACTCCCCTTTTATAAATATGAAACAAGATAAACGAAATAAATTGTGGTAAAATGAATTACAAACATTATGTCAAAATGACTGACACTGAGCATGTGTTTGTTATTTTAATAGTAATTTAATTATCAATTACATGTAGCTTTCAATAGGAATTAGGTATATTAAGCCTCTTATAAATTTTTTCTTAGCGTTAAAGCTCGACAACATGAATCAAAAGCAGAAAATTAGTTAAACTACACTGTCTCACTAGTCGTAAGATTATATTACAGAAATATGCATATAAAAACAAATTAACATTCTATAAACGTACATTAAAATAGCGAAACGCAATAAAAATCAATAACATTTATACTTAAAAAGCAACAAAGCCGGGTTCATGTGAATCACTAGAAGAGGCGCCAAATTGGCTATACGAAATCGAAAATTACTTTAATTATTAGGGAAATAGGCTTCGTCAAACTTAAATCAATAAAACAAACCAAAAAAATTGCAAGAAAACCTGGAAATTAATGCAATATGCATTTCAGTGTTATTTCTTATTTATCAAAAACGAATTTTTCAACGTTTTCATTTGAAAATTATAAATAATTGGCTACATTATTTCTCTGAATTTATAAAACTACGATTAAAAAATACTATAAGAATTATGGTATAATTATGCTGTAAGAGTTATGACATTTTGATTTAATACAATTACTTTTGCTTGATACAAGTGTAGCTATTTTTATATTTATATAGACGCGCATTGAAGTTTCTGCCTCAGGTGAAAAAATATCTTGGCACGGCTCTGATAAGCAATTAAGATTAGAAATATGCACAAAATTAGTAACAAGGCAATACAAAACTTCCTTTTCTGTTTTGGATTTCCAGAAAAAAATATCTCTTTTCGTCTAACCAAAGCATGGACACAAAACGTGTTCCTTTCTCCGTAAGGGCAAAAGCAGCCCATCTACTTAATCGCCTCTAGGCGGTAATCAAAGGACAGTAGGAAACCATTACTTAAGTGAAACGACTTGTTGATCGCCCTACAAGGAGGGGGGAAGAAAATCTAACAAAGGCCGTTTTCAGGACAATTTTGGTTCACTCTAAATGAAAAAAAAATTGTAAACATGGTTAATTTTTACTGAAGTTTTCGAGACGTAAATAGATTTGAATGCGAGCCGCCCGGTGAGCTAATACAATAGGTGCAGATTGAGGAGCTGCACAATGCTTCTGGTTATAGAGGAGCGGTTATCTAATACAATAGGTGAAGGTTGAGGAGCTGCACAATGCTTTAGTTACAGAGGAGAGCCTATCTTATACAATAGGTGCAAGTTGATTAGCTGCACAATGTTTCTGGTTATAGAGGAGCGTCTGTCTATTACATTATCTGCAAGTTGAGGAGCGGCACAATATTTCTGGTTATAGAGGCGTGCTTATCTAATACAATAGGTGCACGTAGAGGAGCTGCACCATGCTTCTGGTTATAGAGGAGCGTCTATATAATAAAATAGGTGCAAGTTGAGGAGCTGCCGAATTTTCTGGTTATAGAGGAGACCCTATCTATTACAATATGTGCAAGTTGAGGAGCTGCACAATGTTTCTGGTTATAGAGGGGTGTCTGTCTAATACATTATGTGCAAGTTGAGGAGCTGCAAAATGTTTTGTGGTTACAGAGGAGAGTCTTTTTAATACAATAGGTGCAAGTTGAGGAGCTGCACAATGTCTCTGGTTACAGAGGAGCGTGTATATAATACAATGGGCGCACGTTGAGGAGCTGCAGAATATTTCTGGTTATAGAGGACCGCCTAACTTATACATTAAGTACAAGTTGAGGAGCGTCTATATAATACAATAGGCGCAAGTTGAGGAGCTGCACAATGCATCTGGTTATAGTGGAGCGCCTATCTAATACAATAGGTTCAAGTTGAGGGGCTGCACAATGCTTCTGGTTACAGAAGTGCGTCTATCTAATACAATAGGTACAAGTTGAGGAGCTGCACAAGAGGTCTGGTTATAAAGGTGCGTCTGTATAACACAATAGGTGCATGTTGAGGAGCTTCTGTTTATAGAGGAGTGCCTATCTAATACAATATGTGCAAGTTGAGGACCTGCACAATGCTTCTTGTTATAGAGGATCGTCTATCCAATACAATAGGTACAAGATGAGGAGCTGTACAATGCTTCTTGTTATAGCGGAGCGATTATATAATGCAATAGACGGAAGTTGAGGAGTTGCACAATGCCTCTGGTTACAAAGGAGGGCCTATCTTATACAACAGTTGCAAGTTGAGAAGCTGCACAGTGTTTCTGGTTACAGAGGAGCGTCTATATAATGCAATAGGCGAAAGTTGAGGAGTTGCACAATGCTTCTGGTTATAGAGGAACGTCTATCTAATACAGTAGGTGCAATTCGAGGAGCTGCACAATGCTTCTTGTTATAGTGGAGCGTCTATATAATACAATAGGTGCAAGTTGAGAAGCTGCAGAATATTGCTGGTTATAGATGAGCGCCTATCTTATACACTAGGTGCAAGTTGAGGAGGTGCATTATATTTCTGATTATAGAGGAGCGTCTATCTGATACACTAGGTGCAAGTTGAGGAGTTGCACAATGCTTCTGGTTATAGAGGAGCGTCTATACATTACAACGGGCGCACGTTGAGAAGCTGCAGAATATTTCTGGTTACAGAGGAGCGTGTATATAATACAATGGACGCACGTTGAGGAGCTGCACAATGCTTCTGGTTATAGAGAAGCGTCTATATAATACAATGTGCGCACGTTGAGGAGCTGCAGACTATTTCTGTTTATAGAGGAGTGTCTATATGATACAATGCGCGCACGTTGAAGAGCTGCACAATGCTTTTGGTTATAGAGGAGCGTCTGTTTAATAAAATAGATACAAAGTGAGGAGATGCACAATGCTTCAGGTTATAGAGGATCGTCTGTCTAATAAGTGCAAGTTGAGAAGCTGCGCAATGCTTCTGGTTACAGAGGAGAGACTATCAAATATAATAGATACAAGTTGAGGAGCTGCACAATGTTTCTGGGTATAGACGAGCGTATGTATAATAAAATAGGTGCAAGTTGAGAACCTGCACAATGCTTCTTGTTTTAAAGCATCGTCTATCTAATACAATAAGTGCAAGATGAGGAGCTGCAAAATGATTCTGGTTACAGAGGAGAGTCTACATAATAAAATAGCTACAAGTTGGGAAGCTGCAAAGTGCTTCTGGTTATTGAGGAGCGTCTATCTAATACAATAGGTACAATTTGAAGAGCTGCACAATGCATCTCATTATAGAGGGGCATTGGAGAAAAATTTTACTTAAAGAGATTAAATTTTGCATACTGAAGAATTTTTTAAATTATTAAATAACTGTTTTTAGGAAATCTTAAACAATAAAAGTTTAAATAATGCAGATTTTGATCTCTGTGCAGTATTTGCATTGCAGATATTCAAAGACATTCTAAAATTATTAGGCCAAAAAAGAAAAAAAAGTCTTACTGTGGCATAGATTTTGAATGAAACTCAAACCCCAAGTTGCTTTTTTGACTAATTTTAATATTATATTACACAAGTGTGTTTCTCTTCACTTTCATTTGTATTCTAAATTTCATTGGTGTTAACATTAAGAAACTAGTAATTGAATTAAGTGCATTGCAGCAATTTACATTTTTAGTGTTAGAGAAACTTCAATTTTTCAAATGAAAATAATGAAATTTTTGATAAAGCTATTGATCAAATCAATCTGTTTATTATAAATAAAAGAGACACAGACATCCTAAAATATATTTTAACAGCACACAAAATATAATAACTCTCATAATCACAATATATACTTAAGAAAACTTTCAGTTCTGTATATTAAGGATAAAATTTGAAAACTTGCAATGGCTGAATATAAATAATATATCCATCATACGTGCCCACAATGCTAAGTAAAATGAGGAATATACACAATTTTAGATATATATGCATTTAAGTTAAGCAAAAAAAACAAGCTTATTAAATGCATCACTTAAATATACAGCAGTTAGATATTTTTACACACATACCACATTTATCAGTTTGACATGTGTACAAAATTTTATGGCTGGCAACGTGAGTTACTGATATAGTTCTTTATCAAGAATAATGTATATATGAAATATAATTACTGAATTTCATGTGATAACTCAGCACATAGTTTACATGAAATGTAGAATACAATTTTACAAACAGTATAAACTATGCGATAATAAAAGAAACATCACAAACAGTATTGGCGATAATTTTACTGCACAAACACATGCACATTCCGCAATTCATTTTGTATTTATACAATCAGTTGATCGTCAATAAGTGACAGTGAAATAAAAATACACATTCTGAAGAAATACGAAGAGTAATATTTCTAACATTCTATGAAAAAATACGAAGCTGAATTTACCTCACCAAGAACACTCTCCTGGGCCCGGAATTCATTAATCTTGACAATAATTAATTATCTATTGTCTATATTGTATGTAAATCGAACGCATTGCTTCGATGACATACGCTTCAGCTAAAACTGACGCAAAAACTTCCGCCATGTTTATTGCCGGAAATATAATCATCTGTTTATTTAACACGAAGGGTCAGACCTGTCCTTACTTTAACAGCCGTCTCATCAATTTAACGGTCAAATTTAACGCTAGCTTTGATGAGAATACCAATACTTGCGATTTAACTTCTTGTGATGTCAGAGTACCACGTGATTCCGTAAAAATCAGTTAACGCTGTGGTTAAAAATGTCATGAATCGGGCCCTAAAGCTGTGTTTCCCAAACATTTATGTTTAGAGCCCGCTTTTAGAAACGCAAAGAAACGCATTTTTACAGAAAATATATAAGCATATAAAACAGCAATAATGGGGTTGGATTACTTGTATGTTAATGAAATTAGCAGTAATTGCACTGTCATTTTAGCTAAATGAATAATAAACATAAATAAGGACGTGTGTTTCCGGTCATCCGTAAAGCTTTTTCTGTGACCGGACGTGTGTTTACGGTCATCCGTAAAGCATTCTGCAAAGAATAAGGTAATATTTATTTTTCAAATGTAATCATTTAGCTCGGGGGTATAAAAGAAGTCGGTTGCAAATCGCAATATATTTGTCACCCAACTTTTGCAAACAAGTTATTTAAAAGAAATGCATAGCCACTAGCCAAATTAAATATTTACGCTGACCACGCAGCAGATGTTTCTCATTCAACAAAGCGCAGGAATTTTAATTTCCTTTCAAACTAATTCTTTTATTTTTCACAAACTAAGCGATTTAGAAAAAAGCCGAAATTCATATAAATTATCTGAACTTATGAAATAACACTAACCGAATGTATTAGAATCATCTGTACATATAAAATCTGTGCCCGTTTTTCTTTGTTGTGTAATTTGTACAAATGTACACTTTTATTCCGATCTGAAGGAAATTGAGCGCTCTTGACCATCAAAATAAGAAGAAAGCCACCGTCTACACATAAGATTTGGAAAACTCACCATACTATTGCTCTCACATCACCTGTATCAAGTTCGCGTTGACAGAGTTGCGTTCCCGCTATGAGTGAACGCCATACCTATTAAGTAAGTTCTAGTTGCTTTTTTACAAAAATAGGTATTCACATTTCTACACAGCCTTAAATTTTACGTGACGCCACTAATATTAACACCAGTGTTGGATTCCCGCTGCCAGTTCCTATTAAAACATTTATCAGAACTACTATTTCGCCTAATTGATTTGGCACACATGTGAGTGTTCCGAGTAGAACAATGAGTTTACTTTAAACTATGTTCTTTGAAATTGTAGAAGGTATGACACAGATAGGAAGGGAACAATTACAATTTATTTTCCCCAGTTTACTGCTATTCCGGTATTTCGGGATACAAACTAAATGACTGCAATGCCTATTCCAAGAGACCAAGGGAGTTTAGTTATAATATTTTTTACGTGTTCAAAGGATGTATGCCTAAGGGAAGGATGGTATGCCTAAAAAATTGCCCCAACTGAGTGCAAAAAAAAATTACTCCAACTGGGGTGGAAAACTGGGTGGGAAAAAATTGCCCCAACTGGGGTGCAAAAAAAAAAATTGCCCCAACTGGGGTGGGAAAAAAATTTGCCCCATTCGCGATTATGGTGAAGAGTCGCTAATCGTAAAAATAGATTAATCCTAATGAAGCATCAAGGTAAGCACACGGATATAAAATGTACAATAATTTTAAAAACTCTTTAAATTCATGTTATTTCAGTTTTTTCATGTCATCCAATATTTCGACGAGAATAGAAATAGGAATTTTTAAAAAATTAAGGATCTTCGATAACAATTATATGGTTGCTCTGTACAAGCATCAGTTTCTTTTGAAGCAGAATTGAAAATGCTTTTAGTCTTCTAAGCAATTTTGAGACTGGGCTCAGAAATACATGCAGAATTAAATGATTTCCTTTCGAAACTTTGTATTACGGGTTTGTGGATTTGGAGTAATTGATGAAGAATTGAAACACAATTTATTGGCCAGTAAGCGCTATTACACAGGACAGTTCCAAAGACACGTTTACAAAACAACTATAAACACACGGAAACAATCAGCAACGCACTCTTGAGGTTATAACAGTGAAGACAGCTTCACGGCAAAGACCTAAAATACAACTTTCGACTGTGTCGTTGCTCTCTTGCCAATCTCTGACCTTTAAAACACTACTATCTTCTAGTATAGGCAGGGTACATAGAGTTTTAACCTACCTTTCGGAATATTCCCTAAAAAAACCGCTAAAATTTAGTTCCAGAATGTTCTCGTTCCGTCTATGGCATATCGCTAAATGGGCGATTTCGCGCCAAATCTGGGTACCTTGACTTTCCTTATACATTCTGGCAAACCAAACTCCCTTTGCGACGGGCATGTCAGCAGCCGTGTTGGTTGAATGGTTTGGTGTTTCGAGAATCTTTATAATTTTGTGCATTTTGCTTTTGTGCTTCTGAAAGTGTGTTATAATTTATTTTGTGCTCCGGTTTCGAAAAATGTGCTTTCTGTATCAAGATTGTGGTTGTTTTTGAAGATACGAATGATTGAAAATTTCTACGACACGGAACGCCCCATTTGCATGCACGGGTAAGTTTTATGTTTATTTTTTGATAAATATACCGTGCAAATTTATTTCTTTTGAAGAGATGTATTTGGAATTGTGATTTCTACTTGTATTTTTAAAAGCACGATCCCAACTTGCATGGTTTATATGTTATGAATACTTAAACTATTTCAAATATGTCCTACCTTTATTATAAGTGTAAAATATTTAATGCTACTTGATATACTGCATGAAGTTTATTTTATTCTCAAACTTATTAATAATTATGTTAATTAATGTTTAGTAGTAGTGCATATTACTTAGGAATCTATTTTATTTTTAGGATGATATTACAAGAGTGAAATTCAGGCATAGAATAATATTTTTAATTGAAATTATTCTGTTCCCATTTGCTTATAGATCCTTAATGTTTTTCATTAATTTCATTTCTGCGCACGGAAATTAAGTCCTTAAAAGCACTTAATTTCCGTGTGCAGAAATGTGTACGAACCCTGTATACCATTCAATTTCAGTAATATATTTTTGTATTGTATTCATTACGTTTGCTTGTAATAAGTCTAAGAATGAACCAATTTGATGTCAACGAGGTAAGTAAGAGTGGCTATACCCTACTTTATAGTGCATCACGAACGGGTTGTATAGAGATAGTAAGAAATTTACTGAAAGATGAACGTATTCACGTCAATGAAAAGAATAATTACGGCTGGAACCCACTTCCTTGGGCAGAACGGAATGGTCATGCAGGAATAGTTAAACTATTACTGAATAATTCTAATATTCAGGTAAATACAAAAAATAATTGTGGTTGGACCCCACTTCAATGGGCAAAACAGAATGGTCATGTGGAAGTAGTCAAAGCATTGTTTGAAGCTCCAAATATTAAATCCAATGAAATAAATAATTTTTATTAATCTCTTTTTTTCCCGTGAATACTCACCAGAAATTTTTATCCTCCTTAGTGCGTGCCTTCGTAGTATAGTTGGAAGTATATCTCGAGTTCAAATCCCCGCGAACGATAACAGATTTTTCTTGTTAAATGTTCAGAAATAAGTCTAGTGACTCTGAGCCGCGAACTAAATTAACGTGGACGGTAATTCGTCACCACTTGTGTCCTCCTCCTTCCCATTCGTCCTTTAACGGGGGGGGAGAATGTAAGGAACTATTCTTTCCCGCCTGCCTTCATGGTGTAACTGGAGGCAAATCCGGCTACTAACTAGAAGGTCCGGAGTTCAGACACAGCTCCTCTTTCTTGAATCGAAATAAATGTAATGTCTGTAACAAAATTAAAAGTTGGTGGACGATAATTGGTCACGGCCTTGATTTGGCAATCTGGTTACTTTCACCCTGGTCATCCCGTAAGTGGGGGAGAATGTAACGAATTTTCGCCCTCCCGATTGCGTGCTTTCGTGATGTCATTGGAGGCAGGGAATTTTACTGTTTTTTGGTTCGAAATGACTCTACATGCTGAACTGACAAAGTGAGAAAGGGGGGATGATTTTCGTGCAAAAAAGCAACACCCGGATACCATATTTCCTCTCGCATCCCCCCCAAAGTTTTTTACGCCATGTTCTGAAAATTTTAGAAATATTCGCGTCATTTTCCCCTTTCCCAGTGCGTTCAGAGAATGAGCTCCCCTAAATTTTATAAGGGATTCGCCCACTTAGTGATTGTTTTCGTCTTACTAACAAAGACCAACCCTTGCAAATTACCTGCGAAGGTCACGCCCAACCTTCGCCTTCTAACTGTCGAGTTTCTTGTCAGCTACCCATCACAGAAAATCAAGCAGGGACTGGCATGTAGTCTACATTTCGACGAGGCGGCATAATTACTTCTAGAGATTTGAGGCATAATTACTTATGGAGACGACGATAAGACCGGGCGACGATTCAAGTTACAAGTAATTAGAAATGAAGATATTTTATTAGATATGTTAATATTACTATGGTTCTTATCGGAATGTAGGTTTCTTTTAAAGAGACAATCTTGGGATAGTTACCCGGAGTTAATCCACGACTGCTTTTCATTTGTTACGTTCTCATTGCAAACGCGTCCTTCGGAAATTAAATGATCCGCCTAATTCTCCCCTCTCGATTTTAAGACGATAAAATTTGTAAAGAAAGAGGGGATACGCGAGTTAATACGGTATTATTTTTATTCCCTGAAGTATTTCTGGAAAAGGTAAAGGTATAAAATATTCGGACTGCTAAAGAATATGATAATTAGTTAATTAGAAAATGGAACTTCTCCTTTGCGTGTGGAAGATAATTAATTCATCACTACTTGTCTGAACTTGGTCGACCGGATCTCTTACCGCTTTCCAATTGCGCTTTAGTAGGGGCAGTGGCGTAGCTAGTGTGGGGCAAAGGGTCCTGGGGGCAGCATCCAGGGGGCGCCTAATTGATGATACGAAATTTTAGAATGAAGTGTTTTCCATTTGTGGCGCACAGAGAGGGGCACAAAATCTTGAGTTGTCTCTGGGCGCTGAAAACCCTAGCTACGCCCCTGAGTAGGGAAGAATGTAATCCTTTCTTTGTGATGTGAGTATATTACCGTGAAAGACCGAAATTGGAGAATGTCGGCTTTCACCGGAGAATGTCAACATTCACCAAATGCGTTGGTGAAAGATCGAATATTGCAATACATTCTTGTACATTCGGACCCTCACCGGTGTATGTCGACAATCACGGATATGCTCTGGTGTAGGTCGAAAAAAGAGGAGTATATGTACTTGCTGTCATTGCAAAAGGAAGTGTTCAACAAATAAATGCAGTTGTAAAAGCAAGGACCTCTTTTGCACAAAGTGTCTTAATAGTTTAAGTTGTTGCAGTAATTAAGATTTGAATCACATAATTTAGTAAGTTTTTAACTTCTATTATTTTCCTTTCTAATTTTGAATGTACTGTGTGTTTTCAGTTCTTATTTTAAGTCTCAAGTGCGTTTTTTCGAGACTGAATTACGGAGAAGAAAATATAATAGTCTTATATGTTCAACATTCACCATTAGCACATGGTGAATGTCGACATTTACCGGTGTAATACAGAAATAAGAGTATTTGGAAAATATTTCGGACATGCACCAAGCGACTATGTGAAGTCTCTGTGTTGACATTCACCGGTGAAAGTCGACATTCTCCAGATTTCGGTGTTTCACCTTAACAAGTATATAGCTCGTAGTTTAAAAGTCTTTGGTTCGCATCCTGGACCTGGATCATTTAATACTTGTAGTTTGAATAGAGTTCAAATCCAGGCTAACGGATCTGTTTTCTAAACATTTTCGTGGTTTTTCGTATGTGTAGTAAGTAATATATGAGCCGAGCCAGTTTTCTTTAGAAAATTTTCCGCAAAGGCATCCCTCCTTTTAGGCAGATGCTCCACCAGTGGCTGAGTGTCAGGACCACTGCATTATGAAAGTTCGACTCGGAGTCGATCCCAGGCAAACGGGTTGATTGCAGAGTTATTCTTAGTTGTCTTTCCCATCATAAGTAACGTGAATACGAGCTAGAATTGAACTTCAATGACTTTCATTTTCAGCAGAGCTTAAATTGCGCCAGAGCCCACCGGTGCTAGGCTCCGGCGCCGCTGCTAGGCTTTGGTATAAATCATAATTCTAGTCGGAGCGCACCGGAGCCCTAAATCAGAAGGCTTCGGCGCTTCTTTTTTGTAACTGAACAACAATTTCAGTAGAAATTTGATCTCGAAAATTTTATTTTTTGTAATAAAATTATATTACAAATCGCTTATTAAATTTTAATTTATCTCTTTACATTTTATTTAATTATTTATTAACTATTTTAGTAATAATAATAAATTAATTTTATTTAATTATATAATAATTGGCAAATACTAATTATTAAAATTAATTAAATAATAATTAATTTCATAATAATTAACTATTTAATATTTAAATTATTAATGATTTTAGTAGTCATTTTATTTATTTATTTACTTTTGTTCCTCTTTCTTAACGGTCTTCCATAGGGCTCCGGCACTTCTAATTTTAGAAATTAAGCCCTGATTTTCAGTGAAGTAAACTTTCAATGAAATATAAGGTATTTCTCTCGCCTTCGTGGTATAATGCCTTAGCATGCCTTCGTATTCCAGAGCTCCGAGGTTCTAATCCCGGCAATTGCGCCCACCAGCGGCCGAGCGGTAAAGTCGCTTGAACACTGGTAGTTCGTTCCGAGGTTCGAATACCGGGAACAGGCTGGCTGCATGGGCGTTTTCGTGGTTCCCCATGTGTAACGTGTATACGAGCCAGTTTCCCTTAGAAAGTCCTCCACGAAGGCATCCCTCAGGCAGGTAGCCCTACTGTGCTTTGCCGTAATTAAATAAATCAAACCCGGCAATGGCATTGCTCATTTTTCATGTCTCCTGCTTCGAAATAAGCTAATTTCTCTACACTATTAGTAAACTTTCAGTAACTTTTATTTTCAGTGAGGTGACCATTCAGTGAATTTTCAGTCAACTTTTAGAGAACTTTCAGTGAACCTTAGTGAACTTTCAATAACTTGTATTATCCGAGACTTTGAAGTTGAACAATCGTTGAACTTACACTAGACTGACTGTAAACAGTTTCTACGAAAATAATTTCAGATAAGCTTATAATATTTCTTTTGTTAACCAGTTTAGTTTCTAGCACTGACAGTGCTGATATATTGTCAGATTTTTAATTTACATTTTGTTTTAAATAAGTTAATGATTCTGTATTTAAATTTTTGTAATTACTTGAAATTTTAAATAAATGCCACTGATCTCCGGGCCTATTCGGATATGTCTAGCGGATAGTAGATATTTCCACAAAATGAACAATCAGTTGGTAGAATCAGTTGGTAGTCTAAAAAGGTGGTACAACTGTTCATTTTGTGGTGACCTGGTCCATTTACCTTAGAAAGTCTGTCACGAAGGCATACCCAAAGGCGGGTTGCCCACGCCCATATCGAAAACCTAATGTACATAATCTAATCCTTTAGGAGATAACTTTTACGTGCTTTGCCTAATTCTAATCATTTGTTCAATTAATTAATCATAAAAGCAAACGATCTCACGGATTTGCTTGGTTTATGTGATTACGGCAAAGCCTCGAGGGATATCTTCCTAAGGAGAGGGATACCTTCGTGGAGGACTTTATAATGGAAACTGGCTCGTATATACTTTATACATAAAGAAAAACACGAAAACTCCCATGCAGCCAGCCCGTTCCCGGGATTCGAACCTCGGACCGAATCACCGGTGTTCAGCGACTACATTACCGCTCGGCCGCTAGTTTGCCCAAACATTAAGAGTCTCATGAGCGAGAACAAATCTAAGAAGAAATATTATCCAATTACAAACGGAGAACCGTACAAATCTGTAATATGGAAGGGGGGGCAACAAAGGGCAGAAAGCCAATTATTCACTGCAAGCATGAAGTAGTTACTAAATACTAAAAAGGGAAACGCATTCAAATTTTATTTACCTGTAATTGCCATTTCTTTAACAACATTAGCTTCAAAAAGTTGGAATTTCAGTTGAATCATATTATTGCCTAGACGGCAATTTTAAAATATTTTGGTAATTGCGTAAGCAAAATTTTAGTGGACATTTTTTTAACTTTGAATAAAACTAGCAAGGTATTTATTCAAGGTAACAAATTGTTGATTAAAAATTTCAAAGAAGCAATGGCAACACTTGACGAACAAAACATTAAGATTAAAAAAACATTTTTATCTCCAGCGCGCGAGACTGTATCGGAGAAATTAACACGGAGAAATTAGACAGTAGACTCGCCTCATATTTATTGCACGGCATTTGACTATCATTGTCCTTCAGGTATTGATTTCATTATAAATTTAAAAAGGCATTTCTCATAAAGTAAAAATATCTGTCATGTAAAATATTTTGTCCATAGTGTTTGAGAACTCTTCGAAAGAAAAGTGTTAATTTATAAAATGTGTAATATACAGTACATCGTCTGCAAAACTTCTAATCTTATTAATACTTTATGATTATCGCTAATATTTATAACTATTAACTTTGCATCATAATATTTTTGATGTACATTATAAGTGATCTACATTTTATAGATTAAAAAAATACGTAATTTTTATTTTCTGTTAGAACTAGCAATGTTTTTACAGTTATGAAAATATGTATTTAAGAAATGCAGTGTGTTATTTGCACGTGTCGTAAGAACAGCACGTTTCCCGTTCGCAGGATGACATAATAAAGCTTGTTCAAACATCTTAAAAATGTATTCCATTTTGAAAGAAGAGGAGACAGAAATTCAATAAATACAAATTCAGATAATTCTTCCAAACGAAAACTCGCATTTACAAAAAGTGCAAAACAATCAGACAAAGATGCATTCTCTGGAAACACGTTTTCAATACATAATATCCCTTAATGTTTGCAATACATAATATACACGTTCCACGACGATATTTCAATTATCGACTATCGGTCAATGGTTTTCCCGATTCTCCTGGGAAAAAAAAAAACAAAAAACAAAAAAAAAAAACTACTTTGCAATTGTAAAACTATCTCTAAATTCAAGGACAAATTTAAAAAATTTAAGGATCGCCCAAAAGGGTTCATTTGGTTTTTTTACGCTCTCGCTGAAATCGAAGTTCACGAATTTGCTATTACGCTCACTACTACTAACCCATTGTTTTTTGTCTTTTTAGCTTTATTATTAATCATCATTTTCTTAGCATTTACGCCATGTGCAATTCAACAGCAAAATTACAAAAATTTCAAAAGCAGCATAGCAGTACATGTTTGATTTCACAATGCGGCGTTAAAGTGCTGGCATACATTTATCTGTTTTTTTTTTTTTTTTTTTTTTTTTTTTTTTTCAGTCTTTTCTCACTTAATCATATCAATTCAGCTTTACAAATTTTTTTTTGTCCTTTTATTATTAGAGTTCTGTGTTATTCAGTTTATTTATTAAATATCACGTTCTCGGCGCTTCCGCCGCATAAAATTCCATTCAACAGCAAAATCACAAAATATTTAAAAACAGCACATCTTTAGGATTTCCGATAAGCATTCTTGTCAGCTGCAGATATAAATGTAGTATTCCGTACAGTGTTGCAACTGCTCGCTTTGAAGTCGTTGACTTGGCTAGTAAATAATTCATTATTAAAGTTTTACACAGTATGAAATGCTAGATAATGAAACAAATTAAGACATTCAGATTTTGGGCCTCCAGGTCTCCATATTCGGATAAAGGACTACGTTACTCAAAAGTAGATGGTTCTAGGCACCGTTGTTTTTTCACAGTGCGAAAAACATGGACACATTCATGCAGATTCTTCATTAATTAATTTCTTTAACAAGGGCGATAATATTTGGCGGCAATAACACAGACTTATGATGAAAATATTAGCACTGCCATTTAAGTGTGAATTAAGTGTAGCGTACCGAACTGAATGTATAAAGTAATTCAAATTAAATATGGCGTCGTTTACGGCTCTGTTTACTATTTAAAACTATGATTGTTATTAACTTATCAAAATATTCTCACTCAATAAGTGTAATTCGACTAGTTTTGATAATGAGAAATTAAGGCCAACAGCCGGTTTCATAACTGATATTCTAACTCATGCTGAATGTTTTTCCACTAATGTTTGTTATAAAAAGAGACTTGATGGTATAATTAATGTATACTCGGGTGAATACTCGTAGTTCGATTTAAGCTGGATTCTATTGCAGGCAAACGGGCTAGCTGGGATTAGGCAAACGGACTAGTTGGGAAACCCATTTGAACAGCAAAATGGCTAAACAGTTAAAAGTAGCACATGTTTAAGAATTCCCTATATACAGTCTCCATGGCTGGGAATAAATATATTTTATTCCATTCTTTAAAAATACAGATACTTAAACCACGCATCTTTGTTATGTCTCCATTTCTAGTTCTCTGCAAATGAATCTTGACAGTTTCATTGTTGTCTATGGTAAATCTTAGGCCTCAATTCAATCAGAGAAGGTGAATGTGCAGCTCACTCGGCCAAGTTGTAGACGGAATGTCAGTCTGTGTTCGCTTCCCAGGGAAATAAAAATCACACACTGTTTAAACTATACAATTTAGATCTCTTATAAAATGTACAATAAAAGAGTTAAAATATAAGACAACCTGTTTTTATACATTCAGCTTATAATACCATTTTTTCTTATGTCTTGCATTCAAACAATTAGCGTATTTCCTCGCGTAAATCCCTTTTCTCCCTTGCGTATATTTCCTCTCTGATCTTAAGCGCCAGGTACTGAAATTTTTAAAAATATTCGCGTGATTTTTCTCCTTGCTCAGAAAGCTCCGTTCAGAAAACGAACTGCCTTAAATAAATTTGTTCATATAGTGATTGTTTTCATCTTACTAACAGACAAACTCTCGCAAAATACTTGCGAAGGTCCCGCCGAAACGTTCCCTTCTAACTGTTGAATTTTATGTTAGTCTAATTCAATAACCGACAAGTCAGAGCGAAGAAAACACCAACTGACATTCAGTCTACCATTTCGCTGAGCCAGCTGCATATTTACCTTCTCTTATTCTTTATAGATATTTTGAGGAATAACGACGGGGAGATCTATGCTACAGGGATGTAGACATGAAGATATCACATTAGTTAAACTAATGTTAATATTACTACTCATTCTTGTTGGAATAAAGATTACTTTAAAAATAATATTGTGATAAAGGTCATTCAAATGGCCTTTTTGAATGACCTTTATGGTCATTCTTTGGCCAGTGACCTTTATGGTCATTCAAAGAATACTTTTCTTTTCTTATGTTCTTGCTGTAACCACGTCCTTTGGAAATTAAGGTATTCGCATAATTTTTCCCTCTCGATTTACTTACGAAAAATTTACTAAAAAATGGGGGGAAGTGCGTGAGGAAATACGGTGTTCCATTTAACGGCTGACATCTCTCAGTTTCATGTCTTCTAGCCCACCAGCGGCCGAGCGGTAAAATCGCTGAACACTGGTAGTTCGATCCGAGGTTCGAATCCCGCGAACGGACTGGCTGCATTGGCGTTTTCGATGTTATTCCCGTTTGTAACGTGTATACGAGCCAGTTTCCCTTCGAAAGTCCTCTTAGGCAGATAGCCCTCTAGGCTTTGCTATAATCACACACACATATCTTCTTCTAAACAAGGGTTTAATTTGCTACCAGAAAACGTTTTGACTGAATGAACACTGAAGTTAAACTCTGAAACTTTAAGCTTGGCTTAGAGCATTTTTCATTCCATTTCAATACCTCATAATTTTATTCAGACTCTTAGGAACAGATTGACCACGTTGTACTATATATAAATTTTTACTTTAGCTTTCTTCTCATTGCATGAATCATTACTCATATTGATCGCATAAATAGTATGAGTTTTATGTGTGAATCATAAATAGTATTAGTTTTATGTATGAGATATAATTTTGGGCCAAAGCGTATTTTGTTTGCCTATCACATTTCTATCATTATTGTGGTTTACTGCCCTCTAGAACATCGGTACATTTTCAGTTCAGACATTAAAGCCTGTGTTAGCAGAAAATGATATATTTCTTTGCAACAAAAATGGTCAACATACACACACACACACACACACATACACACACACACATATATATATAATTCTAAAGACAAAACAACCTAACTATCTATAAAACTTTGCCACAATTATATGCCTCTTATAATACAATATTAATAAAATGTAGAAAAATTTGGTTTGTTTGGTTACTGCAAAATATACAAGGGCTGTTTACATGAGGGAGGTCTTTCTACGGAAAATTACTCGTATACAAGTTACACATGGGGAAAACTACAAAAACGAACATGCAGCCAGCCCGTTAGCCGACATTCGTACTCTGGAGCGAACTACCAGCGTTCAGCGATTTTGCAGAATGGCCGCTGGTAGCCTCCCAAAAGAAGTAAGTAGTAGAATGAAAAGGTACTACTTGAGGTAAATTTGATATGAAAGAATAATAAACATTGCCAGAAGTAACAAAAGAATCTGAAAGATTTCAGGTTTAAAATGTTTAGTTTACAGACGCATACATGTTTCGACAGCATTTAGGCTAACGGCATACCTTAAAATTTCCGATACACAGTCTCGCGCGCTGAAGATAAAAATGTTTGATTTTTTATAGTGCTGCGATTGCCCGCTTTGAAATCGTTGAATTTGTTAATGAACATTTGTTAAAGTTTTACAAAATAAGAAAAAGACAATAAAACAAATTCCGAATTCAGCTTTCAAGTGCCCATTGTTCGGTTCGAGAATTACGTTATTCAAAATTGGATGACTCTGGGTACCGTCGTTTTTTCACAATGCGAGAAACATACATACGTTCAAGTAGATCCTTTCTTATTTAATTTCTTTAAATATAATAGAGAGCGATTATGTCGGGTGGAAAGAATTTGGATAGTAATTCAGACTTTTCCTGTGATGCAACGGAAAATCCTGTTTTGAGACTAAATAGCCCTTCTTAGCTAACGCCATTTGGGCTAATATTTCATACCTTTTTAAAGAAAAGTGTAAAATATAAGAGAAAATAGAATTTTAAAATGCTTTCTTTTATATTCTCAGAGAAATCGGCATGGAACAGAACAGTTATAAGCAAGTGAACCTTAAAATATCTTTTGAAGATTATTTCAGCCTCGAAGTATCTCCATCATTTTGTCTCTTCCACCACGATTCTCGAGATTTTTATTTAGTTAGCTATAGAGTATTTTCTCCGTCCTTTCTGCATGCCTTCGTGTTGTAACGCTAGCCTGCGTGGCATTCGAGAGGTCCAAGTTCGAGTTCTGGCGAGGGTACTGCTTATTTTTCATGTCTTCTGATTCTAAATAACCTAATGTCTGTCCAGTGGCGCCCGATCCAAAGGGTGGAGAATGATGATTCTTCACCAACAGAACTTGGCGATTGAGTCCGCTAATCAACAGTCACTCTTTAAAAGGGGATTATATAAGTTATTTTCTTCCTCGTTCTTGTATGCCTTTGTTGTGTAACTGTAGCACACTCGGCGCTTATTGGAGAGAGTCCAGGTTCCAGTGTGTTGCTAAAGAAATCATATTTTGAATAACATTCTCCTCCACTCGATTATGAGCACCTGAAAGCACGGATCAATATTTTTTTTGTTTATGTCTTAATTTGCAAAGCTTTAACGAATTTTTGATTAAAAAAACTCAACGATTCCTAAGTGAGCAGTACTGTACGAAAAAAAAAAAAAAATCTGATGTGTACACCACATGACTTCCTTGTACGGAATATTAAATTATACGCATTTGTTTCTCGCACTTCTTTTAAACTTATTGGATTTAATTAAATCTACTTCGCCGACAGCGCATAAACCACAATAGAATAAAGGCATTCTTTAAAATTCACTCTATTTGTTTAACATAGCGACGCTCTGGCACTAGGTTCACTTAACAGTATTATATTTCACTCATATTATAACTCAGAATGCACAAAATGTATATCATTTAAAGAATTAACTAATCGTTGCGACATGTTCTTTTCAAATACTATAATAAAGTTAGAACGATGTAAAAAAGAAATTAAGCAAAAAAAGTAAAAAAGAAACCATTTTTCACAGACGATTGAGTATTTCTCATTCAATTAATTCAGTTTTCACTTCACGACAAGACAAAAATACATAAAAGCTCAAAATATCTGTATTACTAATTATTAAAAATTAAGTAAATCTTAAACACTTATTTCCTTGAAAAAATTCCAGAAAGGATTAAGCATGATTTAACTCTGTATAATAAATGAAGGCGTTATTTTTGTTGTTGCGAAGCTTAGTCTCTCCAGATTGGCAACACATCTACAATTCTGCTGTCTCAAATGTAAACAACTATGTCCGCCATGTTATTTAAAACTTAACCGCACTTAAACAGCTTTTAAATTGTTGATAATTGTACAAATATTGCTTCCACAATTACGAAAGGTATAAAAACCTTAACCGGAAGATAAGAACAACATAATTCAATCATTTTTAAAGCAAAAAATGGACAATTTACAAACATATAAGAGTAAAGAACCTGAGATCACTGTGCCGAGTAACAGAGTGTATATATATATGTCATAATAAGAGCACAAAGAAAAAAGACGGAGCAGTGTCGATCTGTGCTTAGATTCATATTGAAGAAGAATTTTGATTGCGTAGTATTTAAAGAACTTGGCAGTCGAGGCAGTTTTAATTCCATTTTTATTTCCAATTGATATTTGTGGCCACAATCACTTGGCACTCTAGTCGTGCCTTTCAACAGAAGATTTACATTTTTGATACTGTTGGGATAGAAAGCAAGCCAGCGAAATTACATCTTAGCACAGTAGCGAGCAAAAGCTGAAGTGCGTCGTTATGAAAGATGGAAGCATGCAAAGAGAAAAGTTTTGATTTACAATTCGGTGATTGGTCGTCAAGAGACATCTGGTATTAACGGTTACGTAAGATTGCATGATTAATTTGAATGACGCAATGCAGATAAGTTATTACGATTTTAGAATAGAGAGGAAGAATTAATGTTTTTAGTTATTCTGACTCATATAATTTTATCTTACATATTTCCCCCTTCAAAAAGAAAAAGGCGTAGCGACAGAGAAGCCTTTTTAAAGAGAAAGAGTTAAAACACAGCAAATTAAAAAAAATATAAATAAATAATAAAATTTTGATCCTGTAAAGTATTATTTATAAATATCAATTTTTTTAAAATAAATTCTTAATTTTTAGAGTCCTATTGAATTTTTCAACATTTCAGTCCAAAAGTCTTTTTGTTTGAGAGTTCACATAATCATAATTCTTCAGGGAAGGTTCTTGTTATTACAGAATATCACAAAATATACTTTTACATAACCATTACTTATAATTAAATGTAATGCACATAAATATTTATGATATTAATTTTCATATTGATAACTTATATTTTAATACCATATAATAATAGGAGTAAGCTTCAGAAATTATGGCTTCACCGTTATCATCTTTCATTTACAATTCCTGATTTTACCAAACTGGAAGCCTCGCAATACTTCTTAACAAACATATACATCAATAGGGCTGTCCTCTTGAGCTAACCAGTGTGTTCTCTGCACTGGTGGCCCAGGGTGCCTAGGCAGTTACTTGAAAAGGCCTCCGTTCCTTGCATTAAGGTAACTGGCCTTTGAGAACTGCACTAATACATTCCATAATAAAAAAATATATTAATAATAATAATATAAAAATTTACACACACTCATAAAATGAGAGCCTCCAACATTATCTTGCATGAAGAGGGTAAAAGGAACAACTGTACAGAGGTAATCACAGGCCTCTGTTAAAGGAACCAGTACTCTCTCGACATACACTATACTTAACATACAATCACCCATAAATTTAACATACATTTACCATAATTTCATATTACGTATCTGTACTAATTTCACTTATTTTTAGAATAATTATAAAATTCGTATTCAAAATTCTCAACAAAATTTCAAAAACATAAAAACTTATCTTAATATCCTTCCCTATGAATAATTTAAATAGCTTAAAATTAATTACTTAATTTGCTCACACATAATTATGAAAATTTAGAAAACTTAATGAACAAGAATTTCAGATTTTCTCAAAACAAATTGCAGAAATTTTAACCGAAGTTGAAATGAAAACTGTAGAATCCGAAGCACATTAAATAATTTAGTTCCTGAGCTAGATTCACACGAATGTAATAATTTTTGAGCTGTTGAAAAAGCGGAAGTGCAAATAATTTTCTGTCGCACATACTTGCAAACACTAACTCAGATCGACCTTCAACCCGCTGTAATGCTTAATTCCTAAACGGTAATTCACTGATGATTTCCTTTTCACTAGGCATTCAAACTTCTCAATTTATCGAGATATAAACTCTAGGCGTGATTATTTTTTTGAAGCACTTGCAAAACACCACAGCAGAAGAATGATCTGTTATTTTTTAAACACTGAAAAAACAAACTTGACGATTCACTTAAATTTTCCATTGAGGTTTCAGTCTGCAGGAAACTATCCTTACCGGCTTAATTGTCATAATAAAAGCACAGGAAATACCGCAGCAGTGTCGATGCGTAGTTATCCTATATTGAAGAGGAAGTAATCTGATTGCGTCGTAAGCTAATGTGTTGACTTCGTAAATAAAACTTGGCAGTAGAAGCGATTTTAATTCCATTTTTATTCCCAATTGATATTTGTGGCCACAATCACTTGGCACTCTAGTCGTGCCTTTCAACAGAAGATTTACATTTTTGATACTGTTGGGATAGAAAGCAAGCCAGCGAAATTACATCTTAGCACAGTAGCGAGCAAAAGCTGAAGTGCGTCGTTATGAAAGATGGAAGCATGCAAAGAGGAAAGTTTTGATTTACAATTCGGTGATTGGTCGTCAAGAGACATCTGGTATTAACGGTTACGTAAGATTGCATGATTAATTTGAATGACGCAATGCAGATAACTTATTACGATTTTAGAATAGAGAGGAAGAATTAATGTTTTTAGTTATTCTGACTCATATAATTTTATCTTACATACATATATATATAGTATTTATATACGTTCGGTGCGGCCGATTGCAACCAAAATACGAGGTGCACATCTACATGTTACAGCAGTCCTATATACAAAATTTACTGAGGCTACTCGTTTTTGAGTTATGCGAGATACGTACGTACATACGTTCGTACAGACGCCACGATAAATTCTCTTCAGAATTAATTTTAAAGCAGTTTTATAATTTTTTTGAAGGAAAAGATTATTTTATTGTGTCCTTACGTACAGATATCACGGAAAAACATCGTTAAATTGCATTCGATAGCGGTCAAAATGGATATTTTCGTTGAAATATGCTGCCTGAACCTTTTCGAGATTACAATACTTCCTTTTTACTTCGTACAAGGAAGTAACAAAAGAAATATATCTCTAGTGTGAGAGACCATCGATCGGAAATTATCAAGACATGCTGTTTTTAAACATTTTCAACCCAAACGGACATTACCGCAAATGCTCTCGATGTTATGTATGAGTGTGTAAATGAAAGACATGCCTAAATACAACTAACAAATTACTAAAATGATCATGTAAAATCACACAAAAATAATCACTAAAAGCGTTTTGTCACTTTTAAAACAGCTGTCAGCATGTTTTTCTCTCATTATGAAAAACCAACAGTACCTAAAGCCAGCAAATGTTGAAAAAAAATAGTCCTCCATACCCGAATATGAACAATTGAAAGCCCGAATTTACAATTTGATTTATTGTCCATTAAAATTTGGAAAGCTGAAAAATTAATGAGTTATGAAAATTTTGGAAGTGGGACATAACTTGAAAAAAAAAATTACAATCTAGCCTGTTTCTGTTAACTATTAAAATTTGTTCGAAGCATAAATAAAAATACAAATGTTTGTATGCAAACGTCTGTACCTTCAGATCTTTGGATTTGCATTTATTTATGCCTTTATTGGCACTGGGAAAAGTAAACCTTAATAATTTCGCCAACGCATCTACACTTTTCAACTAGCATGATGCGGTCCGCCAGCGGCTTAGCCGTATAGTCGCTGAACACTGGTAGTTCATCCGAGGTTCGAATGCCGCGAACGCCCTGTCTCATGGCGTAGTCTATATGAGTCAATTTCCCTTAGAAAGTCTTCCACGAAGGCATCCTTCCAGTTAGGCAGATATAGACCTCTATGCTTAATCGCATAAACCAAACCAAATCACATAGCATCCTGCATCGAAATCGACGTCTTCCGGAAATTCCTACTTTCTTGCATGTGTTTGTTCACATTTTTAAGCGAAAATGATTTGGAACTAATCACGTTGACACGATGACTACCACACGAGTTTGTACGAAAATCTCCTTCTGGCCACCAGGGCTGCTGTACGATACGTCAATTGTTTCCAATCGTAGGAGTTTAAAGCATCTTGAACGAAACTTTTTGGGAAATGCATTCAGTTTAAAGAAGTATCTGAAGAAAGAAGTATCTAAGAAAGTGTGCAAGATTCGAAAATTATTTCTTTTTTACATATTTTTGTGTAGTGACAAATTAACACCATAATTATCGTTCCTCCATTCGATTAGAAAAAAGAAAAATGAAATCTGAAAGAAAAAAGAAAAATGAAATCTGAAGGCTTTCAGATTTTATATTACGCCCAGAAGGGCGTTTTTTAAACGTTTTGAGTGTTACCTTTACTTGATAAACAAACACACTTGTTCACAGTTAAACCACATAAAATTCAATTCAACAACAATATCAATGAATATTTAAAAAAATGCAAAATAGCATATTGTTAGAATTTCCGATACATAGTCTCGCGCGCTGAAAATAAATGTTTAAAAACAGCATATCTTGATAATTTCCGACAGATAGTCTCTCATACTAGAGACATTTTTTTTTTTTTTTTTTTTTTTCCCGTACAGTGTTAAAACTGCTCACTTTGAAAGCGTCGAGTTTTTTAATAAAAAGTTAGTTAAAATTTTACATAACTTGCAATAGATTATAAAACGAAATCGAAATTCATTTAAATATAATGCAGAACTGTAACATTTGGTGGCAACAGTTTGAAAAGTGAAACGGACATTGATACATAACCAACGCAAAATCGCAAAGCGAAAACCTATTTAATTTCTTATTCCCAATTACGTTTTGGACTAAAACTTAATTGGGAATAGGAAATTTAATAATTAAAAATTCAACCATTACTTTAAAAAAAATTTCTGTAGGCAAATACTGCAATAAATCTATTACGATGGATGAAATTAAAGGTCAGTTTACACCTGTCAGAGCGGCTCGGAGCGAGTCGCTCCTTAAGATTACTTTGACAATGTAAACGCTCAATGTAAACGTCAATGTAAACGGAGTATAAACGTAGTGGAGATGAGTCAGCGCTTCCGTTTCTACTTTGAACCTGTTGAAAAATCTCTCCGGGCAGTTACTCCGAGCAGCGTTCGCAGGGACGTCGTGACAAATAGTTCTATAATCTGAGATTAAGCGATAGCCAAACCATGGCATTTTTTAATGCACACGCATCTTATGAAGTGTTTTACTTCTATAATTATGTGAGCTTATATTCATTTTTCTACAAGCATCCCTACACGAGGATGCAATAAATATATGATAAACTATAAAAATAAAAAATAAAAATAATTATGAAAAAGATATGTAGATCTGTTTTATTGGGGATATTTAAATTTCTTGCTTTGTATAAAAACATTCTGGGCTATAATTCGTTACAATTCCGCTTGGATGTGAAACATGTTCAGCTTGGATGTGTGAGTGCAAGTACTGAAGGTGTATTAAGTTTTTTATACAAATTATGCTAGATGAATTCTAATCTCCTTAAACTATCCGTTTTAGCATTTTAAAAGTAAAGTATAATCACTATATTTACGGATTATTAATTTTGTTGATATCACTTTGTGCGTTGTTCAGAAACACAATTTCAGTAGGATCCAAAAGTAACAATTTGCGATAAATATCTTCCTCTTGGAACTGTGTCATAATATATATAATCTTTTACCTGTGGTAATATATGTAATGCTCTCAAGTTTTTTGCTACTTCTTATTTATTTAAGATTTTCTGAATAATTAGGTAGATATCATACAGTTTACTTCTGTCGTGTTAATGGTAGCTTTGAATAAATATTCCATGTGTTAATTTTGCATTCTTCTCTAGAAATAACACAGTTCCAGTCAGAACTCTCCATAATTAATTCATGCACAGAAAGCTACTGATTCTGTGGATTCTGGATGAATAAATATATTCTTTCTATTAATAAATAATAAAACACATTATTACTTTTACATTATTTTGTAAATGATTAATTAGGTGTAAATAAACAGTTGTATATAGTAGAAAAACTTTGTTAATTTGACTTTCAGTAACCACAGTTGACTAAATAACTTCTCTCAAACTGAGTTTCTTTTAAATTCTTGTATCTGATATGCAATAACGTTTTTGTAACTTTGGACATTCTCGTCCGAAATTCATTTAATAGTTCATTTGATACTCCTAATTCATAGCGGCAAGCTACCCAATCACGTACCCATTTTTTTTTCTTCTTTTTTTTTTTTTTTTTTTCCTCCCAAGAGCAGAAATTAATTCGTTTGAAACTGCTTCGCAGACTTCAAGCACTGCAGCCTAAGAACATCTATTGTATGTTCAATGCATATTCTTTCCTGCAGCTGCGACGTCGGTATCCATTTCGTAAGCAAACGGAGGCGAGTTGTCAGTCCACTCTGATTGGTGTAAACAATCTATCAGAGTACAGGTCCGTTCACTCGGTTCGAAACGCCCGGACGAGCGGCTCGCTACGAGCAGCTTTGACAGATGTAAACTGGCCTTAAATAAAAGAAACTGCAAACCAACGTATTCATCTGATATATATTCCCTAGATACGAACAGCAGCTATATGCTTATCTTATGTTTATAATGTATCCTTTTTACTCAAACTCATTACATGCGAGGATTACATCTTATAAAAGTTGCATGTTACCTCCCAGTAGAGAAAATATTGTAAAGTAATATATATATTTTGCTTTGTTTCTTTCATTGGCGAGTTGACGCGCTTGCTTTAGTGTTTCTGTGCAAATTGCGGGTGAAAACAATCCAGCATACTCTAAATCAGGGCTTCTTAAGACTTTTTTCAGTCGCGACCCCTTTTCTCCACTGAGATTTTTTCGCGACCCCAGGACCCCATAAGCATTACGCAAATCCTATTGCAATTTTAGGTCATTAACTTTAGTTCTAATTTTAAGACGCAGAACAATGTGAACATTTTAAACAAGTAACAGACGAAATGACAGCGTCACGTGCAAAGCAAGTAAAATGAAAGTTTATATTGTAAAAAGAATGCGTCAAAACGTTTTCGTTTTTCGATTTTGTCTGAATGGACTTATCCTTAACCATCTTCAGATATATTGTGTAAAAATATTTGTTAATTGTAAAATTATTTTTACAAGTTAAAGCAATATTAAAACTGCTACTGCAGGTTGCAACCTACAGTTCAAAAGACTCTACTCTAAATACACTGAAAATGCTCGTAGAAAAGGTATGCCAATTACACAATATTCTAATTCTGCTCTGCCTCACAATTTCAGTGCAGTATATATATAAGTAATATTCAATATATAAATCCGTGCATAGGACGTGAAAATATTCCAACACATTTCTAATACACAGAAACCACTCATAAAATTTTTATTCACAATGAAGTAGTTTTTAGATGTATATCTGTTTCTTAATTTCAAAACAATATACTTTTATGTATTAACCAAAACTTTTATGGTTATAACAGTGTAAATCTGTGTATAGGGTGTAAAAATAAGTTTAAGCACTGGTAAAACACAAATAAATATTCATTCTTTAAAAGTACGGTAATAATTTCAGTACTCAATCGTACTCATGTATACATATCAGATATAAGCAATTATCGTGTTTTCCTCCAAATAACGCAGATAAATAAACAGAAAGTTATTCTAGAAAGATTTGCCAATACAGTTTACACACGCATTCATCAATATCACTTAAAAACATTGAGGGTTCATCTTTGGATTATGGTAACTTGGCGATTTTTTGGTGAAACTCTGGCGACCAACCCTGCTACAGCAACCTGCTAATTTTTGTTTGGACGCCATTCTGTTTTCACGAAATAAAGGCATGGTTTTTTTCTTTAAAACCTCAACATTTTTTTTCCAACAATCTGCTAGCCGAATTACGCTTATGCTAGAACTTTTATGGAACAAAAGTGCTTAATCATGACGAAGATTAGTTGCGAAATTGGGAGAAAGTGCAAAATAGCTCACTGCTTGCCACGTTTTTAAGAATTGCACATGACGGTATAATCCATGTACATGTCGACCTATTTTCACTTGAAAAAACATCCCAGAATTGCACAAAAATGGCATTCGCACACTCTTGACTTTATCCATGTACACTGCTAAAGTCCTAGCTAGTAACCTTTATCGCCTTACCAAAATGTTACCAAAGTACCTGTTACCATATTCCAAAGATTAGCCAAAATAAGTTTAAGCACTGTTAAAACACAAATAAATATTCGTTCTTTAAAAGTACGGTAATAATTTCAGTACTCAATCGTACTCATGTATACATATCAGATATAAGCTATTATCATGTTTTCCTCCAAATAACGCACATAAATAGAAAGAACGTTATTCAAGAAAGATTTGATAACACAGTTTACACACGCATTCATCAATTTCCCTTCAAAACATTGAGTAATGTGCGATTTCTCACTATCGTATGCAACGAAACAAAATGGGTTGATCTTTACAATATGGTAACTGGTAGTTTGGCGACATTTTGGAGGCGATAAAGGTTACTACCTGGGACTTTGGTAATAATGTGAGCAGTACTCAGTTCCGATTACGCATTATTTTGTGTGAGGGAAATGAGAGATCATGGGATATGTCATGTGATATTAATGGACGAATTACGGTTCTTGAATCGGAAAAGGGGGGAAATCGGGAACAAATCTGGAAATTTTGTATTTGGTTTATTCTGTGTTGTGTGAAACAGTGTTCGTGAATTTTTGGATCCCATGGCCGTAACTAAAGAAAAGTTTATCGGACACGTAATCAAGATTCTGAAGAAGATTAGGTAAGTTAGTATTTTTAATTATTTGAGGATATTATTTTTATGCATTGTTCTAAATGTAAGGTGGAAAGGAATTTTGTATTATTGGGAAAATTGTTATAAGCAATGATTTAGTTTAAAGTAATTAGGATTGTAAGGTAATTTTCATTAATTTAATGTATGTGCTCATTTATATTTTAAGTAGTGTTTTTGAATTTAATTATATTTTAATGAAATGATAGTTATTTTGTGAATTTTATGTTTGTAGGAATTTGGTATACATTTAAGTTGAAATAAACGTGCATGGAAATAATTTAAATATTTGATATTAAGTATTTGTAATGCTTGCGGTATGAATTCGTTGGTGACGTGTATAATGTAATAGATGATTTAGAGGTAAAAGTTTCTGGATATTTTATTTATTTTATATGTGGAAATGTTCATATTTGGAAAGGGTAAATACTTTTTCGCGATCAGGTAATTTCATATATGTTTCCTCATATGTCCTCCTCCGACCGATGGAATATTATCGTGTTTCAATACCTTTCCTCCGTTGTCGCATAGAAACGTGGATGCACTGGAATTTAGAGGGAATTTAGAGGAATTAGAAAAATTTAGAGGGATCCCGGTCCATCCCGCCACCCATGAAATATTTTCGCATGCTTGGTTGCAGAGCAATGTGGATATAGGGGAATGTTCCGAAATAAGAAATCATTGAAAATGAAACATTTTCGCTAATTATTGAAAAAACCAGTACAACCTTTTTTAAACGGCCGTTTCCATTCGAATAACAAAGCCACATTTTCTTCAATGCAGAAAAACCGCGACGTGCCAAGAAAATGGTAAAATATATACGAGTCACTAAAAGAATGTTGTGGATGGTGGTGTTTCAACGGTTCGTGACAGCATTTATATTCATGTGATATTTTATGTCAAAGTAAAATGTATCCATTTTACGAGTCAAAATGTTGGTGTGGATTAAGGAATACTGTTACGAGCAAAATGTTAAGATGGTCAAACGCGTTTCGAGTATCAGACTGAGCACGTCTTGAGGTAAGAGATTATACTTATTTTTTTTTTCATTTTGCCTACCTATCTTAACTATTATTCTATGTATTATATTTTGCATTCGTTAAATTTCCCAGGCGGTAAATCGAAGAAACAGGAAAGCTCTTCAGTGAGTTATAATAAAGGCAACCCGAAAAGAATGGGAAATAAAATATGTTTTATAATTTTTTAAGCAGAAAAAAAAGTGTCAAAAGCCCGGAGAAACTTGATAGTAGACTGACCTTATATTCGATGGCATTTTACTGTCTTACTGCTCCAGGTTATGGATTTCAATACATTCGATATTATAAGAGTACTTTGCTCATCAGCGTAAAAACGGTCTATCATGTAATATTCCATTAAGTGTTTAAGAAAATTTCCGAGGAAAAGTGTTATTTTATTAAATGTGTATTAATACAGTACATGGTCTGCAGAATTTGTAAGACCAAATTATAAAATAAATACGTAGCCGGTATTGAACTGTATATGGTGTAAGTCCGAAGATAATTATTTTTAATGATAAAGCTAAAATGATAAAAAGAAATGAATTAGCAGGAGTGAT